>NC_086320.1:67916552-68270302 GCF_036172605.1 Pelobates fuscus | reverse complement strand
TATATATAAACACTGCATTCATTATATATATACACACACACTCACTCTGCATTATATATACACACACTGCATTCATACAAACACACTCTGCATTCATTATATATACACACACTACACAAAGACACACACACTGCATTTATTATGTACACACACACACTCTGCATTTATTATGTACACACACTACACAAACACACACACACACTCTGTATTCAATATATATATATATATATATATATATATATATATACTGTAAATAAATATTCAATTAATATAATTTTGGGGGGATCTAATTTTATTTAGAAATTTACCAGTAGCTGCTGCATTTCCCACCCTAGGCTTATACTCAAGTCAATAAGTTTTCCCAGTTTTTTGGGGTAAAATTAGGGGCCTCGGCTTATATTCGGGTGAACTTATACTCGAGTATATACGGTAAGTTGTTAGAAAAGTATTCACTGAGGGCTTAGTAGGTAATTTTTGACAGTTGCAGGAGAGTCATGGGGGTTGGGGGATAAAAACCTGCTAACAGTTTAATTGATATGCTTTCTTGAAGTGAGTTTTCAATAATTTTTTTAATGAGTGGAAACTGGGTGAAAGTCTTAAGGAGGAGGGAAGGGAGTTCCACATGAGCTAGCTATAAGGGGAAAGATGCTCGACATGTCCATGCAGGCGTAATACAGTAAGGTACAGAGAATTCAAATACTTTCTTTCGTGATAATTCTGCCTTTCATGAAATAATAAATTGTGAAGTAGTTAATTTTTAACTTTGTTTGAATACATATATATCAAATGTTGGTTTTTCAACCCTTCCTTGTTTGATGTCTTTACATTATACATACGGTATATTATCTGCACGGAATTCAAACTTCATACACATGCAGAGTCATTTCTAAGTGTATTTTTTAAATTTAAGGTTAAAATAGTTTTGATTTCATTTTGACTACTCTTGCCTTAAATTTGAAATTCACCTTGAATTCTCACTTTAGTAAATAAACCAAGTAAAGGGATGTTATAGGCATCAAAACAACTTTAGCTCAATGAAAGCAGTTTTGGTGTATATATCATAGTCACATAGCTGAAAAGAGACTTGTATCCATCAAGTTCAGCCTTCCTTTGCTGTTGATCCAAAAGAAGGCAAAAAACACAGTCTGAAGCGCTTTCAATTTTGCAACAAAGTAGGAAAAAAAATCCTTCTTAAACCCAAAATAGCAGTGAGATGTCTCCTTGGATCAAGAAGCTATTACCCCACTAATTAGAAATTATATCCCTGTATGTTATGTTTTTGCAAGTGATATCATGCCCCTGCAGTCTTTCGGTTAATTTCTCTGCCATATAGGAGTTAAATCACCAGGGGAGCCCTAACTGCACCTTCCCTGGCTGTCACTCCCACAGCCTCAAGGAAAAAAATGTTTAATTTTCAATCAAATGTTAACTTGCTTTAAAAGTTTTTATCTTCTGCTCTTTCATAACACATAGATGGTTCCTGTAGGGCAAGCATGTCAAACTCAAAGGCTGGCACGGGCCAAATAAACAAGGTTCAAGTTTGTGGGCCACAAAAAAATAAAAACATATATTTTTTTTTTTCGTAGAAATGTAGGTTTATTTTTGTGGGACTTCTCCCTGGGGTCTCCCTTCCTGCTCCTCACTGCTCGCGCGCAGTTTAGTGATGTCCGGCCGGAATGACTTCATACTCCGGCACCTGGCATCACCACAGAGGGCGTGCGCGAGCAGGAAGAACAGACTGCGCTCCCAAGCTGCAGCCAGCTTCCTCCTTCCTCTCCCCTCGGCTGTGTAAGTTTTAGCAGAGTAGGCGCCTGCAATGTGGTGAGAGCAGCTGCCTACTCTGCCTTAACACTAAGTATGTACCTGCGGCTCGCTGGGCGGCAAAGTTATCCATTGTGGGCCGCATGCGGCACGTGGGCTGCGAGTTTGCCATGCTTGCTCTAGGGTCGAGGAGGCTATTACCAGTGCAAGAGATAAGAAATTCTAAATTAAACCGACTGTGCAATACAAGAACCTAAAAATATTTAGGTTATTTTTTTCAGGAAGTGTTTAGGAAGACCGTGCAAGTCACATGCTAGGAGGTGTGACTAAGGATGCATAAACAAAGTGATTTAACTCCTAAATGGCAGTGAGACTGCAGGGAAAAGGTCTATACGCCAAAAGTGCTTGAAGAACACGCAGATTAAACAAGCCCCACACTAGACCCCAGGTAAAGGAACGACTCAAGTACCTTTCGGATCCCCTTTTTTATCCTGGGGCAGTGAAAGAAATACAGTGGCTGAGTGAGAATGCTCAGCTGCTGTATTTAAAGGGCTATAGGCCGCGCTCCCGTTAAATGCCAGTCTGGGACCACTAACTGCGGCCCCAGCTGAAAAAAGGGGACCCCAGGCAATGGAAGCTTGAAAGATCCTTTTACCAGCAGGGACTTAAGACTTTTACTGCATGGCTGCCTATGCCGTCACTGGCCATTAATGCCCTACACTGCATGACTGCATATACAGTCATGTGATCCTTAAGTGGTTTATAGTTCATACACTATTTTCACAATGTTTTTTATTTTAAAAATATTCTTTACTACCTTAAATCCGGCTTGTTCTCTAATGAGGGATTAAGTTAAATATCAGAGTTTAATTTGGAATGTAAATCAATAGAAATTACTTTCTCAAGGCTGGAAATTTTATTCAGAGCTGCAGGGTATTTCTCTGTAAAAGGTTGAGAAACAATGTTGTACTGCAATAAAAGAAAACATGTGCTTAATTGAAAACATAACGGCCAAAAAAAAAAAAACAGCCAAGCTATGACACTAGGAAGGTTGTAACGTTTTTCAAAATTTGTTACATTGAGATTAAATTTTTCAGTCTATTTTTTTTTTTTGTGCAGAATTAACCCCTTGTTACAGAGCTGCACAGGGATGTTCAGAGAACAATGGAATTTCTTTATGAGAGAAGACAGTGTTAAAAGCTGTCTGATTGATTTAGATCCGGCGCACCCTGCAAAAGAATGCTGAATCAGCATTTGCTGAGAATTCTGTAATCCTCACAGTCACCATAAAAGACTGCGTTTTTTTTTTTTTTATAAAGGGACTGTCAGTGTTTCATTCATTGATGATCACAATTGAAGCTGAACGGGTTTGTTCACTAAATACTGAATTGAAAACTGAATATCCGGTTGAAATAGTCAAGCTAAGCTTAGCAATTCCGTGTTTTTAGTAAATAACCCAGAAGTGTTTCATACAGCGGAAAGAGAATTCAGGGCACGCTAGTTTACATAGTAATATACTTAATGAATCACTAAGATACATAACATTAGTTTATACTTAGTAATATATAGCAGTTTGTTCATATATTGCCTTGTATACAGGCTGCTGCCATACAAGCCATACTATGCATACAGCAGATGCTGCATCTGGGCAGTGAAATATTTTGTTCCACATCTGAAATCTAGCGGTTTAGAGACCCCGGTCATGGTCACTCTCACACTTTGTCTTCTGCTGCCATTTTCCTTGTTGGCACTAACCAACTCAGGCCTGATTTCCGAAGTTGCTAGAATGACGCTCTACTTTGCATAATTGTTAGCCTTCCTTTTTAACACTTGGTTTCACTGAGTTCCACTACTAGTTATCCTAACTAATCTTGAATTTTAGTTTGACCACAAATCAGTTGCCTATCCAGAACCATTAGCTACTGATTTCCAGTTATCCTGAGTTGTCTGTCCTGACCGTTGCCTGATATGTAGTTAAAACAAAGACTTACAAACCCAGGACCTCCAGCCAGTTACCAGGCACATTTAGTAAATCTCTGGGGGGTTATTTATCAAAGTATTTTGTCCAAAACATGTAAGGTACTACTAAAATTGTGGCAATTCCCATGGCAACCAGTGATACAAGGAGGCACATTCCCGATTTTATACTTTCCACCACATTTTAGAACTGGACACACTGATAAATAAACCCCATATGGGTTTCAGAGATCTGTCTATGTATTTCAGTGTGATAGATGCAACTCTGGCACTGAAAGGGTTGCTAAACAATAATAGAGCAGTCCCTTTGTTTATTTTATATTACAGAGTTCTTCTCTTCCCCTTTCTGGTTGATACAACCAGTCTATTCTGCCTTTACCTTGTGTGACCCCAGCATGTTGTGCTGTTATTCCGTTGGCTAATTGTTTGTTTGCTTTTGAACAGAAGGCTTGTTGGTGTAATGTAATGCATTATTCCTTTCACTATTTGGTCTCTCTATTTTATTTTTATTTTCTCCCTTTTTTCTTTTTGGAAATCATTGAACATAAAATGACTTATTTATGTGATTGTTTAGTTGCGTGTAAACAAGGAAAAGCTTTACTATAACTTGGATCCTTGTTTTATATGTACTACAAGCATGTCAAACTTGCGGGCCGCCTGTGGCCTACAATCAGTATCTTTGCGGCCCACCTGCCCTGGGGCCACTTTGTGCTGTGGCTGCGACCTGCTGCAAGACAGGAAAGTTTTTTTTAGTCTGCCCTGCCACAGGCGATTGCGTCCGCAGGAACGCTAAGCATTAGTCCACGCTGGCCATTGGATATGTGCATACAGCGTGTGAAGTCACATCCAGCAGCGGTGACGCTACAGTGTGTCTGTCTGCAGAGCAGGCCAGACACTCCCCTTTCCCTCCTGCTCGCAGTGCCAGAGGAGCGTCTGCCCTGCTTGAGCAGAGCTGGAACTGTAGGACGGGCAGTTCATCTTAAGGTAGGAGAATAGGGGCTTGGGTAACCTTTCTGTGTAACCTGTTAAATTGGGGGGAGGGCAGTGTTTTAAATTGGGAGAGGGGGGCAGTGTACTAAATTAGAGTGGAGGCAACATATTCAATTAGAGTAATGGGAGTTGGGGCAATGTATTAGAGTGGAGGGAGGGGGGCCGCAGAAGGCAGTGTATTAGTTTGGGAGCAGTGTATTAGATGGGGGGAGGAGGCAGTGTATTGGATTGGGTCTGCATGGAGGTGCTGAACGCTCGCCATGGAGATGCTGCTTGGCCGCACAGCGTTTTGCTACACATGCACAATAGCCTCTTAATGCTTTCCTATGGGAAAGCATTGGATTGGCTGAGATCATAAAGTTTGAGAAAGTGCAGAACACGGTCATAGGACTTCAAAATCAATAGGATAACGTCATTTGTTGTTTTACAGCTGTGCAGACTGCATTTCAGTCCCATTACCAAACATTTCTTACTATGTGAAGTTAGTTGGACTGAAACATTGGTTATATGCAAACGCACGTCTCCTTAAAATAAATTTGCTCCTTTGTTTACTTTGAAGCCCCATGAGCGTGAGGACATCCAGTGTCTGGCAACTTTTTTTTTTATACTGTACTTTTCTAAATAAACCTACGTTTCTATAAAAAGGTTTTAGTTTTTTGGGTTTTTTTGTGGCCCACATAAACTTAAATCTTGTTTATGTTGCTCATGTTAGCCTTTGAGTTTGACATGCTTGATGCACTATATACATGGGTGGATCCCAGACAATTTTTCTCAGAAATTGGCCCACATTCAGTATACATTCAGGTATGACCTAGTAACCACATTTTTTTTAAAAGAATGTTTGTAGTATTTCTTTGATGCATATTTTATGGGTATTATTTAATCATAATTTTAGATTTAAAGGGACAATCCATGCATCACAACTACAATTTATAGTAGTGATTTTGGTGCCAGGAAGCTGTCATTGGAAAATGTTCCCCTTTTCCATATTTGTGTGTTCTTATTTTTTTTTTTTTTTTTTAAAGGCACACTATAGGCACTCAGACCAATTTAGCAAGTTGAAGTGGTCTGGGTGCACTGCTCAGTCCCAATTAGTTTTTGAGAAACTGCAATGTTAACATCGCAGTACTAAGACAGCCTCTAGTGGCGGTTTACCAGACCGCTACTAGAAGTGCTTCAGGGAGTTTACTGGACTCTAGGTAGTCTAAATGAAACTGGACATCTGGCGTCGTAAAATCACCAAAGGAAAGCATTGATTCAGTGCTTTCCTATGGGGAGAGCCTAATGCGCTCGTGGGTCATGCTGTGCATGCGCATTAGGTCCCATGTTGGAGATGATCCCTGGAATTGGGTAAGCCAATAAAGAATTTATTTTCCTTTGTGTAATGGGGGAGGGGGCGCGAGGGAGAGGGGACCAAAGGACACTATGGTATTAGGAATACAAATCTTTAAAGGGAACCTATAGTGCTGAAAATATTTTGTTTTGGGACTATAGTGACCCTTCTTACAATGTGCAGACTGTCCACACCCCTGTGCCATGTTAAAATTAAGTTAAATAATTTTGAGAGCACATACTGGGCAAAAGGCCACGCTCATGCAATCAAATGCTGCAGTTAGCAGCATTTGATTTCAGAACAGAGTTCTCCAATGGGGGCGTGCGCGGCTAATTCCGTCTGTACAAATGTAGCATATAGGCTTCACAGAGTAAGCAGCATAACAGGAATTTATGTAACACAATGGACAAAACTGCATACGTTTTTGGCCTGCAGGCCTTAATCTCTTAATAAATCTTTCTGTAAATGAAATTTTTAAACAAGTTCTATTTTATTGCAATTCATAAATGAGTAATATTTCTAATTATTAAACCTTGGGTAAAGGGGGCCATCTACTCCCACTCAATATTACATAAAATATACAAATTGGTGTAAATAAGCGAAGTCTGCTAACTTAAAGGGATACTACAGTGCCAGGAAAACAAACCAGTTTTCCTGGCACTATAGGGTTAATAGGCCCCCCTCTCCTCGCACCCCCTCTTCCATAGGGCTGGGGGGATAATACCCCTTCAGGCACTTACCTGAATCCAGCACCGATGTCCCTCGGTGCTGAGACAGGCGCCACCCCGGCCGATGTCAGCCGGCGGGGGAGGAGACCTAATGAGCATTGGCCGCGCACGCATTAGACCTCCCCATAGGAAAGCATTATTTAATGCTTTCCTATGGGGAAAATCTGCCGCTGAAGGTCCATGAAGATGTCCAGCGTTAGATACCGGTCCAAAAGTCTGTTTAAATTCCGGAAGCCCTCTAGCACCCAGACCACTTCAATTAGCTGAAGTGGTCTGGGTACCTACAGTGTCCCTTTAACCAAACTGGTGAAAAGGCAACATTTTTATCCCTTAATATCCTTTAAGTTTTGGTTTTTTTTTGTTTGTTTTTTCTGGGGAAAAAAAAAAAGTGCAGAGGCCACAGTACGAAGAAGCAGATAATACAATGTCATGTTGTCTTTTAATTCTGCCCAACATAGCAGCAAAGAGGAAAAGGAAATTTATTTTGTCTCCCCCCAACCTTTCTTGCCAACCTAAGGCCTCATGCACAGCATCACATTGGCAAGGTTTGGTACTTTTTCATGAGCTTTTTTTCATTTTATGCTTGTTCACTCCTTAAATTTGTGGCCATTCCATTTTTTACTTCAAGTATATAGACTATTTGTCTCAAACCAGTCAGATGCTTGTTTACTCTATTAATAAGTTTCTAATTTTATTCATCATTTCAGAGTTGTCAATGGCAGCACAATGTGTGACTAAGGTGGAGCTAAGTGTCTCCTGTGACAACCTTCTGGATCGAGATGTCAGTTCAAAGTCTGACCCGTTGTGCATTCTTCACATGAACTCCACCAACCAGAATTGGTTTGAGGTATATTTGAATTGTTCACACTAGACTTTGTTGGTCTTGCATAGCCTTATATTCTCTTCTCTTTTTGTTATCAAAAATCGCGTCTTCAGACCAATACTTTTGCATGTGTTTCATTTCCCGCCTTGATATGTCTACCATTTGTTGTGTATTTTGAAGACCGGCAGTTGTCCAGAGCACTTGCCATGCACCGACTTTTATAATATAACTCATTGAGAAATCTGTGCTTGGACAGCCACAGAACAAGCTGGGAAAGAATGTGGATGGGGTGTATTCTTTACGTATATCTACTAAATTGCTTATGGGCTTTTTGTGGTGTTTGTATGTGGTTTTTTGTTTGTTTCTGTGTCTTTAAGAGCTATATTTTCAGACTTATTTAGTTAGTCCATTCTCTAACTAGCAAAGTGGTGGTGGTGTTTTGTGTATTTTTTTTAAGGTTTATTAACTATGTTCTGTTTCCTGCAGGTTGGACGAACCGAAAGAATTTCAAATTGCTTGAATCCAAAATTCTGCAAGACTTTCCTTATTGATTATTACTTTGAGATAGTACAAAAGCTGAAGTTTGGCGTTTATGATATTGATAACAAAACTGTCGATTTGAGCGATGATGATTTTTTGGGAGCATTTGAATGCACACTTGGTCAAGTGAGTAAAAAAACTTTGTGTCAAGCAAAACAAATATAAATGCTTTATAGAAAAAAATATATATTTATAGTAATATGTCATTTGTTTTCTGGTGTTATCCATTATAAAACAGTAGGGTGCCAGGGCACTGCTGACATAACTACTAAAGTGGCTGGTAGTGGTTATGGTGCTTGTAGAGTTAATTTTGAAGTTCCTTCAAAGCAACTCCATTGGTCATTGAGAAGCTTTCGGGGCCGGTGGTTGGCTGAGGGCATCGGCTCAAGCTCTCTGCAGATGCTCTCATCCAATCACTTGCACCCAATACCTCCATTTTCTGCTAAGCATGTCAGCAAATTCAGTCTGAGATGTAGCTCAAATGTTAAACTGCAGGAAAATTGTTTAACATGAGATGAGATGATAACCGTGGACTCTAGCACTCAAAACGACTTTGTTGAGATCTGCAGATTTTCCAAGATGGTTTATAGATATACCCTCAATAAAAATGCATACTCAAATGTATGCACATTTTCACTGGGGGTAGAACTACTAAATTATAAAATAATTTTTTAAAAACTTTGGAGTGTTCCTTTTAATTTTAAATGCAATAAGGTCAAGATAATGACCCAAATATTAGTAAAGAGGGAAAAGAAAAGGTGGACTATGCTGTGTATAGCATAGTCCACCGTTTTAAGGACATACTTGAAAACAAGAGAACTCTCAATGTATCCATCCTGGTAAAATATTTTAAAAATTAAACAAATAATTTGAGAGAAAGTGTGTGTGTGTGTGTGTGTGTACATTTGACATGTACGTATGTATTTTGGAATAGCTTAAAAAGTCTTGCAAACTTCTGTATTCCAATTTGAATCTTAATCTGAGTAAAAAGCTACTAGTAAAAAAATACTGAATATGCAATTTATAAACAAGAATAATAGTATTTAATTTTTTTTTTCCGACCCAAGATCGTATCCAGTAAGAAACTGACAAGGCCTCTTCTTCTCAAAAATGGCAAGCCTGCAGGTAAAGGATCCATCACGGTGAGTTATTTATACAACAGCAAATATTCTTCATTTTCCTTGCAGTGAAACTGGCAACATTTGCAAAGACCCTGAAGGTGATATTGCCGCTGGGAATTTTTTATTTATTTTATCCTTTTTCTTTTTTTTTTTTTTTTCTTTTAATGGCTTTGGCAACATTTAAAGAAAGCTTATTCGTAAATGCATCAATGTATTTTGATGCCAGAAGAAGCAAATGGTTAAAGTTCATGAACTGTAACTGGAGATATGTGATTTATTTACTTGTATACTTCAATTTGCTTCTGGCCAGTGATCAATCGTCATTACACAATTGGTAGACAACAGAAAAATGCTTTGTAATTCTATGCATCTATCTAAATGATTACAAAGCCGGGACGAGCTGCTTACCCAGTTCTACAAGACTCTCTCTTATGGCAGATAAACATCCGTGGATTTACATTAGCAGTTCAAGTTCAAATACTGGTTGTGAATTGAACAGATTAGTTAATTATATTGCCAGAATGGGTAGTGTTGACTGCTCATGGCCTTTTGATGGAATCTGTATGTAATTGATTAGTGAGTGGTTGTGATTAGATTAAACAGAACAGAAATTCTGTTTTATAAAAATAAATGAACCTGTATTACAAGAGCAGTGACCATGGATTTAGAAGAGTTTGAAGAGCTACTCTATGGATCTCTGCAAAAATGGTCACTTTTGTCCTTTAAAAGTAGTGATGTGATTTGAACCATGAAAAGGAACTTTGGAGTTTTGCAACAGGTATTCATTGCTAACATAGATAACATGATATACACTGATCAGCCACAACATTAAAACCACTGACCGGTGATGTGAAAAACATTGATTATATAATTAGAATGGAACCCGTCAAAAGGCGGGATATATTAGGCAGCAAGTGAACTGTCAGTTCTGGAATTTCGTGTGTTGGAAGCTGCAAACAGGCAAGTGAAAGGATCTGAGCTGACCTAGTGAGAGTGAAGATCTGAGTTGTGATGGCTTGAAGATTGGGTCCCTGTATGCAAGGTTAGTACCTACCAAAAGTGGTGCAGTAAAGTACATCCAGTGAACTGGCAACAGGGTCATGGGTACTCAAGGCTCATTGATTGGGAGCAAAGGCTGGCCCGTCTGGTACTATTATACAGAAGAGATACTGTTGCTCAGATTGCTGAAAAACTAACTTAATACTGGCTATGATAGAAAGGTGCCAAAACACAGCCTGCAGCGCAGTCTTCTGCATGTGGGGCCATGTTGCCGCAGACACAGCAGAGTGCCCATAATGACCCCACTGTCTAAAGTGCCTTCAGTGGGGACATGAGTGTCAGAACTGGACCATAGATCAGAAGGAAGAAGGTTGTCTGGTCTGATGAGTCATGTTTTCTTTTAATTTAGGTGGATGGCCAGGTACGTGTGCTTTGTTTACCCGGGGAAAAGATAACTGCAGGATGCACTATGGGAAGAAGGCAGGCTGATCATGGCATTCACATGGATGTTACTTTGACATGTGCCACCTACCCACATACACCCCATCAGTGAAATGGTGTTCCCTGAAGGCAATGGCCTCTTTGCACCCTGCCACACTGCGACAACTGTTCAGGACTGGTTTGAGGAACATGACAAAGAGTTCAAGGTGTTGCCTTGGCCTCCTAATTCTCCAGATTTATACAATTGAGCATGTCGGATGTGCTGGAACAACAAAACCAATCCATGGAGGCCTCACCTTGCAACTTGCACGACTTAAAGAATCTAATGTTAATAATTTGGTGCCAGATACAAGATATGTTTAGATGTCTTTTGGAGTCCATGACGTGACGCAACAGAACTGTTTTGGCTGCACGAGGTGGGATCTATGCGATATTAGGCAGGTGGTTTTAATGTTGTGGTTGATCAGTGTAAGTTTAGTAGTTGGGTTTCACAAAGAGGAGAAGCCGTGGTGAGTTAATTTTGGGTGGGGACCAGCAGAGCAATCGCCTTGTTTACAATTTTGTGTATGCACCATAATGTAGAAATTTTATTTGTAATTATTTATTTAAAAACTGATAGACATTAGGTTTTGTAAAAGAAATCAATTAAACTGATCTTTGTGACTTGTAGACATCCCCATGTATGCCATTGCCACTTGGTTAAATCAAAGGGTGTCCTAAATATAGACCTGTAGACAGGTCTATCTTTACATCACAAGTGCCTGCTGTAGCTACAACATTAAGCATCCCCTAAACCCTTTTTTTTATTTTTTTATTTATTTTTTTATAAAAATGTAAATGTGTATATATTTACACGCCTAAAGTGTGTGTGTGTGTGTGTGTGTGTGTGTGTGTGTAGGTGTAGCTCTGTGTATATGTATTCCTGTGTATGTGTTCCTGTCATTTGAGTTAACCATTGTTGCCCCATCCAGCCCATTCTCCTTGCTACTCCTTCCCCCTCCAGGTGATTGCTGTGTTCAGTCTAAGGCCAGGGCCATGCTGAGATCAGAGTCCTGGAGCATTTGTTCCAGTCAGACACTGGGCAAGGAGTGGGGAGGAGGCTTCTCCAAGGCAGAATAGGTCTTCCCAACAGGTCTGTGTCAGGGTTCTTACCTGAGGTGGGAGTCTGTAGCGTAGATATGTTTGCTCATCCTTGCAGATAGACACATTTAAGGTCATCAGGTAAGAAGCCACCTGGACTGTGAATCTGTGCATGGGGGCTTTGCAGGAAAGGTGTTACAAAGCAGTACCGACAAGGTCACAAACAGCAGGATAGTCAAGGGATAGCGGAAGTCAAAGGATGCCAGAGATCAGGATAAATGAAGTGTAGCCGAAGTCAGAAGCCGGGGTCAATACGGAGTGTTCAGGAGACTAGAAAACAGGAACTAAACACATACATACGTAGGTAGGCGCCTGCTTTTCACTTCAGTGAGGTTCAACCCTTGCTCCTCTGACACTGATTTGCCCTGCTTGAGGACACTTCCCAGGGCAAACCTCCTCAAAGATACGGACTGTCTGGCTTCTTTGTGTCTAAATGGAGTGATGTCACTACATTCCCATACCCCCTAGCTGGTGCTAGCAGAGAGGACTAGGAGGTTTTCATAGCATAGCATAGACCTCCTGTTGGATTATAATATAATTTTTTTTTTTTTTTTTTTTTATAGGTTTTCTCCCAATCTATACACAGGCTAGCAAAACTGCTAGCACAATGTGTAGATGGAATTTTATGCTCTTTTGAAAGAGCAAACTTTTTTTTTTTTTTTTGCCCTTTAATACGGCAAAGCTTCATGGGAGTCCAGTCCACAACTGCTAAGGATTTGCCAACTTTGGCCTCCCCTGAGGTCAGGGTTAATTAAGGTCTTTGTGTTCAAGCACAGACGGTTGTGAACTACATAAAAAGTTCTTGACGGTTATGTTTATGCAATATACTGGTATTAACATCAGTATGGATACTTTTTTTTTTTTTATCAAATACTTCCCTGTATTGTCCGCACAGATAAAGGCATCCACCATAGCTCACTGTGTTTGTTCAGTCAATAAGAAGAATTTGCTGTGTGGGAAATAATTATTTGTTTTAGTAGGCGACATAATAAGAGAAGTATTTTCCCAAGGAGCACGTGTTCTGTTTTCTTGGCCGCTTTCCAGCTTTGCCCTGGAAATTCTGTAACTTTTTCAGTCTTGTTCTAAATGACTAAATCAAAGTATGTCTACTTAAACTAACTTCTAAACACTTTTTAATATAGTTTGGACACGTTACTGTAGACCTTATTGCTATAGAACGGTTATCTGTCTACTCTCCAAAAGTGCTGAGAGTTTGAGAAAAGAGAACACAGAATAGAACAGTGATAATATAATCTGGGTACCTAAAGATGGGTTTGTCCCTCCTAATGGGAGACATTTGAGAGGTTTGTTTCCTTGTGCTTCATGTACATTAGTTATGTGCAGGATCACCCACATATTTATATTCATGGGAGTGTAGAGATAAAATGGGCAGTTGGTTGATGTTGTTGATGTTCTTAAAGGACCACAGTAGGCACCCAGACCACTTCAGCTCAATGAAGTGGTCTGGGTGCCAGGTCTATCTAGTGTTAACCCTGCAGCTGTAAACATAGCAGTTTCAGAGAAACTGCTATGTTTACAATAGGGTTAATCCAGCCTCTAGTGGCTGTCTCATTGAGAAATGCTTTCCCATGGACTGATTGAATGCGCGCATGGCTTTTGCCGCGCATTCGTCGGAAGAGGGAGGAGAGTCCTCAGTGCCAAAGGAGCCCGGCGCTGGAGAAAGGTAAGTGTTTAACCCCTTCCTCCCCCTAGAGCCCAGCAGGAGGGGGGGCCCTAAAGGGTGTGGGGGACCTATTAACACTATAGTGCCAGGAAAACAAGTTTGTTTTCCTGGCACTATAATGGTCCTTTAAAGGGACACTATATAGTAGCCAAAACAGCTTTAGCTTAATGAAACTGTTTTGGTGTATATATCATGCCCCTGCAGTCTCCCTGCTCAATCCTCTGCCATTTAGCTGTAAATCATTTTGTTTATGCATTCCATTTCCTAGTCACACCTCCCTGCATGTGACTTGCACTGCCTTCCTAAACACTTCCTGTAAAGATCTAATGTTTACACTTCCTTTATTGCAAATTCTGTTTAATTCCTAGATTTTACTAGTAGCATGACGTAAAGTCATGATTTTATTAATGACACGGAGGCGAGTATTATGCTTCTCTTTCTTTAATTTTCCCTCAGCAGCGAAGAGAGAAATGAGTGAAAAGAGAAAAAACATATCATTAACATATATACATATTCAACATATTCCACAGTGCTACATAAGGGAACCTCCCCTTTCCAGTATATAAGGTGTAGCACTCTCTTCCTCTTCCTCTTTCCGTAGCGATCCGAAGACCAGTAAACCGAACCAGAACTTGAACTTGAACTGTAATCTTGGGAAGTTGAACATATCTTCCTAGGGAATGCGGAGTCAACCTTGAAGCTCCTGTTAGTTCCATTGGTTTGTGGAATCATGCTGTAAAGGAGAGGAGAAATATGGTAAAATCTCAACTGACAACTGGGTGAAACATATTCTATTATTTCTAGTAACCTTTACTTCTGAAAAGGAAAATGAATGTCATATCAAATAGACATAAAATTAGATATGCAACGGTATGATCAAATTAAGCTAATGTCAACTATGCCTGAAAGAAAAGGCGTCACAGCGTCCACCGGAAAACAACGTCAAATAGTTAAGCATAACGTAATAAACTTGAGCCAGAAAGACCCGTCCTAAAGGTATGAGTGTAAGTCGTGAGACAGTCTAGAGTAACAGGTCGTAAAAGAAAACATACCACTACTTCCAACCCAGGGAGGGAGGGAATAATACTCGCCTCCGTGTCATTAATAAAATCATGACTTTACGTCATGCTACTAGTAAAATCTAGGAATTTTATTAAAGACACGGAGGCTCCTATTATGCTTTTTTAAAGCTGAGCTATAACTTTATCTGAAAAATGTTGTATCGGTCTAAAGTAAAAATTCCTGAAGGTGGATTCCGTAGACCAATCTGCAGCCTTCAGAATGTCTTCCAAGCGGCATCCGGCTGCTGATGCTTTTGAGGCCATGGCGCCTCTAACAGAGTGTGATGAGAAAACTGAGACATCGATCCCGGCCGTAGCTAGCAGCCATTTGATCCATCGTGCCAGCGTCGGTGTGGATACAGGTAGATGAGGTTTCTTCAGGGAGATGAACAGAGGGCCGTCATTGGACGGGCGCAGAGTAGAGGTGCGAGACTCGTACTCTTTTAGGCATGCTATTGGGCATAAGTTAGGCAAGCACGGTATTCGTGGATAGCAAACTTGTTTGGTGGCCGACTTCGTTCTTCGTGAGATATCGAACGACACCCCCTCTGGGGTGAATGTACGGGCTCGCCAGTCCAAGGCTCTCACATCTGATACCCGTTTACAGGATAGTAGGCAGAGCAGCATAAGTAGTTTTGCCGATAATTGTTTAAGTGAAAGATCCACGTTTGTGGGCCAGCCATCTAGGAGTCTGAACACACAGTTGACGTCCCAGAAGGATCCATATCTGGATGTGGGGGGACGTGAGAAACGGACTCCCTTGAGCAGGCGACAAATTAGAGGATTTTGCCCTAGTGGGAGGCCGTCCACCTGGTCATGTCCGGCTGAGATGGCCGAGCGGAAAACATTGACCGTGCGGAAGGCCTTGCCTGACTCGAACAGGTGTGTAAGAAAATCTAGTACCGACTTCACAGGGGCTGATACCGGATCCAATGATCGTCCCAAGCACCAATTGGCCCACTGTCTCCACGCCGCAGCATATGCTTGCCGTGTACCAGGTGCCCATGCGTTTGCCAGGAGTTGCATAGTCGTGCTCGAAACCTCTGTGATCTCCCAGGGTCCCCGGAAAGGAGCCATGCCATGAGACGGAGAAGGCCCTGTTCCACTAGGGAGTGGTTCTCCCCGTCTGGGTTGGTCAGTAGAGATGGATGGTCCGGCAGTAGCCTTGGGTGGTCTATCGCCATCTCCAGTAGGTGCGGGAACCAAGGTTGAGATCTCCAGCACGGGGTTATCAGGACCAACGAGCTCTTGAAGCGTCGGAGATGCGCCAGACAGCGAGCTATTAGGTTGAACGGTGGGAAGGCGTAAGCCCTGCCCTCGGACCAATCTTGGAGGAAAGCGTCTGTCGCTATGGCCTCTGGGTCTGGTCGCCAGCTGCAGAACCTCGGTAGTTGTGTGTTGAGTCTGGATGCGAACAGGTCCATGCTCAAAGGTCCCCATAGGGATGAGATTCTGCGGAATACGCTCGGTAGCAGTCTCCAATCTCCCGAGTCCCTCAAGTAGCGGGAGTTCCAGTCCGCGGTGTAGTTGTCCAGGCCCGGGATGTGTTCCGCGGTAACGGACACGCTGTTCTGTAAGCAGTGATTCCAGAAGTCTCTGGCCAAAACCGCTAGGATGCGGGACCTGGTTCCCCCTAGATGGTATATGTAACGCACCGCTGAGACATTGTCCAGCTTGAGAAGAATCGAGCATGAGATGCCCTTGGGTGATAGACTGCGAATGGCGAATGAGGCCGCCAGCAGTTCCAGAGAGTTTATGTGTAAGAATGACTCTTCCGCGGACCATCTGCCTCCTGTGGATATATTGCCGCAGCGTGCGCCCCAACCATGTAAGCTGGCGTCCGATTCGATCACCAGATCTGGAGTGGACCCGAAAATCGCCCGGCCGTTCCAAGCCTCCATGTGGGTTAGCCACCAGTTCAGTTCCTCCCTCGACTCCGTGTCCAGGGAAATGTGGGATTCGTACGAGTGGCCACTTCGTAGGCAGGCCGCTTTCAGTCGTTGTAAGGCTCTATAGTGTAGCGGGCCTGGGAAAATCGCCTGGATAGAGGCTGCCAACAGGCCGATGACCCGTGCCAGTTGGCGCAGGGATATGTCCGGCCGTTGCATAAGTTTCCTTATTTCCCTCTTGATGTTGGACATCTTCTCCGCCGGGAGGCAGAGAACTTGTAGTACTGAGTCGATTCGGAATCCGAGGAATTCCATTTGCTGAGAGGGAATCAGAACCGATTTCTTCCAGTTTACAAGGAAGCCCAGGTTCTGTATGAGGTGTAGGGCCCACCCTAAGTGTTCTAGTAAGAGGGATCGAGTCCCGGAGAGTATGAGGATGTCGTCCAGGTATATGATAAGGCGGACCCCGTGTAATCTGAGGAAGGCCACCACCGGTTTCAGTACTTTTGTGAAGCACCATGGGGCGGAGGATAGACCGAAGGGTAGGCATGAGAAGCGCCACTTCTTGCCTTCCCAGCAGAACTGGAGTAGGTTCCTGTGAATTGAGGCTACGGGGATCGTTAGGTAAGCATCTTGCAAGTCTAATTTGACCATCCAGTCTCCGGGCAGGAGCAGGTCTCTGAGGCAATGAATGCCTTCCATCTTGAAATGCCGGTATTGTATGAAGGCATTCAGGGGCCGTAGGTTGATAACCGGGCGGACCCCGCCTCCCTTTTTGGGCACTAGAAAAAGGTTGCTTACGAAACCTGGTGTGTCTATAGGGACTTCCTCTATGGCCCTCTTTGTCTGTAATTCTCTGATCTCTGTAGAGATGAGGTCTAAGTGTGCAGTCGGCATGTGAATCGCCCTTGGGGGAGAGGTCTGAATGGGGGGAGCAGTCAATTCTAGGTGGTAGTCCTCTATCGTCTGTAACACCCAACTGTCTGACGTGATCAGGGTCCAGGCCCGAGTGAATAGGGCCAGTCTGCCCCCTACCCGTATATGGGAAGAAAGGGGAAACATGGTACTCACCATAAGGGCGTTTTCCCGTGGGTTCTCCTCGACTGCCGCGGGTATGCCAAGCCCGTCCTCGTGAGGGGAAGAACGGGGTGAAGGACCGTTCCTGGGTCGGTCTCTGTTGGCTGAAGGAGCCTCTGCCCGGTCTTGAGAAACCCCAGGGGTTGCGGCCGGGTAGACGGCTCCTACCTCTACCGGCCCCGCCAAAAACCTTTGGGCTAAATACCCGCTTGATGGAGGATTGGGCCTTGTCCAAAGCCGTGAAGGTCTTAACGTAAGACCCTAGGTCCTTTACGAAGGAATCCCCAAATAGAAGGCCTTTTGCGGAGGCACCGGGCTCATTGGAGGCCATGCTCGCGAGCTTGGGCTCAATCTTAAGCAGGATGGCTTTCCTGCGCTCTGTTGACATAGCCGTATTGGCGTTGCCTATCATGCATATTAGACGTTGGAGCCATCCGAACGCCACATCAAAATCTATTGGAGCCCCACTAGACTGAGCCGTTTCTAGCAGCTCGTACAGTTTGGTGACTGGGCCCAGGGTGTCAAGGAATTTGTCCTGACAGTTGCGCATGGAGTAGTCCAGGCCCTTTTTGGGTTTCCAACCCGTCTTGCCTAGGAACTGTATAATCTGGGGGTCTACCTCAGGGGTCTTGGCTACCGCATCGGGTATGATCGGGCAGGGGCATTCCGCCCTCAGTTTGTTCCGACCCTCTTGTGAGAGGGATTTACGGACCCTAAGGGCCAGGTAGAATAAATATAGGAATAAATGAAACAGAAAACAAAGCCCTGCAGGAAAAACTGCAGGCAATGCAGGTATAATGACAATAGTATGATATAGTCAATAAAGGTACTTAGCTGGTCTGAGGGAGCAGCGAAGAAAGAGGAAGAGGAAGAGAGTGCTACACCTTATATACTGGAAAGGGGAGGTTCCCTTATGTAGCACTGTGGAATATGTTGAATATGTATATATGTTAATGATATGTTTTTTCTCTTTTCACTCATTTCTCTCTTCGCTGCTGAGGGAAAATTAAAGAAAGAGAAGCATAATAGGAGCCTCCGTGTCTTTAATAAAATCTAGAATTTCTTATCTCCTGCTCTGGTAATAGCGTGCTAGACCCTGCAAGATCCGCCTGCATGTAATTAAAGTTCAATTTACAGAGAGGAGATACACACTTTTAAAGCGGGTTACATCTGATTGCATGCCATTTTCATGCATGCTGTGTAAGTCATATCCAGGAGAGAGGTGTCTAGGGCTGCATAAACAGAAAATTGCAGTGATTAAGTGATAAAAGCTGTTCTGGTGACTATAATATTCCTTTTTAATGTTTGTTTTTTTCTTTTCTTCCAGTTTATACAATTACCGCTTGCTAGTAAATCATTTTTATTTATAGTCGATTATTTGAAGATGGAAGAATACATTGTTCTGTACAGTTGCATTTCCCTAATGCCTTGTTTGTTTGTTTTTGTTTTACTAATTTTGTTTTCTATTTTTTTTTTTTTTTTTAGATCTATGCAGAAGAAGTGAAGGATAACAGAGTGGTCGAATTTGAGGTAGAAGCAAGAAAATTGGATAATAAGGTTAGTGCACCAATCATTTTTGGGGTTCACATAGTTCTAAGTAGCCAATCTGGAAAAATACCTGCAGCATAAATTCAGTGAAAACACACGTGTAATACTGTAGATTAATTTTAATGGTGTTTTGTAGAATGTTAATTAATAGGGTTCATCAATAAACTTGCAGTAATTGTGTTTCGCATCTCCAGGATTTTTTCGGGAAGTCTGACCCTTATCTAGAATTCTACAAGCAGGGTGAGGATGGAAGGTGGCAGATGGTACACAGAACAGAAGTGAGTATTGATGGTTATCTGTTTTTATTTTTGGAAATAAGACACGCGTACGATTACCGGCAATTCCCAAGGTTTGTATACAAAATGTATACATTTTGTTTGTGGGGTTTTAGACCTGTCTGTTGAAATGGATGAACTGTATTGCATGTTTCTACCTCTAGGGACTGAGTGCCATTCCCAGCAGAGTCAGCTCATTCCTAAAATATAATACAATAAGTGCCATTTAGATATGCAGTAGGAACTTGTTTAGCAGAAAGCATTCTTGAATTTGAGCAAGAACCGTTCTGTTTCTGCATATTTATCTTTGTGTATTGTAGTACTGAAAGACTGTGCCGTGATTTCTATTCACTAATTGGAAGACTGTGAGTTGTAGACTTGATTTTTATATCTTCCAGGTGATTAAGAACAATCTGAATCCTGTCTGGAGACCTTTCAAGATACCACTCCGATCTCTCTGCAATGGCGAAATGGATAAACCTATAAAGGTAAATATTGACCTCTCTAAAAATACTTTAATTCAAAAATTGCTTGCAAGTTTAGAAGATATGTAAAATTTTGCTAATTTCCTTTCAGAAAAAGCCCAATGATGTGTACACATCACACCAACATGGCTGGCTAATTTTATCGTCTAAGATTTTAATAATTGTTTTTTTGTTTTTTTTTGTCCTATGATTTTTCAAGGCTGTCTTCTATAAAAGCATTGCAAATAATCATACCGGTAGTTACACTAAACACTGGAGTTTGTCTGGTTACTATATAAAATGTTATTTATATGTCCATTCATTAAAGTAGTAAAATTACCATGGAAACCATTGCACTCTGCAAGAACATTCCAATGGCTTCCATAGTGTTTGCTGCACATTTCTAACCTTTTCTCACAATCCCTGTGTTATACACTACTCACACAGTGTGCAGAGGGGACATCACTTAAAATGGTGCATCTTTTTTGTACTTCCACTTCATTCAATACACTTTAATCCCTTTACTCATGCAGACAGTTGTACAATCCTTAAACTTGTTGTTATGTGTCCAGTGACAGCTTCCAGGAGATAATGTGTTGTATTACAACAATGTAAGTAGAAAATCGGCTAGTGTCTATTTTTCATGTACTTACCTCAAACACGGCTCACTTATCTGTCCATTTATTCACTGCATGTTGTAAAGTGGTGGAACGTATGTGAATGCATCACCTGTGTAGTCGTAGCTCATAGATGTTAAGGTTTGCATTTAAGCCAGACCCTGCCATCCATGACTTTGTCACATTGTGCTGTTTGCATGTAGGTGTGTTTCATACATGTAGACAAAGCTTTGTACATTTATAAATTGACCAATACTTTTTTGTCTTCAAACTGATTTATTTTTTTTCTCCAAATTTCATTTTATGGTTGGAAATAAGAGTTGTTGTTGTTGTGTTTTTTTTTTTTTTTTCTTCTTAACTTTGATTTCTCAACCCACAAAAAACAACTAAATATAGGTTCAGACATTCCTGCATGGCTATGTATCTGCGCTTCATAATTCATGTACAGCTGTTGTAGTACAAAAATGCTACTGGCACTATGTCTCAAATTGTTTTCGAGTGGTCTGACATAAACAGAGGGTCATCCAGATGTAACTTCAGAAACTACATTTTGACACAGTTTTCACTGTGGGGGGAGGAGGGGTAGGGGTAAGCTGACACATTCAGCCAATCATTGCTAGTTGTATGCTCATGTTCCTTATCCCTACCTGTACCAAAGTGTGTGGATTTTCCTATCACGGTATTGTTTGCCATAAAAAAACAAGACTTACAGGAGTAGCTATTTGCACATAAACTTTGATGACTGTGTATACATAATTTCACATGCAATATTACAGCCTAACTTGCTTTCAATGACTACAGTAAACTGGAGCTGCAGGCTGTTTGTCACAGACACACACTACTTTAAGTGTGCTTGCGACTTGGTATGGAGGATAAGAGTTCGCTGAACACAAATGGGAGTGTTTAAAAACCGTCAAACTTATGACCAGGGCCGGACTGGGAAAAAAATTAGGCCCGGGCATTTTTCAATCAGAGCGGCCCCCTAAGAAGGGGGCGGGGCCAGAGAGGGTGTGTTTTGTCATCACTAATGCCAATCACGCCCCCTCTCAAAGTGAGCATGTTGGTTCAATACACAGAGCCCCGCTGAAGAGCTCTGGCATTAGAAAAAGGCCCTGTATTTGTTCTGCGCAGCGCAAGCAAATTTAATAACATGCTTGCGCTGTGTTTGCTTTTAAATTGTCTCTGGTGTCTCCACAGGTGAGATACCAGAGGACAAAAGGGCCAGGAAAGTGTATGGTGCATGTGGGATTGCGTGTGTGTAGAGTGTGGTGTGGTATTGTGTAAATAGGTCAATTTAATTTGTGTTTGTGGTGTAATATGTGTGGCTAGGGGCTGTAGAGAGTGTGTGTATAGTGGGCATAGTGTTATAGGGGATGTAGCGAGTGTGTGCATACGGGCTGTAGTGTGTGTGTATAGGTGACGTAGTGTGTGTAGGGGTTGTAGAGAGGGTGTGTTTAGAGAATGTTGTATGTGTTTGCTGACAAGGAATGTAGTGTGTGTGTAGGTGGTGCAGTGTGTGTGTGTGTAGGAGATCTAGTGTGTAAAGGACCAAGAGTGTGTATAGGAGATTCTGTTTGTGTGTGTGTGTGTGTGTGTATATATAGAGGATTAAGAGTGCATATAGGGTAAGGGATCTAGCGTGTATCTGGAGCGTAATGTGTGTAGTGGTGCAGTGTGAGGGGTGCTGTAGTGTGTGTGTGTGTGTGTGTGTGTGTGTGTATATATATATATTTGGACGTATTGTATGTGTGAGGGGCGCAGTGTGTGTGTATGTAAGAGGGGTGCTGTGTGTGAGGGTGTTTTTATCTGCTATCACATTCTAGGTTTCTAATTTTCTTTGTCTGTTAACTCACTGAGGGTTATTTTATATAATATATATATATATATATATATATATGTGTATATATATATATATATATATATATATATATGTGTGTGTGTGTGTGAGCGAGGGTGCTGTGTGTGAGTGAAGGTGATGTGTGTGTCTGAAGGTGATGTGTGCTGTGTGTCTGAGGGTGCTGTGTGTGTCTGGGTGTGCTGTGTGTGTGTGTGTGTCTGGGGGTACTGTGTGTGTGTGTCTGGGGGTACTGTGTGTGTGTCTGGGGGTGCTGTGTGTGTCTGGGGGTGCTGTGTGTGTGTGTCTGGGTGCTGTGTGTGTGTGTCTGGGGGTGCTGTGTGTGTGTGTGTCTGGGGGTGCTGTGTGTGTGTGTGTCTGGGGGTACTGTGTGTGTGTGTGTCTGGGGGTACTGTGTGTGTGTCTGGGGGTACTGTGTGTGTGTCTGGGGGTACTGTGTGTGTGTCTGGGGGTACTGTGTGTGTGTCTGGGGGTGCTGTGTGTGTGTCTGGGGGTGCTGTGTGTGTGTCTGCGGGTGCTGTGTGTGTGTCTGCGGGTGCTGTGTGTGTGTGTCTGCGGGTGCTGTGTGTGTGTGTCTGCGGGTGCTGTGTGTGTCTGCGGGTGCTGTGTGTGTCTGCGGGTGCTGTGTGTGTCTGGGGTGATGTGTGTGTCTGGGGTGATGTGTCTGTGGCTGGGGGTGATGTGTGTGAGGGGGCTGTTAGTGTGATTTTTTTATTTAAATGTAAGTTTTTTTTTATTAGATAAAAAAAATCACACTAACAGCCCCCTCACACACACATCACCCCCAGCCACACACACATCACCCCCAGCCACACACACAGCACCCCCAGACACACACAGCACCCCCAGACACACACACACAGCAACCCGACACACACAGCACCCCCAGACACACACACACAGCACCCCGACACACATGTGGTGCTGTGTTTGTGTCGGGGTGCTGTGTGTGTCGGGGTGCTGTGTGTGTTGGGGTGCTGTGTGTGTCTGGGGGTGCTGTGTGTGTGTCTGGGGGTGCTGTGTGTTGCTGGGGGTGATGTGTGTGTGGCTGGGGGTGATGTGTGTGTGTGAGGGGGCTGTTAGTGTGATTTTTTTTTTATTTAAATGTATTTTTTATTATTAATAATTAAAAAAAAAAAAAAGTTATATCCCCCCCCTCCCTTCTTACCTTTATCCTGGGAGGGGGGGGGATCCGTTCTGCCTGGGTGGAGGAGGGGTGCCATGCTGCCATCCTTCCCTGGTGGTCCAGTGGTGAGAGTGAACTCTAGCCCCTGCCGGCTAGAGTTCACTCTCGCGAGATCTGAGCGTTGCCGTGGTAACCGCGGCAACGCTCAGACCTCGCGAGAGGACCCGGCGGAGCTGCTGGCTAGAGCTCCGCCGGTCCTCTCTCCTGCCGGAGGCCGCCTGGAAGTGTTTCTGGGCCGGTGAGGGAGATCTTTGATCTCCCTCACCGGCCCATGGAGACACACAGCAGGGCCGGCGCTCGGATAGCGCTGGCCCTGCAGCGGCCGGCCGGGGAGATCCTGAGATCTCCCCTGCCGGCCTCGGCCCCACGGCCATCGCGGCCCACCGGGCATTTGCCCGGTATGCCCGATGGCCAGTCCGGGCCTGCTTATGACGATGATATCATAGTTACAAGGGCAGTGTTTGTGTAAAAAAATGCCAAAAAAAAAAAATGCCAACTTTGGCCAAGGTTTGTGACTAAGTGGCTACTAAAAAAAGACTGGACATAACCCATTCTGAATGAACTGGGTTGTCTACTTTTTCAAATGGTATTCCATGATAGGGGTAATTCTCATTCCTGGGCTACCATATGGTCTCAAAGGCAACATAATTGATCTGGCAAATTTCAATGTGTAAAAACTGGAAAGGGGAAAGCCCTATATTAAAATGATTGTTTTCAAAACCCCCATAAAATCTGTACATGGGGGGGTAGTGTTGTAGTTGTGAGACATCTCTGAACACAAATGTGTTGCAGTAAAAGCTAACAATATTATGACATTCACAGTTAAAATGCCACGCAGAACTAAGAAAATAACATTTCTTAATTTCTCACACTGTTTGTTTTTTTAAGAACTACAAGATAACAAAAGGTTTAACAGTGCCGAATATTTAATGAAGCAAATGACTGACAAAAATGTATGCAGTTCTTAAAATAAAATGGGACTTAAACAAAACCCAGAACATACACTGTTGCAGATATCACTAAGAATCTGACAGGTCCATGGAAACTTCTAATTATGTCCCTTCCGATGTTAAGCAAATAGAGTCCAGAAGGAGTTCAGTTTTGCCTGGGCTGGCATTCGGTTCTGTATCAGAGTCCCTCTTTCCACATGGCCAATTTAGGATATCTGGTGTATTAAAGCTACTCATTTGGACTCAACTCTTTGATCCAGAGCACTTGATTCTTATCTTTTATGGTCCCACAATTTTTATTACCAGGTTCTGGTTGCAGGGAGAGAGGGGTCCCTGTGGATGTGTCCGTTCATACAGACACACCAATGATTTGTGATCAAAAGGGTTTTTGTTTCCTGGCAGAGCCACAGAACAATGAATAATCAGATTAACCCCTTCAGTGCTGGGACAGCATCATGCTGACTGTGCATAACAGTCTCCATTCCAAACTGCTGTCGTACATCATTAGGCCAAGGTAACATGTTGCAGTGGGTGTCTGCATTGCACAAATGCAAGCTATTCACATGTACTTAGAGGGACTTACCGAACATGCACATATGTCGTACACCGTGTGCATGCCTATTATTTCACCAGTTTATTGGAATGCAAAACAAGGTATTAATTGGGATATTTTCGTGAAGGAAAGAGTTAAGCATTTTTATATTTGTTTTGTGTATTTCTTTCTGGGGATTTTTTTTTTTTTTTTTTTTTTTTACTACAGTTAATACATCATCTATTAAGTGAAGGTAGTGAAATAAAATTCACCCGACTGTCCTAATTCTTTTTTTATTTGTAATAACATTGCCATTTTTTCAGGATTCCATTCAATACATTGCATATTATCAAATGAAGATGTTGCTCTCTGACTGTTTAAACATTTTATTGCTAATTTTAAGTTATTTGAATATCAGAGTAATGATATTTCATTTTTTTTATATTTTCTGAAATAAACATGACTGGAATGCAGAACTTAATTTTGACGAAGGAAATGGTTGTATTTGTTTTTAGAGTTTAAAGTGTTTTTTGTTCTGCAAGTCAAATAGTTTTAACGTTCCTGATTTTATTCCAATAATGATCTGTTTTTTCCAGATTGAGTGCTACGACTATGATAATGATGGATCACATGACCTTATAGGAATCTTCGAGACTAATATGGATAAGCTTAAGGAAGCGACACGTCTCTCTCCAGTAAGTGATCAATACGTTCACTTTAAACACATTCCTGCTGGTTACTAGAGCCAGATATATTCTATTACAGCACAAAACATTAACATATACACACACACACACACACATATATATATATATATATATATATATATATATATATATATGTGTGTATGTGTATATGTTAATGTTTTGTGCTGCTAGAATGAGAACTACAGAAACTACTGTACGGTCTTTATTTCATGTCCCAACCCAATCTATGTTAAATGGTCACCTTAAGCAACAGAAGGTTACAGCTTAATCTAGTACTTCTGGAGCAAAAAGACAGCAGTTTATGCAGTGTAAATACAGCCTTTTGTGAGACAATCCAGTGTTTACATTACTACTGAATGCCACCTCTAAAGCGTAGCACTCAGACCGCCACTAGAGGTGCAATCTCCATGAACTGTATGGAGACCCAGAACACTCCCCATAGAGATGCTTTGATTCAACATGTCTCTATGAGGAGATACTGATTGACTCAGCATGTTGATTGCTATGCATGCACACTAGCCCCCTGATACTTCCCTATGAGAAAGTGATGGGTTGCCTGGGATCTTCTGTATTGAGGGTTTCAGCCAGCAGGGGAGTGACAGCTGTTGCCGGTGCACTAAAGGCAAGTAAAACACTTTTATTGTAATATTTCTGGGGATTCCCTAACTGGCCCCTAGATCATGCCTAACCTTGCATTGTTCCATTAACTATATTGACAGCTTAGTGGATTAGACATGCTAGAGAAGATGCTTACATATTTTAATTCTAGCTTTGTATGTTTAAGGCAGTGGCTTGAAATGCATTGGTTTCTAAAGGGACACCATATAGAGATAATATATTATCTAAGCCAATTGATTCTTTCCATTTATTTAGTTTCTTGCTAATGTTCCCCCACCCCACAAAAAACAAGTCTATGAATCTCTTTGGGCACTGTATTCTTGTTGGTGTCAAGGCCTCTATCTTATCATTTTTATCAGTAGAACTTCCTGTTTAATGTGTGTTTTTGTTGATGCAGGTGGAATATGATTGTATTAATGAGAAGAAGAAGCAGAAGAAGAAAGGATACAGAAATTCCGGGGTAGTGTGTGTAAAAATCTGTCAGGTATGTACTAACATTGATGTTTAATTCAGTGAGATCTAAAGGCAAATTAGTTAAATCTAGAACAATAGTACTGCATTTTTAAACCCAGAAAATACAAGCAGGCAAATAGTGTTTCCATTTATGTCAACTAGATTTACAATCTTATATTTTTATAACATCACAACTTCCCTCCATTTAACATGTTTCCCAATGTTATTATTTGACTTCAAACGAGAATGCCAAACAGAATCACTGATTGGGTCCTCAAATCAGACAACCTGAGGGATGTCCCAAGGTCATTCACCATTGAAGAGCATGTGTCTGGTAGACAGCCACTAGAACTCTGTTTCTCTAAATCTGCAATGTTTGACATTGTAGGGTAAAGGGGACAAGAACAGTGCACCCAGACCACTTCAATGAGATAAAGTGGTCTGGGTGCCTATAGTGTCCCTTTAGTTATAGACTGCATGGCAGACTATACAGTAAATTATAGGACGGTTCTCTAATTGTTTGTAATTTGAAAATGTTAAGCAATGCTATTCTTACACATTTACATTATAGGTCGGCCTATTCTCTCTTTTATCTTTTATATATATATATATATATTTTATTATATTTTTTTTTTACTCTTCCTTCTATTAGATCAGGGTTTGTGAGGTCTAGAGGAAGGCAATCATGATTAACTGCTATGTTTAACAGTATTATTGTGTTTTGGTTATTGTTATGTTTTATAGAAGGGGGTGAGTGGGTTGTCCTAAATAGCAGGTGATGTGCCTGGAAGTGCAAGATCCTCCAATACAAAGAAAAAGAAAACAAAACTAGAATCCCTCTACTACCCAACTATAGAATAAGTATGTAAAATTATTAAAGAGCTACAGACGTTAATTTCAGAGAACCCTACACGCAAATATTTCCTGAGCCCCCCATACTAGCATACAATCAACTAACCTGGGACGAAGTTTGGTCCACAGCAAATTGACTAAAGAACAGGAGCTCACAGATAATAGGCGCTGTACAATGCAACAAATTCTGCAAACTGGGTCAACATATATGTGGCAATAAGACAGCCAGACACAATAACAAATCATACACCATTAACCCCTTAAGGACAGAGCTTCAGAAGCTTGACTTACGCTTAATGACACAAGCAATTTTTGCATTTTCTTGCTGTTTGCGTTCAACTGCAATTTGCATCTCTCTCATTTATTGCACCGACACATATTATATACTGTTTTTTAAAGGACAGAAAGGGCTTTAATTTGATATAACATATAAATATATAAATGCTTACTTATTATAAAAAAAATACAGAAAAATGCAAAAAAAATGAAAAATATTGTTTTTTTTTACAGTTTTTGCAATCATAATGTGTGCATAATTAGTGCAGGTTAAGGAAAGTAATTAAAAATAAATTCATTTATTTGTTCTGATTTACAGAATATATAATGTGTCTGGGATTTTAAGTTTTTTTTGGTAGTTACAGGTCACAAAGCACAAGGAGTAAAATAAAATTTTAATATGGAGCGATTTTAGAATTTGGTATGTTTGTCTTGTAAGCCTAATAGCCATAAAATAAAACAAAATTGCCACACAAAAGTATATATTTATATAAAGTAGACATCACAGGCTATTTACCTAAGGTTGTTTTGACACTTTCTACGTAGCCATTTTACCGCCAACCTCTGCTAAATATTGGAGTAAAATTGTGTTTTTGGGGGGTTTTCGCACACAAACGTATAACAAAGAACTTCTCATGTGTATTTTGTAAAGTTGTTGTGTGCTATTCCTGTACAAAGTTTTATTATGTGTTCAGTTACTTCTGCTGAGTACAACGGTACCCCCATTGTATGTCTTTGGCACTATTTTGTGAAGCTACAGTGCCATATAGGAGACCTGTCCTTTTCAGTATTCACAGTAGAATTTTGAGAGACGGATATAATGAGCCTATGCTTCCATTTGGGGTATTATAACAGTTTGACTGTTCAAAAACCCCCACAAAGGCCTACCATTTGTAAAAGTAGACACTCCAGGGTATCTCATAAGGTGCATATTGTGCCTTAACATGCCCCCATTTTTTTACCATTACATGCCAAAGTATGTGGTAAAAAATAATTGTGTGCATTTTTTACATACGGATTGCATTTTTGCTGGGCATTTTGTATATTTCATATGTGCCGCTAAGTCTTCTGAGTAAAAGGACACCCCCATTGTATGTCTATGGCACTATTTCGTGAAGCTACAGTGCCATACAGGAGACCTGTCCTTTTCAGTATTCACAGTAGAATTTTGAGAGACGGATTTAATGAGCCTATGCTTCCATTTGGGGTATTATAACAGTTTGACTGTTCAAAAACCCCCACAAAGGCCTACCATTTGTAAAAGTAGACACTCCAGGGTATATCATAAGGTGCATATTGTGCCTTAGCATGCCCCCATTTATTCACCAATATATGCCAAAGTATGTGGTAAAAAATAATTTTGTGCATTTTTTGACATACGGATTGCATTTTTGCTGGGCATTTTGTATATTTCATATGTGCCACTAAGTTCAAAACCTTCAAATTATGCTCAGCTAAGTCTTCTGAGTAAAAAGACATCCCCAATGAATGTCTTTGGCACTATTTTGTGAAGCTACAGTGCCATATAGGAGACCAAGCCATATCAGTTTTTACAGAACTTTGAATTTTGACGCTGGACCTATGTGCAATTTCCAAGCATCTTCGTAAGTTTTAAATTCAAACTACCCCACAAAGGCCTACCATTTCTTAAAGTAGACACCCCAGGGTATTTCAAAAGGCATATTTTGAACCTTAGCGTGGGATAATTTTTCCGCTAGCTTGTACCAGGTGTAGTGGTAATAAGCGTTTTTTCTGCCTTTTTGACACACAAAGTGAGTTTGCACAGTATATTTTGCAAACCTTATGTGTACCACCACTCTATAATACTTTATGTTCCTCAGCTATGTCGGCTGAGTACAAAAATACCCCCGTATGTACCTTTGCCAGGTATATGTGGACATCAGAGGGGCACATTTGGGACACAGCCATTCCATTTTTTTTCAAACTTTACATTTTTACGCTGTGCCCATGTCCCATTTTAGAGTATTTTACCAGGCTATATAATCCAAATACTCCATAAAGCCATACCATTTCTTAAAGAAGACATCCCAGGGTATTTCAAAAGGCATATTTTGAAAATTAGTGTGGGATAATTTTTACGCTAGCTTGTACCAGGTGTAGTGGTACTAAGCGTTTTTTCTGCCTTTTTGACACACAAAGTGAGTTTGCACAGTATATTTTGCAAACATTTTGTGTACCACCACTCTATAATACTTTATATGTTGCTCAGCTATGTCGGCTGAGTACAAAAATACCCCCGTATGTACCTTTGCCAGGTATATGTGGACATCGGAGGGGCACATTTGGGACACAGCCATTCCATTTTTTTCAAACTTTAAATTTTTACGCTGTGCCCATGTCCCATTTTAGAGTATTTTACCAGGCTATATAATCCAAATACCCCATAAAGCCATACCATTTCTTAAAGAAGACATCCCAGGGTATTTCAAAAGGCATATTTTGAACCTTAGCGTGGGATCATTTTTCCGCTAGCTTGTACCAGGTGTAGTGGTAATGAGCGTTATTAAATGTATTTTTTTACTTTTTAAAACTTTTTTTACTTTTTAAAACTATTTTTTAAACTTTTGTTTTGCTTATTCATTTTTTTAAAGTTTCCTAAACTTTCGTAAAACTTTTTTTTACAGATTTAACATTTTTCTAAGCTTTTTCTTTTACCGTTAACCCCTAACTAGCAGTAAGCAGCACTAACAGTAAATTCCCCATTTTCCCATAACTCCCACCCACCCCAGCTAGCAAAATATTTAATTATACAATATTTAAATTAGTTAATTAAATTAATTTAACCCCTGAGGGTTAAAAAATAAATAAAAGTTAATCGTCAGGGGTTAAAAAAAAATTAGATCACAGTATAATACTGTGATCTGTATTTTGATCACTGTAGGCAGTGATAGACTGGCAGGCAAGGGGTTAATTTTTATTTGGACTGGGTAAAGGGTTTATTTTTTTTTTATTTTTTACTTAAACGTTATTAAAACTTTTTTTTTACTTAATTTTTTAACTTTTTAAAGCTTATTTTAAAACTTTTTTTAACGTTAACCCCTAGTTAGCCTAACACTAAATCCCCCAATTCCCCACTAACTTCCACCCTCCCCAGCTAGCTAAATTTATAATTTTAAAATATTTAAATTAATTAATAAAATAAATTTAACCCCTGAGGGTTAAAAAAAAAAAGAATTAACCCTCAGGGGTTAAAAAAAAAAAATCAGATCATATTAAAATGTAATCCCTGCCAATTGATCACTGTAGTCAGTGATCAATTGGCAGGGAAGGGGTTATTTTTTTATTAATATGGGTAAAGGGGGGGTGGGATTTTAATTTAACTTTTTTTTTTTAACACCAGGGGGCAGGATCACTGCAGATCCGTCCCCCTGCACTTCACACTGAACCCGGAAGTGCAGGGAGGCGGAGGTGAGTATAGAGAGCACATGTGCCCGCTCTGGCATGCTGTCAGAGCGGGCACATGTACTCTGACAGCCCGATCCGGTGCTCCCGGTCTGCCTCTAATGCAGAGGCAGACCGGAGCACCATTAACCCCACGATCGCCGCGATCGAGGTCCGTCACCCGTCGTTAAGGGCATCCCCAGGATGACGGACCTCGTCCGTCACCCGTCGTGAAGGGGTTAAGGGATCATATTCGGGCACATCTGGAAATGTGGTGTACATGATTCAGTTTACAATGTGTGACAAAGGTTGCTACATTGGAGAAACTGTCCTTACGATGCATCTCAGAATGAACCTACACAGACACTCAATCAAGAACCACAAGGAAAACGAATATTGTACCCCTGTTGGTCATCACTTCACCCAGACTGGTCATTCCATCCAAAACTTCTGGATTAAAGTTCTTAAAGGGAATTTCAAAGACTCCCATGAACGAAAGACCTTTTGAGATGAAAATGATAACACATTGCAACACCAGAAATGAAGGACTTAATGTAAACTCTGGCTTTTTCACACACTGCCAAAACTTTATAGAAAGACACACATCTTAACCCCTTAAATCCGGAGGACGTACTATTACGCCCTGCAGGAACCGGCTCTAAACGCCGGCGGGCGTAATAGTACGTCCTCGCCATAATGGCCGCCCACGTGGCCGGCGCTAATCGCCCGCTGCAGATCGCGGTCGGGGGGGATGCCTGGCCCCCCAGGCAACCCCCCCTGTGGCCGGTGACCGCGATCTGCGGTCTCTGATCGCAGTGACAGGCTGTCACTGTGACCAGTATTAAGCATGTGTCAGCCGATTTCAAATCGGCTGACACATGCGGCCGGCGGCTTTCCCCTTCTGCAGATCGCGGTCGGGGGACTTACCTGGCCCCCCAGGCAGTCCCCCTGGGGTCAGTGACCGCGATCTGCTAGGTCTGAGATCGCAGTGACAGGCTGTCACTGCGATCTCAGAGCGCTCTGATCGCAGTGACAGCCTGTCACTGCGATCAGTGTTACATGTGTCAGCCTATTGGCTGACACATGTAACTGGCACAGTGATCCCCCTGCAGATTGGAAGGGGGGAGTGCTTGTACCACCCAGGCACTCCCCCCTGTGGTCAATTACCCAATCTGCAGGAGGTGATCACAGTGACAGGCAGTCACTGTGATCACTGATCCTGTGTGTCAGCCAGTGATGTGACATCACTGGCTGACACTGTCTCTGCCCCCTGTCCTGTAAAAAAAATAAAATATTAGTTAAAAAAAGAAATAAAAAAAATGACAGTTACAAATAAAATATACTTAGATCATATATATTATATATATATATGATCTAAGTATATATATATATATATACACATACACACACATTTACACATACACGACGTGTATTTAAATATTAATATATATATATATATATATATATTAATATCAAATTACACGTAGACTGATACTGATTAAATATATATATAATTATTGTTATATATATATTTATAAATAATATAAAAAAAATAAATATGTAAATACGTAAAAAAATAAAATAAAATAAATAATTAAAAATAAAATATTAAAAAATATATAGATGTGTTTTATTTCGTTCTAACTGTATTGTGATATTAATATATATATATTTATATCAAAATACACGTAGAACGAAATAATATATATATCTATATACATAAATATATACGTATATATCACTATATATATACCTATATATAAATAAAAATATTAAAAAAAAAATATATATATACGTATATATACACATATGTATATATATACATATATTAATTCTACACATATATTTATGTAATAATTTTACATAATTAGGTATCCTAATTAATTACAATTAGCGGGACCTGCCTGACCACCCATGCCGAAAGTATAGGGAATTTAATTTGCTAGCACTATATTTAACCCTATAACTTTCCAAGACACCATAAAACCTGTACATGGGGGGTACTGTTTTACTCGGGAGACTTCGCTGAACACAAATATTAGTGTTTCAAAACAGTAAAATGTATTACAACCATGATATCGCCAGTAAAAGTGACGTTTTTTGCATTTTTCACGCACAAACAGCACTTACAGGGACGATATTATTGCTGCAATACTTTTTACTGTTTTGAAACACAAATATTTGTGTTCAGCGAAGTCTCCTGAGTACAACAGTACCCCTCATGTACAGGTTTTATGGTGTTTTCAAAAATTACAGCGTCAAATATAATGCTTGTGTTTAATTTTTTTCACATTAAAATTTGCCAGATTGCTTACGTTGCCTTTATGACCCTATGGTAGCCCAAGAATGAAAATTACCCCTATGATGGCATACCATTTGCAATAGTAGACAACCAAAGGTATTGCAAATGGGGTATGTCCAGTCTTTTTTAGTAGCCACTTAGTCACAAACACTGGCCAAAATTGGCGTTTTTTGCATTTTTCACACACAAACAAATACGAACGCTAACTTTGGCCAGTGTTTGTGACCAAATGGCTACTAAAAAAGACTGGACATCGCTTATTTGCAATACCTTGGGTCGTCTACTATTGCAAATGGTATGCCATTATGGGTGTAAATTTATTTCCTGGGCTACTATACAGTCTCAAAGGCAACGTAACCAATCTGGCGAATTTCAATTTCAAATGTAACACGCTATATTTGACCCTGTAACTTCCCAAAACACCATAAAACCTGTACATAGGGGGTACTGTTTTACACGTGAGACTTTGCTGAATACAAATATGTGTATTTTATTGCAGTAAAAGCAAACAGTATTATGACATTAACAGTTAAAATGTCATGTAGAACGAAAAAAATAAAAAAAAATCTTATTTTCTCCCATTTTTTTCATATTAAATTATGTTTCATAGCTAAATATTTGATATTAAATGAAAGCCCTGTTTCCCCTGAATAAAATGATATATAATAAGGGGGGGTGCATTTAATATGAAAGAGGTGAATTACGGTTGGACAGACATATAGCGCAAATGCCAGGTTTTGTTTACGTTTTGTTTCGTTCACAACTTGTACATTTGGCTGCGGTGTTAAGGGGTTAATGTCTACTATTGTTTATTTTCAATACTTTATTTGATCAATCCAAAAAAAAAAAAAAAAAAAAATATATATATATATATATATATATATATATATATATATATATATATATATATATATATATATATATTTTTCACACACTCTCCATAACCAAAACACAATAGAGATAAATTATGTAATTCAAATATTCTGTCATTTTTTGCTCCTCTTAGATTGTAAAGGAATATTCGTTCCTGGACTATATTATGGGGGGATGCCAGATGAATTTTGTTGTAAGTATTGTTTTGTTTTCCTTTTTATGTGTGCATGTGTGTGTGTGTTTGTTACCCCCTTCGCCACACTAACCAGAGTGACATACAAATTCACATGTACACAGACAAAGTGAACACTGTTTGTTTAATTTGCATCCCTACTGGGAGTAAACTTCACCCACATACCCAGTGATTATTCTGTAAATTATACGGTCTATAATATTGTGAGGGAGAGTCAGAAACAGACAAAATAGCTCTTGATAATCATACTAGATTATATATTTTATAATCCTATAATTTCCCCCCCCCCCCCACTCCATTTTTTTTCCATTTTTGTTTGTGTAAGGCGTAACACACACTCGCACAATGTGTTATGTAGACATATGACTTAATCTCTAAAATTGCTTGTACATAGTGCTTGATGTATACATTTCCTTGCATTATGTGCAGATCAGCCGTTGTCCTCCTTAAAATGCTTTCATGTTATGTTTGTTTAGATGTTGCATTATCTTGGCCGCAGCATCCATAGTGATATTGGAATGATAAATAAACCTTACAATGATCTAATTATTTTAACAGGTTGGTATTGACTTCACGGGGTCAAATGGTGATCCACGCTCTCCAGACTCCTTGCATTACATCAGCCCTAATGGTGTTAATGAATATCTGACAGCCATCTGGTCTGTTGGGATGGTAGTTCAAGATTACGATACGTAAGTAAAGGGAGCTCTGCTCCAGTACTTTTTTATTGACCTTATTGATCTATATGAATTTCTGACATTTTATTTTTACTGCAGAGACAAATTGTTCCCAGCTTTTGGATTTGGAGCTCAGATACCACCCAACAATCAGGTGAGTGATTTATCTTTTTCTGTAGGTTTCTTTTTAAATATCCATTCTGTTTTGTAGTCCCTTTATGCACTGCCCGTTTTGTCGAGGCCTGTAAGCTCATTTGAGCAGGGTCTCCCATCTACCTATTGTTCCTATATCATTTTATAAATAACGCCTTTATTATTAAATCTTCCCTCCCCCCACCCCCCGCGCAAAATAAATTGGCGCTATATAAGTACCAATAATACTAGGCTATGTCCAACTGTGCTTGCAAAATCCGTGGCTCGGCTCTTTATCCTGGGGTGAGGTCTGTCAAATCTTGACAATGTTTTGTACAACTTTTGAACATGTGTAACTCATTCCAGGCTTCCTGATTTTTATATAGATATATGTATGTATGTATATGTGCATATATGTGTGTGTGGTTTTGGGTGGTCTTTGCACTGTCATCCTTGCATTTATGGAAAATTGTTGTAATGCTTTGAGTGATCTGTGTAAGTAGGGAGGATCATAAAGACCTCTGAATAACTAGAACAGACCCTGTGCCCGTTCCTTCCCCCCCCCACAGTTAGTGGGACATGTAATAGGGTGGGTGGCTTGCATATGATTACTACTCTACACACCTAAAGATATTTGCCAATCCTGACCCCCTGGTCTGGATCTCTGTCCCCTGTATTTAGATAATCCATAAATAAAGAAAACACTTAAGTGTCTTTTAGAAGTTTCCCTGCTGAAAAAAATAATTTTCTTAATACTGTATGCACACTGTTCTCTCACATTCAGAATAAAGATAACAAAACCATAAGATGACATTTTTTTTTTTTTTTACAAAAGGCAGTTGTAGGAATTCCATGCTGATCCACATTTTGTTTGGACTACAACCATTTCATGGACCCACCTGACATGACAAGTCTAGCATTACAATTGCCTGTCTTTGCCACATGGCTTTTTTTTCCGATTACATTTCTCTGATGTTCTTATTGTCAGTGTTGCCATCTTATAACCATTTTATTGCATTCTCTTTTTAACCTTTCAGGTTTCACATGAATTCCCAATAAATTTCAACCCATCAAACCCGTTCTGCAATGGTAAGTAGGGAAATACAGCAGAAAAGAGAGCCACAGCTTAATTTACTTTAGTTATATATTACACTTTAAAACATTAGGATTAACTGCAGGCTGGAGTATCAAGATTCATGTTGTCACACTTAGAATGTCTGTTTCTTATTTAATATGTCTTCCAGGGATCCAAGGAATTGTAGATGCTTACCGAGCTTGTCTTCCTCAAGTGAAATTATATGGACCCACCAACTTTTCTCCAATAATTGAACATGTTTCCAAATTTGCTGCTGAAGCTACACAGCAGAAGACTGCTTCAGTAAGTGTTTTTCAACCTTTTCTTCCGTAACCGGTTTTCAAGCATAGCTCAGTTCTTGGAATTCTGTCCTATATCTTATGAAAATGAAAAATAAACTGCACCAGTACATCCGTCTTAGTGCCACAGTTCTTATGTTTACTTAAAATATATTGGTTGTGACACTAAAACCAGGAAATGGAGTATAATTCACATGTTCATGTTATAAATCATTTAAAGCAAAATTGTATTTCTATTTTTCAAACCGTTATGTCATCTATGCCACCATAAGGATTTTAGTCTTTAGTCAAATACATGATGCTGATGTGAAATGTTCATTTTTTTTCCTGCATGTTCTTTAGACTTGCTGTTGCTAAATAAGCAAGAAAAGTCTTGTCCGACATGTCTTGTGGCCAGAGTGGACCTGCAAGTTCTTGTTGCAGGTCCAGTCTTAACTATTTTTTTTTTTTTACAGTGTGTGTGATTTAGATATCCTTAGATATCTTTAGATAACTCCCATCAGTTCAACATATTCAGGATTGTTTTAACATGACAATCCAAAGTGAATTTAAAATTGAAGATCAAACTCTACTATGCTGTCAGTTTGGCTTCCATGGCCTTCAATTTAAAATTCAGTTTGAACCCTCACTTTAGTAAATAGCTGATTTTGTATTAAATGCATTGGCCAAGGTTTGTGAGCGTAATAAGTCGGATTTTTAATTTGCTAGTAATTCATTTTCAAAAGTATTGCTTGCCAGAATAGTGTCCTCTTCCCACCACAATCCACGATAGTCCAGAATAGTGCTAGGTTTGGGTTTTTCATAACCTCCTCTCCCAACACATCATGCATGGGTTAATAAAGCACGCAATTCAGAAGGTATGTTAATCAGGCAATACGCCAAGGGTACATGACAAAAACAAGAACTTCCTACCACATGAAATACTTTCTTGAACATATGACTGAAAGAATCTTTGCTTCTTGCAGGCATATATTCAGAAATGTGTAACTTGGCTAAAACACATACCATTTGCCAAAATCTAGGTGTCCGTGCATTTAAATCTTAAAGCTTTCCTCTCATCATATGGAATCACAAAAAAAAATATTTAACTAATTGGCTGCCTTCTTTGTTATATTATGTTACTTATTTATTGCAGGCATCCTTTATTTATTTTTGGGGGGGAGGGGAGTCACATTTAAACACTGTTGAAGATATTCCTGTAAATTATGTTGGTTTCAAACATGCAGACTTAAAGGACCACTATAGGAACCCAGACCACTTTAGCTTATTGAAGTGGTCTGGGTGCCAGGTCCAGCTAGGTTTAACCCTTTTTGCAGTAAACATAGCAGTTTCAGGGTCGCCACGGGGACCCTGAGGGAGGGGGCACCCACAGGGCACTATAGTGCCAGGAAAATGAGTATGTTCTCCTGGCACTATGGTGGTCCTTTAACCTCTTACAGGCCAATGATCATATGTCTTTAGAATCTGTTCCATTTTGTTGTAGAATCCTTAAGAACCAATCACAGCGTGCTCCATCTAATACGTTGAAACCTTTCTCTGTAATGCAATAACATTGTTTGACTTTTATTGCCTATTTACAGCAATACTACGTGCTTCTGATTATCACCGATGGAGTCATAACTGACCTCGATAAGACCAGACAATCCATCGTTAATGCAGCAAAGCTCCCCATGTCCATAATAATCATTGGTGTGGGGGCAGCGGACTTTAGTGCCATGGAATTTCTTGATGGTGATGGTGGACCCCTTCGGGCGATCAGTGGAGAGGCAGCTATAAGAGACATAGTGCAATTTGTGCCCTTTAGGAATTTTGCTAAGGTGTGTTTTTGTTTTCCTGTTTTAATATCTGTACTGGATAGTTTAGTTTTTTTTTTTCTCTATCCATCCTGAAAAGACACTCTGGGACAAGTAACCAATAATACTTCTTACTCCAACATTCTTGAGCCAATTAAGCATTATGACCTAAGGATCAGAAAGCTTCAAGTGCATGTTCGGAACATATCTGTAAATGTAAATCTTAAAATTGTGTGTGTCAACCCCCTACTGCCACTTTTTGAACTACTATATTGAATGCTACAGTGGCTCAAACTTGCCACAAGTGCTTCTGAATGTCATTTATGCAGGCAAAACAAAGTTATTTTATGACCAAACTGTTCCTGAATATACTCTGGAGATATCATGGCTGGGTGGTCCCATGGTGCCTGTGATTGATCAATATATAACATGAACTGTATTCTCTGAAGTTATCAGTTTCTAGAGTTTGCTCACATCTGCGTATCTCCAAGCGGTGTCTAATATTGCAAGACTGCCCTGACTTGGGAATCTTGTCCCACCACCTGGCTTTGTTCTTTGATGCCCCACTTCTACTGACACCAGGCAGAAAATGTAGTGTTGGTGTATCCATGCATTCACAGTTAACTCAGGGCTTTAAGCTTTTAAAGTGTGTACAGCTCTGACTGGGTCTGAAAGTGAGGCTACTGTAACCGCGGCTGGTTCCCTTATTTACCACTAAAACCTCTTAAAGCATAGAACTTAGCAGGGCTAACCATACAGATATCTTAAGCCATAATTTTATATAATTAGTAAGAGATCCTCTATTTAACATATATAAATCATTGAGAATACAATATAAAATACGGATGGTCTTGGAAGCAATAAAGTTTTGTCATTTTAGATATTTATTATATATAAATATAGACAAATAAAATCCATTACAATTTATAGCAGAGTTTATAAGATTAAACTAGATGCTTGCAAATATCATTAATAGATTAACATACCCTCCTGAACATGTCATCATGTCAGCCTCTCTGCCATTTTAAGATGGAGCAGCGTCTGTCTCCAAATCTCTCCTCTCTCTGCCTTAACATTTAAAAGTACACCTATTTATACCTTAGGTGTCTTCATTTTAGGGTTACCCTAGTTCATATATGAAAAAGTAACTTTTTACTTTTATTGTTTTTAGGACCTCCCTTAACTTGGCAAAAATACAAGGCCATAACTAAAGGGTGTACACGTCATGGACAATTCCCTGACTTAGGTCAAGATGGCATCTTAAAGTCTGAACATCTTTATCTACTTAGGGTTACCGCAGTATATTATGTACTGAAAGAGTAGCAGCATAGCCTTGAAGCTTGTTTATGCATTATTGTTATTGTATTGAAAAAAAAAATGTTCCATTTCTAACAACTTGTCAGTTTCCAATATCTCTTATTGTAAACAGTACAAAGTACACAGTTTGAGAAATACAATATTTGCATTTGCCCATAACACTACCAACGTCCCCTTTTCAGGTGGCCAACCCCCTTTCTGTCCCTGTCTCAGGCTGACTCATTTCCATTTCACCATCCCCTTGTAGAAAATCCAATCTTCTAGTGTTGGGAAGCATTGCATAACTAAACATATTAGAAAGCACATTTTATACTTGAATGTTATTTATTGTGTTGACTTTCCTCCCATCTTTTGTATTTCAGGCTCCGAAAGAAGCCCTTTCCCAGGCAGTCTTGGCTGAAGTACCCCAGCAGGTTGTCTCCTACTTTAACACGTACAAACTAAAACCACCAAATGAACCTGCTGCAAAATGAGATCCTTTGGGGCAACATATTCTCTGCCTTTTAAACTCAATAGGTCTCATCTACCCTTTTTATAACAACCGTTAATGTATCATAACTTTAAATAAAGTCATATATGTTTTTTTTATGAGTACATCTGCCAAATTGTTTGCATGTTTGCTTATTTTAATATCATGAGATGAATCGCATTGCTCGGGTTTGTCAACAAAAAGGTCAACAAAAAAACATTTTGTGTATTGCTTGTGAAATACTGTAAATCTTTATTACATTGTGAGACATTTTCGGAGTAAACTTCGGTTGAATGCATTATCTATTAATCTGAGCTATTGCTTGGAATTCAGTTGGCTAAACGGGATTTTGACTAGGGTATTCTTTGAACCCTTCATTTTCATGAATGAAATCCAAATGGGAAAACTGAGGCCAAAATAGCCAGATTGTGATTGAATTGGATATTTTTTTTTTTCCAGATTAGCTTTTTTACCTCGGTTTTTCCATTTGGATTTAATGTATGAGAATGCAGAGTTTAGTGAATAAACTTCTATCTTTTGCATTATTTTCTTTGTTTCTGTGCATACAATTATGATCATTCCCAACAGGTGTATATTCTTTTGTCTCAGCAAAACATTCTTTGCTTTGGCTAAATTGTCCTGAAAACATTATTCACTAAACATCAATATGGGTTGAGCTGAGAATTTTTTTTTAAAACATTCAGACTGAGGACTAGAGTATATAACGCTGGTGAATGCATATCAGTTGTCCCAGTAAAGCTGTAGGAAAAGTATTAAAGTAACAAAGTTAAGTGTTCCCTTTATAATAGTATATAGGACCTAAAACACTGTGACCGTAAGAGTTGTATGACTTTTCCAATAATGATATTTTGACAATTCCGATTTCATTTCACTATAGTTAACTGCACTGTACATGAAAGAAAAACTTGTATAAGCAAGCTTGTATGAACGACACTGAAAATCTCTCTAATTAACTGGATAAAATGTATGGTTTGCCATTGCCATGGACAGTTAGATTGCAGATGTACAGATGGAGGCATAACTGGAAAATGTGTCAACTTTTGTATATATTGTTTATTTTACATAAGAGCTGAATTTGTCATTACATTTCAGATCTGAACCAATTATGCAAATTTGTTTTCCTTGCGTCTGTTTTGATAATGCCATCTCAATAATTTTTTTTATAAAATAAGGTTAACTGTACCCCATAACTGCTTATTTTTGTTTGGTTTTGTTTGTTGCAGGATTTTTTAACTGTACTATATTATACTGTATTTTGGATTTTTGCAAAACAATTAATTGAACTTTGATGACAAAAAGTGCTATTTTTTTTTCTCCTTGTTCGTTTTTATTAATGAGAGAGTAGATTTTGCCAATCCTTATTAATAAATGCCATCTTGTAAATAAATGTCTATTCTGAGATTGATTTGCATGCATTTGGGTCTAAGGGACACAGCTACAGCTTATTGTATGTAAAGGGACACAGCTACAGCTTATTGTATGTAAAGGGACACAGCTACAGCTTATTGTATGTAAAGGGACACAGCTACAGCTTGTTGTATGTAAAGGGACACAGCTACAGCTTATTGTATGTAAAGGGACACAGCTACAGCTTATTGTATGTAAAGGGACACAGCTACAGCTTATTGTATGTAAAGGGACACAGCTACAGCTTGTTGTATGTAAAGGTACACAGCTACAGCTTATTGTATTTAAAGGGACACAGCTACAGCTTATTGTATGTAAAGGGGCACAGCTACAGCTTATTGTATGTAAAGGGACACAGCTACAGCTTGTTGTATGTAAAGGGGCACAGCTACAGCTTGTTGTATGTAAAGGGACACAGCTACAGATTGTTGTATGTAAAGGGACACAGCTACAGCTTATTGTATTTAAAGGGACACAGCTACAGCTTATTGTATGTAAAGGGGCACAGCTACAGCTTATTGTATGTAAAGGGACACAGCTACAGCTTGTTGTATGTAAAGGGACACAGCTACAGCTTATTGTATGTAAAGGGACACAGCTACAGCTTATTGTATGTAAAGGGACACAGCTACAGCTTGTTGTATGTAAAGGGGCACAGCTACAGCTTGTTGTATGTAAAGGGACACAGCTACAGCTTGTTGTATGTAAAGGGACACAGCTTCAGCTTGTTGTATGTAAAGGGACACAGCTACAGCTTGTTGTATGTAAAGGGGCACAGCTACAGCTTGTTGTATGTAAAGGGACACAGCTACAGCTTGTTGTATGTAAAGGGACACCGCTACTGCTTATTGTATTTAAAGGGACACCGCTACAGATTATTGTATTTATTCTGGTGAGTATAAACATTTCAGAGAAAATGCAGTGTTTACATTACAGCCTAGGGATACCTCCACTGGTTACTCCTCAGATGGCTACTAGAGGTACTTCATGGCTACCACTGCCATTCAGTGTTTCCACCCTCTGGTTAAATGCATCTCTATACGGAGATGCTGATTGGCCAGGGCTGTGTTTGGCTTATGCTGGCTCTGCCTCTGATCTGCCTCCTTGACAGTCTCAGCCAATCCTATGCTTTTCTATGTGAAAGCATTGTGATTGGATCACAACACCACTTCTGATAATGTCAACTAAGCAGGCAGATCAGGAGCAGAGCGAGCAGCAGCAGACTTGATAAAAGTAATATTTTATACTTTACTATATTCATTCTAGGGGGCTAGATTGTGTTTTTAACACAATAGGGTCAGGAATACATACTTGTGTTCCTGACCCTATAGTGTTCCTTAGTGTGATACAGTGGGTTAAAACCTAGTGCCTCGTGTTAGCAAACTTCAAATACACCAGAACTAGAGAAGTGGGCTCAGGGTCAGCCTAAACTGCAACTTGAGTCCATTCTCATTTCTAAGACAAACAAGTCAGTTTTTTTCATATTTGTATAGTATACAGCTTTTGTATACTTGTACAGTGCATTAAAATTAGTCTATCACAATTTACCTAGAAAATCTCTTCTGTATGTAACCATGTATATTGCAGACTTTGTTATCTGTTAGTGACATCAGGTGATCTGTCTGAATTTAGGAATTCACTGTATACAATGTGTGATACATTGTGCAATAGCTCCCCCTAGTGGAAACATCTAACTTTAACATTTGTTGCGCCTTGACATGCTAGAGAGGTGAAAATGAAGAGTATTTAGGATTCAAGCTTTATTTGATTTTCAGAAGTCCTAGTCATCCAATTTTTCTAACACATTGAGTATATGGGTTTAAGCTTAAAAGCTTCAATAGATTTTTTTAAAGATTTTTTAAAATTATTTTGTAATAAAAAAAAATAGCAACCGTGTATTTTTACATCTTACGTGTACATTTGTAAGGATTATTGCCAAAGATCAAAGTTGTGTATTTTTTTGGGGGGGATTTTGTTTTTAAATAAAAGCACATGTATTAAAATCATAAAATAAAGGCTGATAAGGAGGCTTTCCATCCCCAGTGGAAAATCATTAAAAAGCAAATCAAGTTAAATATTCGCCGACATCCTAATCAAATAGTATGGTAATACATTGAACGGTTTTAATACTTTTTATTTTTTATTTTTCTCTGAACTGTGGATTGCAAAATATAGACTGAAACCGTCAAACTAGAGCAACTCTTACACTTGGTTTGCTTTCCAACTTTTGGAATTCGGATAACGTTTTGTAGTTCCATTGTCAGTTTGTTATGGATCTCTGTTACAAGAAATGTGTTTAGAAATCAGTCTGTAAAAAGGATACATTGTTCTCTTCTTAAATTACATTTTATCTGCATAAAAGTCTCATAACAGCCTCCTTAAATTCCCGCCCTTAAAATTAAAGTGTTCCTCTTCTGTTTGATTTATTTGGAGGGATATGTATATGAGGTCTACGATAGAATTATTTGACACATTTTCTTTTCTTTTGGTGCTCTATGATTTTATAGAATTTTTCACAACACATTCCTCTAGGTGCCCTGTGATTGTCAGCTCATTGAACTGGTCTGGGTGCAATGTCCCTTAACCCTACAGTGGTAATTATTGTAGTTTCAGAGTAACTCCACCTCTAGTGGCTGTCTACCAGACAGCCACTAGAGGGACTTCCGGATGGTTAGGCGACCAAAAGTCGCCTAAATTACGCTGGACGTCCTCACGCTGTGCATGAGGACAACCAGCGTCAATCAGCTCCCCATAAGAAAGCATTGAAACAATGCTTTCCTGTAGGGAATCCTAATGCGAGCATGGCACTTGCCGCACATTAAATTCCCCTGTTGGCTGACGTCGGCAAGGGACGAGCGTGGACGGAGCCTGACCCATCGCCAAGTGACATGGACACTGGAATCAGGTAAGTGACCTAAGGTTTTAACCCCTTCAGCACTGCAAGAAGGCAGTGCAAGGGAAGGGGGGCACTTTAGGAACCTATACTGCCAGGAAAACTGCTTTGTTTTCCTGCCACTATAGTATCCTTTTAAGTTCATACATGAAATGTTTTTATATATTTAAATGGGCCATGTCACCGAGCTTTTCCTTCTTTATTCAGGGCTGTTTTTGATTTTGATGGAATTTCTTTAAAATTACATCGTAATCATAAGCAGAAATATCTGTTGGGTCGTTAGCTGAGAGCTTCAGCGGATCACTCTGACAATGCGCCATGGGATGCTACGCAAGACAAGTAAAACATATTTCCTTTACATTTCTTCGTTCGACTCTTTATGCTGTGTGCAAAGAAGTTCATATATCTCCTGGCAAGAAAACCAATTCAATACTCAAGACTGGATATTTGAATTGAATGAGAAAAGAGGTTTGGTGATTATGAACTAAAGCTTGCAATTTAAATTTTTTTCTAAATTCTTATTTTATTTATTTTTTTAGTGCATAAACTCGTGTATTGCATGTTATTTAAATTTTGAAGATGTAACCAGATCAAATATGATCTGCGAGAAGATGAGATTCACACTTCAAAATGGAAGACAAATTCACTATGGCAGAATATATACTTCTATTCAACTAATTATCAATGGGGACCTGAACTTTTGCCCACAAAAATGGCTCTAAAAAACTCCAGGAAAGGGCTAGAGGGCTGCAAAACGAAGTAAAATTGGGGTAAGAGTAGGACAAGTGCCCTGCAAATAAATGTGGATAGGGAAATCGCTTAAAAATAACATAAAATAAGCAGCTACTTAGGAGATAACTCCCTAATTCACACCGTATTAGGGAGCTATCTATCAAAAGGCTGAAAGACCTAAATTGGTCTTTCCAATTGTACGAGTAGGGGCGTGTCTAGTAAACAGTGAGCAGCCAGTGGCTGCTCACTGTAAAAAAACAAACGGGGGGGGGGGGGCGGGTGGGGAGGACAGAAGGTCTCCCCCCCCCCCCCCTTATTTTTATTTAGGGCTCCCACCCGCCGCGCAGGGGGGTGGACATTAGGTCCCCCCTTATTGGTATTTAGGGGCCGGAGAGAGGACATTAGGTCCCCCCTTATTGGTATTTAGGGGCCGGAGAGAGGACATTAGGTCGTCCCCGTCCCCCACCCCAATTTTTATTTATGGCCATCAGCCACCGCTCGGGGGTGGGGGGAGGACAGTAAGCCCCCCCCCCCCTTATTGTTATTTAGGGTACCCACCCGCCGCGCAGGGGTGGGTGCTGGGGGTGGACATTAGGTAACCCCTTATTGTTATTTAGGGCCCCCACCCACCGCTCGGGGGGTATAGGTCCCCACTTTAGTTTAAAAGCCCCCACTTGGGCGTCGCGGGTGGGGGCACAGGAGGGGGGAATCTTTCATTTTTAACAGTGAGCAGCCACAGGCTGCTCACTGTTTAATAGACACACCCCTACTCGCGGTATAGCGAGTAGGGGCATAATTTACTAATACTAAGTGACCAGCTTCTATAGAGGCTGGGTCACATGCTGCACTGGCCAATCACAGCCATGCCATTAGTAATGCCATTTTGTCTCAAAAGTAAATTAAATGGTCGAAATTGGAAGTTTGACTTAAATAGGCAAGTTTGTAATATGACTCTACAAAATCAGAAATTTGTCAATTGTCCAAATGAGGGCAGTGTTTGTACTTGGGGGCAGTAGCAGAATACAAATGATGGATTTATACAATAGTGAGACACACATGTCAGGGAAATGTCTTATGAGACTGAATAGTGTAAAAAAAAAAAAAAAAACAATCAAATTGGCTGATAATAAAATGGTTAAATGAATAGTGTGAAAATGCCCTAAGTATCCTACTGAGTTTATTTTTCTACAAGCATAAGCACTCATTGCAATATTTGTCCCATAAGTTACAAAAATGTATTGCATTCCTGGACATATGAGGTGTTTTTACAATTAAGACTAATAACAATTAATTTTGACTTATTTTCCTTAGTTGCACTACTTGTGAAATTATAAGCAAAACTTAGTTGGTTTTTATTTTAAAATTTTCCCCATTTTAGAACTTTTAAGGAGATCACCTCTGATCACCTCTGAACTGCGAAGCAGAACGATACCATACCGTTGGGGATATCCGATCAAATTGCTGATCCTACGTGAAGGCAAGACATATACGGCCACGGACGCAGAGGCCGGCACCCGCCTGCTGCGTACCAGGGGCATTGATACAGCCACAGCCGAGGACAGGCCTGAAAAACACTACAACTGGACTGGCAGAAAATCAGACACTCCAAATCTTCCAAGAACGCAACCAACGCATGAAGGAAACAGAGAGGCGACGGTCATCACCCACCCGACATGGAAGGGACCTACCCCAATTTCAGGACACCATGGACACTACCAGACACTATCACATACATTGAAATGTGAAAACCTGTACTCCATGGACACTGGTCAGGTGTGGGTAATATGCTTCTTTCTTACACTTTAAGTTTATATTCTTTATGCATTATCAGATATTCTAGGGGGATAGACATTAGAGGCAGGGGTATCAGAGGGGACACACCGTTATTTGAGATGTATTAACTAAACTGGGCCCAAGCTGTGGTTAATCCCGAACACCGTTGCACCATTAATATGGTCACAACCCCACACCCTCCACTTCCCTCTTAGTCATATATGTGTCAGGGTTTCTTTGCTGTTTTAAACCGCAACCCTTTCTGTTTCAGTGAATGAGTTTTCAGCTGCAATTACTATGAGCTCCTTTTGCTTGTTGCCACGGTTACTCACCTGAGAGTAGTAATCAACCCTGCTGCTAATCCAGAGGCGGCTCTAGACTTTATGAGGCCTTAGGCGAAACTCAAACATGAGGCCCCACTAACAAAAAAGTGTCAGTGTATGTGCCTGAGAGTGTCTGACAGAGTATCCTTGTGTGTGAATGTATGTTTTTGTCTGAGACCCTATGTGTATGGGGTAGCTGCTTGAAGTGTGTTGTGTGTATGGGGGGGTGATGGTGAGAAGGAGAGGCGGGTGAGGGTGACAGGGAGGTGATGGTGTGGGGGGTGATGTGAGAGGGGTGATGGTAATGTTAGAAGGGGGGTAATGTGAGAAGGAGGGGGAGTTGATGGTGAGGGGGGTAGATGGTGAGGGGGGGTAGATGGTGAGGGGGGGTAGATGGTGAGGGGGGGTAGATGGTGAGGGGGGGTAGATGGTGAGGGGGGGTAGATGGTGGGGGGGGTAGATGGTGAGGGGGGGTAGATGGTGAGGGGGTAGATGGTGAGGGGGGGTAGATGGTGAGGGGGGGTAGATGGTGAGGGGGGGTAGATGGTGAGGGGGGGTAGATGGTGAGGGGGGTAGATGGTGAGGGGGTAGATGGTGAGGGGGTAGATGCTGAGGGGGGTAGATGCTGAGGGTGGTGGGGGTGGTGAGGCTGAGGGTGGTGGGGGATGGTGAGGCAGAGGGTGGTGGGGTGGTGAGGATGAGGGTGGTGAGGCTGAGGGTGGTGGGGTGGTGAGGCTGAGGGTGGTGGGGGTGATGCTGGGGGTGGTGGTGAGGCTGAGGGTGGTGGGGTGATGCTGGGGGTGGTGCTGAGGGTGGTGGGGGTGGTGCTGAGAGTGGTGGGGGTGATGCTGAGGGTGGTGGGGTGGTGAGGCTGAGGGGGGTGGTGAGGCTGAGGGGGGTGGTGGGGGTGATGTTGAGGGTGGGGGTGATGTTGAGGGTGGGGGTGATGTTGAGGGTGGGGGGGCGGTGAGGCTGAGGGGGTGGGGGTGATGTTGAGGGTGGGGGTGAGGCAGAGGGTGGTGGGGGTGATGTTGAGGGTGGTGGGGGTGATGTTGAGGGTGGTGGGGGTGATGTTGAGGGTGGTGGGGATGATGTTGAGGGTGGTGGTGGGGTGAGGCTAAGGGTGGGGGGTGGTGATGCTGAGGGTGGTGTGGGGGTGGTGAGGCTGAGGGTGGTGTGGGGGGTGGTGATGCTGAGGGTGGTGTGGGGGGTAGTGAGGCTGAGGGTGGTGGGGGGTAGTGAGGGTGGTGGGGGGGTAGTGAGGCTGAGGGTGGTGGGGGGTATTGAGGCTGAGGGTGGTGGGGTATGGTGAGGCTGAGGGTGGTGAGGCTGAGGGTGGTGGGGTGGTGGTGAGGGTGAGGGTGGTGAGGCTGAGGGTGGTGGGGGTGATGTTGAGGGTGGTGGGGGGGTGATGTTGAGGGTGATGCTGGGGGTGGTGGTGAGGCTGAGGGTGGTGGGGTGGTGTGGTGAGGATGAGGGTGGTGGGGGTGAGGCTGAAGAGGGTGGTGAGGCTGAGGGTGGTGGGGGTGATGTTGAGGGTGATGCTGAGGGTGGTGGGGGTGATGCTGGGGGTGGTGCTGAGAGTGGTGGGGGTGATGCTGAGGGGGGTGGGGTGGTGAGGCTGAGGGGGGTGGTGAGGCTGAGGGGGTGGGGGTGATGTTGAGGGTGGGAGGGCGGTGAGGCTGAGGGTGGTGGTGAGGCAGAGGGTGGTGGTGGGGTGAGGCTGAGGGTGGTGGTGGGGTGAGGCTAAGGGTGGGGGGTGGTGAGGCTGAGGGTGGTGGGGGGTGGTGATGCTGAGGGTGGTGTGGGGGGTAGTGAGGCTGAGGGTGATTGGGGGTGGTGATGCTGAGGGTGGTGTGGGGCTGAGGGTGGTGGGGGGGTAGTGGGGCTGAGGGTGGTGGGGGGGGTAGTGAGGCTGAGGGTGGTGGGGGGTAGTGAGGCTGAGGGTGGTGGGGGGTAGTGAGGCTGAGGGTGGTGGGGGTATTGAGACTGAGGGTGGTGAGGCTGAGGGTGGTTGGGGGATGGTGAGGCTGAGGGTGGTGATGCTGAGGGTGGTGTGGGGGGTGGTGATGCTGAGGGTGGTGTGGGGGGTGGTGATGCTGAGGGTGGTGTGGGGGGTAGTGAGGCTGAGGGTGGTGGGGGTAGTGAGGCTGAGGGTGGTGGGGGGTAGAGAGGCTGAGGGTGGTGGGGGGTAGTGAGGCTGAGGGTTGTGGGGGGGTAGTGAGGCTGAGGGTGGTGGGGGGTAGTGAGACTGAGGGTGGTGGGGGGTAGTGAGACTGAGGGTGGTGGGGGGTATTGAGGCTTAGGGTGGTGTGGGGGTGGTGAGGCTGAGGGTGGTGGGGGGTAGTGAGGCTGAGGGTGGTGGGGGGGAGTGAGGCTGAGGGTGGTGGGGGGGTAGTGAGGCTGAGGGTGTTGTGGGGGGTAGTGAGGCTGAGGGAGGTGGGGGTGAGGCTGAGGGTTGTGTGGGGGGTAGTGGGGCTGAGGGTGGTGGGGGGTGAGGCTGAGGGTGGTGTGGGGGGTAGTGAGGCTGAGGGTAGTGGGGGTGAGGCTGAGGGTGGTTGGGGTAGTGAGGCTGAGGGTGGTTGGGGTAGTGAGGCTGAGGGTGGTGTGGGGGTAGTGAGGCTGAGGGTGGTGGTGGGGTGAGGCTAAGGGTGGGGGGTGGTGAGGCTGAGGGTGGTGGGGGGTGGTGATGCTGAGGGTGGTGTGGGGGGTAGTGAGGCTGAGGGTGATTGGGGGTGGTGATGCTGAGGGTGGTGTGGGGCTGAGGGTGGTGGGGGGGTAGTGGGGCTGAGGGTGGTGGGGGGGGTAGTGAGGCTGAGGGTGGTGGGGGGTAGTGAGGCTGAGGGTGGTGGGGGGTAGTGAGGCTGAGGGTGGTGGGGGTATTGAGACTGAGGGTGGTGAGGCTGAGGGTGGTTGGGGGATGGTGAGGCTGAGGGTGGTGATGCTGAGGGTGGTGTGGGGGGTGGTGATGCTGAGGGTGGTGTGGGGGGTGGTGATGCTGAGGGTGGTGTGGGGGGTAGTGAGGCTGAGGGTGGTGGGGGTAGTGAGGCTGAGGGTGGTGGGGGGTAGAGAGGCTGAGGGTGGTGGGGGGTAGTGAGGCTGAGGGTTGTGGGGGGGTAGTGAGGCTGAGGGTGGTGGGGGGTAGTGAGACTGAGGGTGGTGGGGGGTAGTGAGACTGAGGGTGGTGGGGGGTATTGAGGCTTAGGGTGGTGTGGGGGTGGTGAGGCTGAGGGTGGTGGGGGGTAGTGAGGCTGAGGGTGGTGGGGGGGGAGTGAGGCTGAGGGTGGTGGGGGGGGTAGTGAGGCTGAGGGTGTTGTGGGGGGTAGTGAGGCTGAGGGAGGTGGGGGTGAGGCTGAGGGTTGTGTGGGGGGTAGTGGGGCTGAGGGTGGTGGGGGGTGAGGCTGAGGGTGGTGTGGGGGGTAGTGAGGCTGAGGGTAGTGGGGGTGAGGCTGAGGGTGGTTGGGGTAGTGAGGCTGAGGGTGGTTGGGGTAGTGAGGCTGAGGGTGGTGTGGGGGTAGTGAGGCTGAGGGTGGTGTGGGGGGTAGTGAGACTGAGGGTGGTGGGGGGTATTGAGGCTTAGGGTGGTGTGGGGGTGGTGAGGCTGAGGGTGGTGTGGGGGTGGTGAGGCTGAGGGTGGTGGGGGGTAGTGAGGCTGAGGGTGGTGGGGGGGGAGTGAGGCTGAGGGTGGTGGGGGGGTAGTGAGGCTGAGGGTGTTGTGGGGGGTAGTGAGGCTGAGGGAGGTGGGGGTGAGGCTGAGGGTTGTGTGGGGGGTAGTGGGGCTGAGGGTGGTGGGGGGTGAGGCTGAGGGTGGTGTGGGGGGTAGTGAGGCTGAGGGTAGTGGGGGTGAGGCTGAGGGTGGTTGGGGTAGTGAGGCTGAGGGTGGTTGGGGTAGTGAGGCTGAGGGTGGTGTGGGGGTAGTGAGGCTGAGGGTGGTGTGGGGGGTAGTGAGGCTGAGGGTGGTGTGAGGGATATTGAGGCTGAGGGTAGTGGGGGGCGTAGTGAGGCTGTGGGGGGTAGTGAGGCTGAGGGAGGTGGGGGTGAGGCTGAGGGTGGTGTGGGGGTAGTGGGGCTGAGGGTGGTGGGGGGTGAGGCTGAGGGTTGTGTGGGGGGTAGTGGGGCTGAGGGTGGTGGGGGGTGAGGCTGAGGGTGGTGTGGGGGGTAGTGAGGCTGGGGGCAGGGTGAGGCTGAACCTACCTTAATTTCCCTGGTGGTCCAGTGGGCTCCCTGGTGGTCCGGTGGCCACTGCTTCCGGTCTGCAGCTCCGCTGAGCTGCAGACCATGTAATCTCGCGAGTGAATCAGAGCGTTGCCGTGGTAACCCGCGGCAACGCTCTGATTGGCCGGTTCTCGCGAGACACATGGTCTGCAGCTCTGCTCACTGCGGAGCTGCAGACCAGTGTCTGCGGTGGCTGGCCGGGCAGCCAGGAGGGGCCTCGCACCCGGCGGCATACCGGACAAGCCGCCGGGCCCCCTCCTGGTGTCAGGTCCTCGGTCACTGACCGAGGACCTGACACACTCTGCCCACAGGCGGTTTAGGCGGCCGCGAGGCCCCAGCCAGCGCGAGGCCTTAGGCGGCCGCCTAAACCGCCTAATTAGAGAGCCGCCTCTGTGCTAATCAGTTCTGCCTATTTAAGCAGCAAATCCCAGAACCTCCTTGCCCTTGCGTGGTTTCCTGTTTCCCAGAAGTCTCCTTGTTCCTGTGTTTCCTGTTTGTTCCTGGTTCCTGACTCCAGCCTTGTTCCTGACTCCGCTGCTCTCCGTGCTCCTGATCCTGGCTTGTCTGACTACCCGCTCTGGTGACTGACCCCTGCTTGATTCCTGGACTTTGCTTTTGTTATTTATTTGTTATTTATTAATAAAGGTGTGTTTGCATCTAGTTCTGTCTCTGTCTGGTTCCTGGTCCCTGACAATATGTACCATGTGCACCTATGAACCGATCAATCGATCTACACTCGAGTGCATACCTAACGGATCACCAAACTGACAACGCATCGGGGATATAGAGATAGGGGGATATACTTCCCCGCAACCCTAGCTATGGAGTGATTTCCACAATTATACTTCACACTATTCCACAGGTAGCAATTGCAAGAGTCGTGGGCACGGGGCTGTGGACATCTGGGCGGCCAACGAGCTGGACCCAGAATCCCGAACCCCTTGGGCAGGTCAAGCTAGTGGGAGCAACTAGCAGGACAACCTGCGCCCTCATGGATCCTTAGGGCACAATGCTCAGGTTACAGTTATATATATATATATATATATATTTTTTTTTTTATAATTCACGTTTTTATTGAGGCATATAGCTTAAAATCACAGGATTGTACAGCAGTGACATTGTGGTTTTTCAGACAAACAATGAGTAGACAGGCTTCATAGTACGATTCAGTGGCTAAGCATCAATTGCACAGGCTAAGTGATGTATCTAGCAACTCAGGATAGTACATTATGTCACGTACAGGTGATAGAGGCCTCGTTTTATGGTAAAGGGAAGTAAACTAAAAAGTGACCACGATTATATTTGTTACTAAACATAGGATCTCAAGAACAGAAATCAAGAGATAACCAGTGGATTTGTAAAACACGTTAAGCTATCACAACTGATGATAAACTAGGAGTAAGGACATGAGTAGGCAATATAAACACCAAGCTTGGTTAAGTGTCTAGGCATTAGATGAGCCAAGTGTTGTTTCTCTCCCCAGAGTCTGCTCCTAAGGAGTGTACCCCAGCCAGACTCACATGTCTGTCTTAGAATGATGATTAGTGAGTGGTGAGAGACTAGTGAGATAACAGGAATTAAGCACTAAAGATAAGAGTAACAAGCTTATGTTAATCTTCTCGTAGGGTAAGTAGACTGCCACTGGGTAAGTAACAGATACCATAACAGATGCTAAACGAACAGAAAAAGAAAACAAAAAAAGAATATTCATGCTAAACATGTGACACAGGGGCAAGCTTGTACTGTGGAGGCCCTATGCATGTATCCACTTTGCACAGAAGGGTGACAGCTGCTGCAAGAGCTGTGTTTCGGCCTCTGGTAGGTATGCCAGCTCACGGAGGGATGCAGTCAGCCAATGCCTCGACTTGGCATGATACTTGGGTAGTAGTCCAGGCTGTCCAAGAGGGCCACACAGCGGAACCTGGGTGAGGCACCCCTCAAGCCCCAGACCCATTCGAGAACCGGTTCCACCTTTCCACTGACCCGGTATCTTCTCAAGTCCATGCCCTTCCCCTGTGGGGGACAACATGATGCTCTACACCATTGCTTTTGGAAGCGTTTGGTGTTCCTCCGCTGGCGTGGGTGGTATATTGGGGTCGGACCCCGAGTGGCTCTCTGCCTGGGTGGGCTATCAGTAGTGGAATGAGTAGAGATGACTTCTGCTTTGCCCGGTTGGGGCCTATCTGGCTTTACTCCGCCGATCTTTCCCTCTGTCACAGCAGATCGAGACTCCATATGCTGCTTTCGGCTCCTCAGCTTTGCTCAAAATAGGTCGAAGAGTGCATCCAGTTTTTCTGCAGAGGATAGAGGTGAGCTTGTTGGATTAGGTGGTTTTGGCGCCAAGACCCGGGTCGCCCATTCATGAGCGTCAGCCATCTTGTTTTATGCGAGGTTTAGCTTTGCTGGGATTTGGTAACAGAGGCAGCTTTAATATGCAGAACTACACGGATCTGGCCAAGCGGAGACCGGGATAACCCCCACCGGTCCAAAGGGGGGGAAGCGCGACCCAAACAGTAGACGCGTCTTTAAGGCGAGTGATCGGCCGAGTCCCTCGCCTCGGTACAGGCAGCAGGCCACAGGGATCCTCTGGGCCTGGTAAGTATGTGGCAGTGCCAACTGAGTCAGCCCAGTGAGTGCATAAGTTCTCTTTATACAACCTTATATATTTGTAGTCACCAGGTTTGCAGAATTATATGCTTTTTAAGCTTAAATTGTGGTCTGAACAGAGGAGCTCCCCTGGCCCACGTCCTGCTTGCTTGATGGTCAGGCCACGCCCCCGTTACAGTTATATTTATGTTTATGTCTTTGTATAAATGTTAAATGTTTTTCTTTTCTTATGGTCGTATGTATATTTACACACGTCTTTCATCCTATTTACATCAGAAAGGGCAGGGTAAGAATAACGAACATAAAACAAAACTCCCTTACGAAACAGAATAGAGATAGTGGGGAGCAAAAAATGGGTCGCAAGAATATACTGAGAACGGGCAGCAGCTGAAATAGCCTGCCCTTCAGTGGGTCCCCGCTCAGAACTCAAGCTGGTTTTAGCTTATCTTGTGCCATTACAGAGGGAACATCTCTGAAACATATCAGACTGGTCCCACCCATACGGGCAGTCTAGATCCGAAATGCCAGCAAGTTCCCTCTGCACGAGAGACACAGCAACCCCAGACGATCGTTTCAGCCTTGTTAGGCTTCATCAGTGAGGCATAGCTGATATCTCCCTAGGCACCGTGAGCAAGGGGTCCACGTCTGGATTATCCCTTCAAACTTGTGGGGAGCATAAAATGGGTCGCAAGAGTATACTGAGAACGGGCAGCAGCTGAAATAGCCTGCCCTTCGGTGGGTACCCGCTCAGAACTCAAGCTGGTTTTAGCTCATCTTGTGAGGCATTTCGGATCTGGACTGCCCGTATGGGTGGGACCAGTCTGATATGTTTCAGAGATGTTCTCTCTGTAATGGCACAAGATGAGCTAAAACCAGCTTGAGATCTGAGCGGGGACCCAACGAAGGGCAGGCTATTTCAGCTGCTGCTCGTTCTCAGTATTCTCTTGCGCCCTGTTTTTTTGCTCTCCAGAATAGAGATAGTAACTCAGGTCTCCACCAGGGGACTACCCCTCAGGGCAGCAAAACCTACCACTTGGTACACAGAACACACAGACAAGATACCACCCAAGTTAATATAGATCCAGACAGCACTCTCCCCATCTACTTACATTCAGTCTAAAATTATATTCTTAAAATGTCCAGGGATTGAATATTCCATATAAATGCCACACTCCTGACAGGGAATTAAAAAGGCTCAAGCTGACATTGTATATCTATAAGAAACACATTTTAGAACGGACGCCCACCCCCACCTAGACTCCTGCTCCTACCCCCATCAAATACATGCCACTACACCACATAAATCCAGAGGTGTTTCCATACTCCTAAGTAAGAACCTTATAGTGACCTCACATACCCAAATAATAGACTCGCAAACTCATATGAATTCAAACACAGAAGCCCATGGCGCCTTAACGAGAGCCTGCTTAAAAACGCACAATTCTGTGCATCTTTAGAAAAAGAACTAAAACACTACTTTACCACAAACACCACACCGGACCAGAACCCACACATGCTATGGCTGGCACACAGAGCAGTAGTGAGAGGCACACTCATAAGCAGAGCCTCGTACCGTATGAAACAAACTGAAAGAGAAGCAACACAATACCAAAAGCAATTAGACGAATTACACAGGACAAATCAAACACTGTCAGGGTACCTGTAGTCTCTACCTCAGAGGAGGTGAGAGACTTAGACGTTTATCCTCCCAGAGGGGTTGTTTCTTCCGTTCCTCGCGGTTCTCTCGGCCATTTACAAGCCGACCGCGAGGGATCCACTTCCTTATATGACGCGACGCTCAGTAGTCGACGTCATGACGCCAACCCGGCTCGACCTGTCAGTCAAGTCCCGAGCACTAATCAGGACTCGTCGGGGGCGTGATTACCCTCTAGAATCAAGGTATAAAGTAAGGCTTTCGGCATCTGCTCATTGCCCTGTCGTGGTTCTAGCCTGTCTCTTGTATTGCTCTTGTATTCTAGTTGTCTCTTTGGTTCTGACCCGGCTTGTTTGTATTACCCTGTTTATCTCTGTTACCCTTTGACTCGGCTTGTCTCTCGCTTACCTGTCCTCTCGTTCCCTCGACCTCGGCTTGTTCCTAGACCATTCTCTACTTACTCCTTACGTTAAGTCCGGCCATTCTAAGGTCCGGTATACGTACCTACCACCTGTTTGTACTCTGCGTGTTGGATCCCTGTCCCGATCCTGACATTACGACAGGGCCAATGGATCCTGCAGGTACAAACACTCACGTTGGTCCTTCTGACTCTAGGTTCAACGCTGGGCGGGGAGATCTCTGCCTCCGATCCTCCTCCGTTCCGCCCCGTCGGCTGAATGCGCACGCGCGGCAAGAGTTGCGCACGCATTCAGCCGGTCGCATAGAAAGCATTTACAATGCTTTCCTATGGACGCTTGCGTGCTCTCACTGTGATTATCACAGTGAGAATCACGCACGCCTCTAGCGGCTGTCAATGAGACAGCCACTAGAGGATTTGGGGGAAGGCTTAACCCATTAATAAACATAGCAGTTTCTCTGAAACTGCTATGTTTATAAAAAAAAATGGGTTAACCCTAGCTGGACCTGGCACCCAGACCACTTCATTAAGCTGAAGTGGTCTGGTTTCCTAGAGTGGTCCTTTAAATTTTATCTGCCATTTGAGTGCCCAGTCCTCCAGTCTATCCCTCTGCAGCAAAGTAACATGACCTGTGCTTCATAAAACCGTGCTGATTTTTGCTGATAACCATGTTCTTCTCAAGGAATTCTTGAATATTATCCCTTAATAACCTTTCAAATATTTTACCAGCCACATAAGTTAAGCTCACAGGTCTATAATTTCCAGGCAAGGATTTTGAACCCTTTTTGAATATAGGAACCACATCTGCCTTCCTGAAAGAAAAGAATCTTGAAAGATTAAAAACAGAGGTTCACTTATTTCTACACTTAGTTCCTTACTTACACATGGATGGATACCGTCAGGCCCTGGAGCTTTGTTTATATTAACTTTCTTTAGTTGCTGCAGCACCTTGTCTTGACTTAACCAAATACAATTATTCTGCAAGTTTTTAGTAGCAATCATTTGCACATCTATTGCCATGGGTTCTTCCTTAATATATACGGAAGAGAAATAGTTATTGAAAATTCCTGCCTTTTCCTGGTCTTCATTAACTAACACCCCCGTTTCAGTTTTTAGTGTACCTACACTTTCATTTTTGTGTTTTTTTTAGAATTTATGTATCGTTTTTTTTTGCTCCATAAGACACACTTTTTTCCCCCTCAAAAGTGAGGGGAAATGTCTGTGCGTCTTATGGAGCGAATGTGAAGGTTTACTTACCTGTCTTGTAGCGTGGGCCGGCTTCACAGCACGCACCGCGGTACTGGAACTTCACTCAGTGTGCGCACTTCCTTTCAGTCCCGCCGGAAACCGGAACCTGAAATTGAAGTTCCTGTACCGCGGTGCGCGCTGTGAAGCCGGCGCACGGTACAAGCTTCACAGCGCGCACCGTGGGACTGGAACTTCAATTTCAGGTTCCGGTTTCCGGCGGGACTGAAAGGAAGTGCGCACTCAGTGTGCACACTTCCTTTCAGTCCCTCTGGAAACCGGAACCTGAAATTGAAGTTCCTGTACCTCGGTGCGCGCTGTGAAGCCGGCCCACTCTACAAGACAGGTAAGTAATTATGGGACATGGCGATGGGGGGAAGAAGACTATGGGGGGGGGAGGGAGAAGACTATGGAAGGGGAGGAAAAGACTATGGAAGGGGAGGAAAAGACTATGGGAGGGGTAGGAAAAGACTATGGAAGGGGGAGGAAAAGACTATGGGAGGGGGTGGGAGAAGACTATGGGAGAGGGGGGAGAAGACTATGGGAGAGGGGAGGAAAAGACTATGGGAGGGGGAGGAAAAGACTATGGGTGGGGGAGGAGAAGACTATGGGAGAGGGGAGGAAAAGACTATGGGAGGGGGAGGAAAAGACTATGAGAGGGGGAGGAAAAGACTATGGGAAGGGAGGAGAAGACTATGGGAGGGGGGGTGGAGAAGACTATGGGGGAGGTGGAGAAGACTATGGGAGAGGGGGTGGAGAAGACTATGGGGGGGGAGAAGACTATGTGAGAGGGGAGGAGAAGACTATGGGGGGGGAGAAGACTATGGGACAGGGGAGAAAAAAAATATTCTGAACAAACTGTCCCATAGTAAGAAACACTATGGGACAGTTTGTTCAGAATATTTTTTTTTCTGTGTTTCTTCCTCTAAAAACTAGGTGCGTCTTATGGTGTGGTGTGTCTTATGGAGCGAAAAATACGGTACTTAAAAAATGCTTTGGGGTTGGTTTTGCTCTCTTTAGCTATCATTTTTTCATTTTAAAGTTTAGCAAGTCTAATTGCCTTTTTGCACCCATTATTTGCTTCATTATATCTTTTATAAGATGCATCTGATTTGTCCGATTTAAATGTTTTAAATGCCCTTTTCTTATTTTTAATCTCTTGTTTTACTTCTCTACTAAGCCACATTGGTTTTAATTTGTTTCTTTTATATTTATTTCCCAATGGCACATACTGAGAAATGTACCTTTCTAATATTTGTTGGAAGATGATCCATTTATCCTCAGTGTTCTTTTCACTAAAGAGTTTATGCCAGTCAATATATTGTATTGACCTCGGGGTTCCAGTCAGACCCATTTGCTATTACCAATAGTACCAGGCAGGGCTGCCCCCTATAACCACTCCTTTATGTAATGGCCCTCAAACCGCTTGCAGAAGCCATCAGACAAAATCCCAATATACATGGCATAAAGATAGGACACCAAGAATACAAAATTAATCTGTTCGCAGATGACGTCCTTTTAACACTCTCCTAGCCGACTATATCACTCCCCAACCTTCAAAAAGAAATACAAAACTATAGTGCACAATCCTACTATAAGCTTAAGACTACAAAAACACAAGCGATGGGTATAGGATTAGAGGGCGCCACCATGGACAGACTCAAATCGGCGTTTAAATATGACTGGAGACAAGGCTACCTTACCTTCCTTGGAATTAAACTGACAAAATCGCCTGACTCGCTCTTCACAATGAACTACCAAAAACTACACACAGAAATAGGGAACACATTAAAAACTTGGGAGGGCAAATACCTGTCTTGGGTGGGCCGCTGCGCGGCTATCAAAATGATGATACTGCCAAAGATTCTGTACCTATTCCGCACACTATAGATAAACATCCCCTTGAAATACCTCAAGGCCATTCAGACAACGCTTCTAACATTTGGATGGCAAAATAGAAAGCCTAGGGTTCCCTGGAGGCTCTTATCCAAAACAGTAAAGGAGGGAGAATGGGTTTCCCCAATGTACGAGAATACCATAGAGCTACACAATTGGCCAACGTGCTAGAGTGCCACTCCCATGCCCAGACCCCCCAATGGGTGTCACTAGAATCCAACAGACTAGAAGGTAAACACCTGTCACACCTTTTGTGGGCTCCTAGAGAACTGAGACCACGCGCCCCCAAGATGCTGCCAACCACCAGGCTAATGCTTTCCGTCTGGGACAATAACCCATCTACACCAGATGTTGCACCAGGACTCTCTCAAGAGCTTCAAGGATTTGCAGGCACAATTTCACATACCACAAAGGGCCCACTTCTTGTACCTGCAAATACACCATACACTTTGAGCAGAAGGCCGACACGCAAAGGCAGATGGAGAAGAGGTACATATGACACAATTTGAATACAAATGTATAAACATAAAAAAGCATAAAAAATCCCTCTCATTCTGCTACAACATACTTATAGAAGAACCACAAACACAAATCTGGGGATTTCAGAAAGAACGGCACAAAGACTTAGGGAGGGAATTATCACCCCAGGAATGGAACATGGCCTTTCACGGCCCACAAGGGCGCAACGAGGTGCGCCTCACATCTTTAGATAGCTAGGAAGGAACTGTACAGGTGGTACCTCACACCCAACAAACTCTCCAAAATGTACAAAAATACTGGCAACAACTACATATATGGTGGGCATGCCCATGTATACAACTACACTGGTAAACAGTGGGAGACATAATTAAAGACAGCACAGGGAAACTGGTGCCACCATCTGTAGAAACGTACCTACTCCACATTATGTCACAAAACCTACCGAAACATTTGAAAATTGTTTTTTCTCATTATTATAGCGGCGACAATGGTCATTGCTAGAAACTGGAGCTCGACCGCGACCCCATCTAGAACAGAGATACTAAATCTAATATCCACAAATGTGGCATATGAAAGGTTTGCAGGAGCACCAGGGCACACAGGCCAAACGAATGAAAAGATGCATAACATGTGGCATTATTATAAAGAAAACATTCAAACAGGGGACGGGGACACTTATGACCCTGAAAAGGGACGACAGATAATCCAATTATAGACCCGACCGACAAGCCCAGACAGAGAGTATAAATCGATGGAGAGTCACGCTGCAACCCAAAACAAACCATAGGTTGTAAATATGTTTATGTATTTAAATATGATTATGTATTTCGATATTTCTACATAAGTTACCCCATGTCTAACCACATCGAATATGTTGTATAAATAAAACCACAAGACTAACCGAAGAAGTACAATACCACTAACAGCCACAATTATTGTAAATGCTGTATAAAACACAGAAATGATGGTTACAAACATCACTATGCAATAGTGTCCTTTCCCCTTCTCTATTCTGTACCCCCCCCCCCCCCAAATGTTTATATTTCTACAAAATATGAAAATAAAAATTGTCAATTATAAATAAAGAAATGGGAATGATTGGAGCATTTATATTTCATCTTAATGATTGTGCTCATAAATGTTCTAACAAATAGGTTTTCCATACTGTTAAAAAACATAATTTCTCCAGTCTTTACGTTTCACATCGTTGATCAGTAATGGGTGAAAACAAGATATGAATAAGTCTAAGAATTAACTTGCATATATTAATGAGCATCCTGATTTATTCTTGGTATCACTGTTACGTTAGTCTTTACATTAACTGTTCTGCTCCAGTAGACTCTCTCTTTCCAAATATTCTGCAAGTTGTGCTTATGGCATGAAATAAGAAATAATGAGTTGTGTTAATTATAAATGACCAGCAGATGTCTCTAGTAATCCAGTGAAGTTTTTAAATTCATTTTGGATTTTACATAGGATAGAAAAAACGTGCAGTGAGACACAACGCTTTTTTTAATAACATTTTTTTTTTTTGCATTATTTAAACTGAAACATTTACTAATTTAATTATTAGTTCTGCTTGAGTCCTTATGTTTATCCATATGTTACAAGAACACTCTAAGGTTAAACATAAATATATTTATTTATTTATAACCTTAGCGCGTTCCATTGGCGTAGACCCAGGGAAAAGCATAAAAAAAAAATTAATACTTAGATAAATAATATAATGCAATTAAACTTGCCGGTAATCAAGGAATGTGGCTGTCTTTTTGCATCAGTTGTCTTACCTCTTCTGCGACCATCATGACCAATCCTGATGGTCAAACTCTGATCCACTACTGGCATTACCAGGGGTTTAAAAATAAAATAAAAAATAAAAGAGAGAGAGCTATTCAACTGTTTTTTCTAATTTAGGTCAAGTGGATAACTGTGGGAATCTCAAGGTTGCAAGGGGCATAGAGTAAGTGACAATGTTCACAATATAAAACTGTTTCAAGAAGACAAAATGATTGAGTCATGTTTTAGAACCTCAATAAAGAGATATGCTTCTTGAGTATATACCTCATTAGCTTTTCTTTCCTTATATCTGTTTAACCAGGTGGCTTCTACGTCCTGTCAATGCAACTTGAAATTGGATAAAATAAGAGCTGTAGTGTGTGTGTGTGTGTATATATATATATATTGTTACGAAGGCTCTCATTATTTATAAAAAATCAATGGTGTAAAAATTCGTACCTTTCCCGAGTCTCAGCTAGAGATTTATTTTGGGCAACGCTTGTATTTATTGTATTTAGCCAAAATAAGGTAAGGTTTTACACTAAATGTCTTGGGTAATAAATATAACGTATTCTAGTTTTTAGAAATGCGGGTTCGTAATGGATTCTGAAAGCCTGGTCATCCCTTGGTTCCTGCTGTTTTAAACTATATCCAACTTAGTTCATGATATATATTTTTATTACCGCTGTAAGTAAAGCGGTTATGATAAAAAAAAATTCCAGTTTTGTTACAGAAGCTTAATTACCTAACATACTTCTCTGAGGAAACCTAAAGTATGCTTTCCAGAGAACAATACTCATATATGTAAATGTCTCTCATTATATTCTATCAGCCTCGAGTCAAAATGATCAACTTTTTCAGTATCTGGTACGCAACAGAAATATGGGAGACTTTATTGCTTAAGGGTCCCACTGCTCTGAGATAATTAGCTCCTTTATACTTAAAGGGGTTCTATAGTGTTAGGAATACAAGTTTGTATTCCTAACACTATAGTGTCTCTGGCACCCTCACCACTCCCTTGTCCCCTTCCTTGCAGGAATTTTTACTTATTGATTGTAGAATACGTTTGATTATTTACCCATTATTTTGTGATTGTTCTGGTTGTACATAGATACATATATAAAAACGTAGATAGAGTTAGTTTGATTGGCACTTTATGCACCTGTTTAGCACTTCGATTGTGTAGACACTGGTCACTTTAGGGTTTATATATCCTTACTCTCCTGATACATAAATATTAATGCCTTGTTTAGGCGTGTGGCAATGTTCTGCTAATAAATCTGCATTTTTTCTTTACATTGCAGTATCCTTTTTTTTGTATTTGTGTATTCCATTTTCTGGTCTAGGGGGGTTTTCAAGATACCTGCACCTAGAATAGAGTGCTAACACACCTTGTACTTTTTAGTCACTAGAGGCAGTCTTAGTACTGCAAATACCGTATTTTTCCATGTATAAGACTATATTTTTCAAAAACAATTTAGTCCAAAATTGGGGTCGTCTTATACACGGAATGTCACTGCAGGGGTTAAAAAAAAAAAAAAAACACTTGTGCGTGGAGCCTGACAGCCAACCAAGTTAGTCGCATGTGGCTGGAGCTCCTTCAAAAATCTAATTATCAAGCCAAATACGGTACTTACGCGCAACACTCAGAGGAATGTTGGGTTCACTACCGCCAGGTTCCTGCAGGCATAAGCTGTGTTGTACCCCCTGCTGACATACTTGAAGCAGAGGAGGTGCTTCTCCGTGAATTTGATCGATTTTGTAGGTGGGTCTGGGAGATCTTGTGCAACCGCATGCTTTCTCGCATCACTCTGGACCACGCCCATTGGCGTATCCAGGGGGGGGCAACAGGGCTATTGCCCCACCCGAGATTCCCCCCTGCCGGCTAGTGCAGGGCTGGCATTGTCAAGTGCCAGCCCTGCTATGTGCCTGTGGACCAGAGTGGAGATCAGAGATCTCCCTCCCCGGTCCGCAGGCACTATGCTGGCAGCCGGCGGGGGGAGGGAGAGGAAGAGAGAGGACCCGGGAGCTCAACATGCAGCTCCTCCGGGTCCTCCTCTCGCGAGCACGGAGCGTTGCCGCGGTTACCACGGCAACGCTCCAAATCTCGCGAGAGTGAACTCTAGCCCTGGAGCGTGGGCTAGAGTTCACTGTAACCACTGTGCCACCAGGGAATCCCCACCGGACCACCAGGGACTGAGAAATGTCCCCCTCCTCCCAGTAAAGGTAAGAAGGGAGGGGGGACATCAATATATATATATTATTAAATAATTATTTGCCTCACTACCCTCCTTTCCCCCCATACAAACACTGCCCCCATACACACACTGCCCCCATACAAACACTGCCCCACAAACACTGCCCCCATACACACACTGCCCCACATAGACACACTGTCCCACAAACACTGCCCCCATACAAACACTGCCCCACATACAAACACTGCCCCATACAAAAACTGCCCCACATACACACACTACCCCACAAACACTGCCCCCCTACACACTGCCCCCCTACACACTGCCCCCATACACACACTGCCCCATACACACTGCCCCACAAACACTGCCCCCATACACACACTGCCCCACAAACACTGTCCGCATATACACTCTGCCCCCCATACACACACTGCCCCCCATACACCCACTGCCCCATACACACACTGCCCCACATACACACACTGCCCCACATACACACACTGCCCCACAAACACTGCCCCATACACACACACTGCCCCATACACATAAACACTGCCCCCCATACACACACTGCCCCCCATACACACATACACTGCCCCATACACATATACACTGCCCCCATACACACACTGCCCCCCATACACACACTGCCCCCCATACACACACTGCCACCCTCACACACACACTGCCCCCTAACACACACACTGCAACCCTGACATACACTGCCGCCCTCACGCACTCACACACATACACTGCACCTTTCACACACACTTCACCCCTAACACACACCACTACATCTACGCCCTAAATCCCGGCAGACCCCAGGTAAATTGTCAAACTGTTCTTAAACGGTATGACTACTTACTCTGGGGTGGGATCCTGGCACTACTGGCACCATAACTGCTACACTGAGCTGTAGTGGGTATTGTGCCAGGATTATTTTTTAAATAATCTACAAGTGCCCCTCCCGAGATCAGGCTCTGGATCCGCCACTGACCACGCCAAGACCTCCTGACTACAGATAGACGCCGCAGAATTAGGCCTTGCCCTGACATTTCCCAAAGGGTACCACTGGCAGAGGGCATCATCGCTGCCAACAGCAGGATGGCGGTCCATAGAAACTTTGAAACATAGAATGTGACGGCAGATAAGAACCATTCGGCCCATCTAGTCTTCCCAATTTTCTAAATACTCATTAGTCCCTGGCCCTATCTTATAGCTAGGATAGGATAGACAGGGGACCAGTGTCCAGATGCGGCCAGACTTTGGGGAGCAGCCTACCGTAGTGTAAGGGGGCCCAGAGCCGGTGGGGGTTCCATATCAGCCAAACTGGACTTCAGTGCTATAGATGTTTAATATATGTATTTCTTAATTTTGGGTCAAAAAAATAGGGGTCGTCTTATACACAGAATAATTCCTCAAAAACTGCAATGCTCTCCATTGCAGGACTAAAGAGGACAGGGATAGTGCACCCAGACCATTTCAATGAGATCAAGTGGTCTGGGTGCTAATAGCGTTTCATTAATACATATATAGTTATTAATGAAACACTATTAGAACCCAGACCATATACACATAAGATAACTCCTCTAATTCAGTGGAGAGACAGGGTTCTTGCTGCAGTTCCATTCATCCTTCAATAAATAATCTGCATTGGCAGCTTTGCCATCTTAATTGATGGTTTACCTAGCTCTGTTTGACTCACAGCCTCACTTTGAATGTCTAATTATTTTATTTGAGTTTAATGAAGATTAAGCATTGCACATATTACGTATACGCACAGATTCTTATCACACCAGATGTCACAGCCTATTTTGTGTTTTTTTTTTAAACTACAGAAACAGAAAGGAGAGGTGTAACTAATGCAATCCATGAATAGTAATTTGAATTAATAAATATCTAAAAACGTTTCTGTACTCCTGTCATGTACCGTATCACACTATAAGCACCCAGACCATATACACATAAGATAACTCCTCTAATTCAGTGGATAGACAGGTTCTTGCTGCAGTTCCATTCATCCCTCTGGTGATCACCACTAGTAATCGCCTTGTTAATTCAATACTTTTTATGGAGAAGAATTAGAAGGCAGTATTCACATGCAGCAATAACCGTAATCAAAGAGAAAAATAGAGCTGCGCTATATGTATAACTGAGCAGAAATGGTAACGCAGCAGCTGAAAATGGGGAATACCCTCTAAAACCCCAAACAGCATAATACAGTGGAGTACAGTATGTGCCAAAAGACAAATGGAAATAGAAAATATAAGAAAGACAACTACCAATGATACAAAATACTACCAGATAAAATATAATGTCCCAAAAAAGTAATTTATCATAAATATCCTTAATAAGATTCTTGAAAGTAGCTTCTCTTTATAAACGCCATATGCAAGAAAGCAGAAAAACAGGAAAGCCAATAGTGCAGTATGTCAAATATTCAGGAGGACGCACAGCACATAGGTAAAATGCCCACTCACATATGGTGAAGCTAAATCAGCTCTGGATAAAACAGCATACAGTGGTACAAATCCCAACATGTAGGATAAAAACTCTCTCAATAGTCAGCGGCAGACCACATAAAACAGGCAAATCACATAAAACAAGAGAAAAAGATGCAATAGTGCTCTCTGTATAAAATAGTGGTATGAGGAGTAATAAAATACTAATTACATTTAGCTGAAATTAATCAGATGCTTAAAATTTACTTTCTCAAAGTGCCCTGGATAATTACCACTATATACCCTGAATTTCCCAAATATAAGTTTATAATGCACTAGTTGGGACCTTGGGTTATTTTAGATAGCAATATATAAAGTGAGGCAATTCATTAGCTCTCTGTTCGAATTGTCTATCTGAAATTTAATGTCCTTCACTTTCATATTACGTTCACCATTAGGTCTGGCTTTGACCACATTCTGGTTATGCAAATAACTAAATCCAAAAACTGAAAATATTTTACATCGGACATCCAACTAACATGCAAAGAATGTATGGGTCTCTCTCTTTATTTCCTTACATTCTTTTTCAAGTTCTTATCCTTTGACCTTCTTTTCTTTTTTATGTTTGGCCTCTGGCTTCACCCTTCCTGGACGAATGTGTCACATGAGTGCAATGAGGGAAGATAAGCCCCCTACTGTAGTGTACTATGTGTACATAAGCACATGTTCTTAAAAAAGTTAACTTAATGTGCCATGTCACTTCAGTGGACCCAGGGCAAATATGTATTGATCACAGAGTTAATTATGTATTTATAAAATGTATTGCACACATTCCACTTGTTATAGAGCTCTATATATTATTAATGATTATAATTTCTCTGATCTCATATATCCAGATGGATTTTCATCTGTTGATAAAGCTGTTTAACAGACATTTTACAGATACACTATTACATATTAAGTTTTTTTTTTGGCAATCTTTATATGTGTTTTTCATTTTGGAGATAAGGTAAAACACAGGGTAGTGTACATTTACCTTAGTGATGAGCTGCTTTGTAACAGGCTGTCAGGGTACCTGAGGTCTCTACCTCCGAAAGAGGTAGAGACTTAGCCGTTCATCCATCCGGACGGTCTGATTTCCTCCTTCCTCGCGGTCTATCCGGTCATGCAAAGCCGGCCGCGAGGGAGTGACTCCCTTTTATAGCATGACGTCCGGAAGTCGACGTCAGGACGCCAACCCGGAACGACTTGTCACTCAATTGCTTCAGGACCAATCAGGACGCCTCGGAGGCGTGTTTACTTATCTGAACAGGGCATTTAACAGTGCTTCTTTCATTAGCTCATTGCCCTGTAGTGGTTCTAGCTTGTTCTAGTCACTCAGTGCTCGTGTATTCTAGTTATCCCTTTTGGTTTTGACCCGGCTTGTTTGCTCTACTCTGCTTATCTCTGTTACCCTTGATTCGGCTTGTCTCTCGCTTACCTGTCTTCTGTTACCCTCGACCTCGGCTTGTCTTTGACCATTCTCTACTGTACTACTTACGTTAGTCCGGCCATTCTAAGGTCCGGTATACGTATCTGGCTACTGTTTGTACTCTGTGTGTTGGATCCCTGTCCCGATCCTGACATTACGACAGGGCCAATGGATCCTGCAAGTACAAACAGTCAGCTTGCTTCTCCTGATCCTAGGTTTGAAGCCATGGATCACAGAATGGATCAGATGGCGCTAGCTCTACAGGCGTTATTATCTCGTGCCAATAACCCACCAGAGAAGATACGTACTACTCCTATCTCTCCTGTAAGTTCAGGCCTAGAGGTAGCCACAGTAGGTGCTTCTTCTCGCATTACCCCACCAGTACGTTATGGTGGGGCTCCTGAGAAATGTCGTGGTTTTTTAAACCAAATTAGTATCCACTTTGAATTGCAACCTCGCTCCTATCCTACAGATAGGGCAAAGGTAGGATTTATTATCACCTTACTCATTGAGAAGGCTCTGAGATGGGCCAACCCACTATGGGAGAACGATAACCCGTTAGTATATAACTATAACGCATTTGTAGCTGCTTTTAGAAGAACGTTTGACCCTCCAGGTAGAAAGGTTAATGCAGCCAGATCACTGTTGCGCCTGAGACAGGAGAACCGAACACTTGTGGATTATGCACTAGAGTTCAGGTCTCTGGCGTCAGAAGTCAAGTGGAATGAGCAGGCGTATATGGATGTATTTTTGAATGGGTTATCAGATGTAATCCTTGACGAGGTTGCTACTAGAGAACTTCCTGAAAATTTAGAGGATTTAATTTCATTCATTTCTCGAATAGATGAACGTTTAAGAGAGAGACAGAACACTCGAGAGAGTAACCGGAGATCTTCCTTTAGGTTAGCCCCCGCATTTCCAAGCCCTGACTCCACGGTCCCTCTGCTTCCTGAACCTATGCAGATAGGCTATACCCGCCTCTCTGAGGAGGAGAGACAGCACAGGAGAAGGGAGGGGTTATGTATGTATTGTGGAGCCAGAGGTCATTTACTCTCGAACTGTTCTAACCGCCCGGGAAACGCTCGCACCTAAGTTTCTCTAGAGGACAGGTCTTGGGTGTTTCTATTTTGTCCTCTACTCCTAATTATAAAGATCACAGGCTTCTGCTACCAGTTTCCTTAACTTGGGAGAAGGAAGTAGTAAAGGCTATGGCGTTGATAGATTCCGGAGCTGCTGAGAATTTTATCGACCAAGCCTTTGCCACTAAACACAATTTCCCATCCCAGTTAAAGGAGACACCCTTGGCCGTTGAGGCTTCCTGAACCTATGCAGATAGGCTATACCCGCCTCTCTGAGGAGGAGAGACAGCACAGGAGAAGGGAGGGGTTATGTATGTATTGTGGAGCCAGAGGTCATTTACTCTCGAACTGTTCTAACCGCCCGGGAAACGCTCGCACCTAAGTTTCTCTAGAGGACAGGTCTTGGGTGTTTCTATTTTGTCCTCTACTCCTAATTATAAAGATCACAGGCTTCTGCTACCAGTTTCCTTAACTTGGGAGAAGGAAGTAGTAAAGGCTATGGCGTTGATAGATTCCGGAGCTGCTGAGAATTTTATCGACCAAGCCTTTGCCACTAAACACAATTTCCCATCCCAGTTAAAGGAGACACCCTTGGCCGTTGAGGCCATAGATGGTAGACCACTACTGGACCCTGTTATCTTTCGTGAGACCATACCCATTAACTTAAATGTTGGTATCCTACATGTGGAGAATTTATCTCTTATGCTCATTTCGTCCCCTTCTGTTCCCATAGTTCTGGGGTATCCATGGTTGAAGAGACATAACCCTATTATCGATTGGGAATTAGGGGAGATACTCTCGTGGGGTCAGAACTGCCAGGAGAGGTGTTTACGCAAGGTGTCTCCATTGGCTAATATTAACACACCTGGTAGTCCTACTCAGTCCACAGAAAAACAGATACCGTCCCTGTACCAAGACTTAAAGGCAGTATTCGACAAGAAGAATGCCGATTATTTACCTCCTCACAGGTCATTTGATTGTAAAATTAAGCTTCTACCTGGGACTATGCCCCCGAGGGGTAATGTATATCCTTTATCTGTTCAGGAGAACTCTGTTCTAGAGGAATATATTCGTGAGAATTTAGAGAAAGGATTCATTAGGAGGTCTTCTTCTCCTGCCGGGGCTGGGTTCTTTTTCGTTAAGAAAAAGGATGGCACGCTGAGACCTTGTATTGATTACCGAGGCTTGAATAAAATAACTATCAGAAATGCTTATCCTATCCCATTGATTACCGAGTTGTTTGATCGTCTTAAGGGCTCCAAAATCTTCACCAAGTTAGATCTCAGAGGGGCATATAATTTGGTGAGAATCCAGCATGGACACGAGTGGATGACGGCGTTCAATACCCGGTATGGCCACTATGAATACACAGTTATGCCGTTTGGACTTTGCAATGCTCCTGCAGTATTTCAAGATTTGATTAATGAGGTACTTAGGGAGTTTCAACATGATTGTGTTATTGTCTACCTGGACGACATACTGATACACTCTAGGGAGATTGAGACTCACCATAGACAAGTCAGAAAGGTATTACACAAACTTCTGCAACATGGCCTATACTGTAAATTGGAGAAATGCAGCTTTGACCAGTCTCAGATAGACTTTCTTGGTTACGTGATTTCTGGGGAAGGTTTTAAAATGGATCCTGACAAACTCCAATCTATTTTAGATTGGCCTTTGCCCAAGGGACTCAAGGCTATTCAGAGGTTTATTGGTTTTTCCAACTACTATAGGCGCTTCATTAAGGGATACTCTTCTATCATTGCGCCTATTACCAATATGACCAAACAAGGGGCTGATACTAAGACCTGGTCTACGGAGGCTCTTGTTGCTTTCAAGACTCTCAAAGAACTTTTTGCTTCTGCCCCCATTCTAGTCCACCCTGATACGACTCTGCCGTTCTTACTCGAGGTCGATGCTTCTGAGACGGGAGTTGGGGCTGTTCTGTCTCAAAGGTTAGGGGTGGACAAACCGTTACACCCTTGTGGGTTCTTCTCTAAGAAATTATCTGGGCCTGAAAGCAGATATGACATCGGCGACAGGGAACTGTTAGCGGTCATTAAGGCTTTAAAGGAGTGGAGACATTTACTAGAAGGGACATTACACCCTGTTACTATTTTAACGGATCATAAGAACTTGTCTTATATTGGGGAGGCTAAGCGCTTATCCGCCAGGCAGGCTCGTTGGTCCTTGTTCCTCACTCACTTTAATTATGTACTTACTTATAGACCTGGTTCTAAGAACTCTAAAGCCGATGCCTTGTCTCGTCAATATGAACCGTTCACTATAACTGAGCCAGTCCTTTCCTCCATAGTTCCTAAGGGTAATATCATCGCTAACACGAATCTCAGGATTCACTCTCCGTTGCTTGCCGAGATCATGAAATTTCAGCATCTTGCGCCCAAACAGACTCCTGGGGATCGACACTTCGTTCCTGCCACTCTCCAACTAGAAGTGTTACGATGTTTCCACAACAGCAAGGTGGCTGGACATCCTGGCATTCGCAAGACGTATGCTCTGATCTCTAAAGATTTCTGGTGGCCTGAGTTACGTAAAGATATTAAAGAATTCATCGGGGCATGTGAGGTTTGTACCAAGACCAAGCAACCCCATTCGCTTCCATGCGGACTTCTGCACCCTTTAGAGGTTCCTGAAAAGCCATGGTCCTGTTTGGCTATGGACTTCATTGTTGATTTGCCTATCTCTAAAAAGCAGACTGTTATCCTCACTGTGGTGGACAGATTTACTAAGATGGCTCACTTCGTTCCCTTACCTAAACTCCCATCTTCGCCTGAATTAGCGGAGATATTCGCTAGGGAGATTTTCCGTTTACATGGGATACCTTCCCAAATTGTATCTGACAGAGGTTCCCAATTTGTTTCCCGTTTTTGGAAATCCTTCTGCTCTCAACTAGGCATCAAATTGAATTTCTCTTCTGCCTACCATCCTCAGTCCAATGGAGCTGCTGAACGCACCAACCAAAAGGTTGAACAATATTTACGTTGTTTCGTTTCTGAACACCAGGACGATTGGGTCGGTTTGATTCCTTGGGCGGAGTTTGCACACAACAATCTCGTCTGTGATTCTACGCATTCTAGCCCCTTCTTCATGAATTATGGCTTTCATCCTTCCATTCTTCCTGCGGAGCCCTCTTCCCAAGGGGTACCATCGGTGGATGTCCATGTTGCCAATTTAAGGAAGTTATGGGACCAGACTCGACAAATTCTTCTGCACAATTCTATGCTGGTTAAAAAACACGCTGACAAACGTAGAAGGGCAGCACCGGTGTTTGTTCCAGGCGATAGAGTATGGTTAAGTACTAGAAACATTCGGTTAAAAGTGCCTTCCATGAAGTTCGCTCCTCGGTATATTGGACCTTACAGGGTACTGACTCAAATTAACCCAGTTGCGTATAGTCTAGCTTTGCCTAATGCCTTACGCATTCCTAACTCATTTCATGTTTCCTTGCTAAAACCACTAGTATGTAACAGATTCTCCTCCACGATCGCCCCTCCTCGCTCTGTTCAGGTGGAGGGTCAGGAGGAGTATGAAGTCAATTCCATCGTCAATTCTCGAATCTCCCCGGGGAGAGTACAATATCTGGTCGATTGGAAAGGATATGGTCCTGAGGAGAGAAGTTGGGTACCTCAGGAGGAGGTTCATGCTCCCCGTCTCCGCAGGGCATTTCACTCTCGCTTCCCTTCTCGTCCTGGTGCCTTCCGCCCGGTGGGCGTATCTGAGAGGGGGGGTACTGTCAGGGTACCTGAGGTCTCTACCTCCGAAAGAGGTAGAGACTTAGCCGTTCATCCATCCGGACGGTCTGATTTCCCCCTTCCTCGCGGTCTATCCGGTCATGCAAAGCCGGCCGCGAGGGAGTGACTCCCTTTTATAGCATGACGTCCGGAAGTCGACGTCAGGACGCCAACCCGGAACGACTTGTCACTCAATTGCTTCAGGACCAATCAGGACGCCTCGGAGGCGTGTTTACTTATCTGAACAGGGCATTTAACAGTGCTTCTTTCAATTGCTCATTGCCCTGTCGTGGTTCTAGCTTGTTCTAGTCACTCAGTGCTCGTGTATTCTAGTTATCCCTTTTGGTTTTGACCCGGCTTGTTTGCTCTACTCTGCTTATCTCTGTTACCCTTGATTCAGCTTGTCTCTCGCTTACCTGTCTTCTGTTACCCTCGACCTCGGCTTGTCTTTGACCATTCTCTACTGTACTACTTACGTTAGTCCGGCCATTCTAAGGTCCGGTATACGTATCTGGCTACTGTTTGTACTCTGCGTGTTGGATCCCTGTCCCGATCCTGACACAGGCATGTACATAGCATTCTTGGTGTGTACAAAATTTGTCCAAGGTCAATCAGCAAAATCAATATACCAATACATGCCATTAAATGGACCTATATCGAGATTTGCCTATAGAATGTAAGCTCGATTGAGCAGGGTCCTCTTCAACCTATTGTTCCCGTAAGTGTTTTGTACTTGTCCTATTTATAGTTAAATCCCCCTCTTATAATATTGTAAAGCGTTACGGAATCTGTTGAACTATTCTGTTATCCTCTAAAATCCATCTTGAATCCATCTCTTTGGAGTCTACTTGGTTTATATCTTGGGTGTAGCATTGTGGCATGGCCAAAACTCTTAAGACATTGATACTTTATTTTATTTTTTTATTTACTGATTCTATTTTTTTCTATAAAGTTATCATTTTCCAGAATGGTGAGACACAGCTGTGGTGCTGATCTTACTAAGCAAAAACACTATATTCTAGTATTATCCCACGGGCCATCACTTTCAATGAATACTCTGCATTGGCAGCTTTGCCATCTTAATTGATGGTGTATCCGGCTCTGTTTGACTCACAGCCTCACTTTGAATGTCTAATTATTTTATTTGAGTTTAATGAAGATTAAGCATTGCACATATTACGTATACGCACAGATTCTTATCACACCAGATGTCACAGCCTATTTTGTGTTTCTTTTTAAAACTACAGAAACAGAAAGGAGAGGTGTAAACACTAACGCAAACAGTGAACAGTCATTTTAATTAGTTAATATCTAAAAACGTTTCTGTACTCATGTCATGTACCGTAAAAGGGTTTAAACTTAGTAATGATGGCTAATACAGTTGAACTTAGAAGATAACCACTAAATTGCCATTTTATTTTATTTTTTAATATAAGTTATATTTTTAATATTTAATATTTATATGGTATTCCATATATAACCAAATACAACATGATAAATATTACACTTATTACAATTCAATGGCCAAGTACACAAAATTAAAATAGAAATGGTCAAATTTCCTGCACACGAGCATTTGTAAGGAAACTGCAGGTATTATGGGGAATGTAAAAGCCATGATAAATAATCGGAGCCATATCTCATTTCTGTCCTCTCTATCTACTATACAACTACGCTGTACATGATGAGCTGTGTAGGCTTCTGTACAGTGTAGGAGAGATTTGTTTTTCAGGTAGGGGCCAGTACAGAAGTGTATAGAGCGGAGAGTGTGGGATTATTTGCTTAAAGTCCTAAATTTTTGCTTAAAAATGTACATGAGGTTGATAGTAAGCTCATCGAGCAGGGCCCTCAACCCCCTCTGTTCCTGTACGTCCAGTGGTCTGATCTCAATTATGTGTCTGTTAGTCCACCCATTGTACAGCGCTACGGAATTTGTTGGCGCTATATAAATAATAAAATAATAATAATAATAATAGTGCAGTGACAAACCTTTTGTGGGTTTTTGTGTGTTGACAAATAGTGAAATGAAATTCTTTTAGTGGAACAGCAACTTGTAATACGTTATTTTTTAACCTGCATCCTTGACATGATATAACATGATATAACGCTTTTATACCAGTATTACACTCTCGGAGCATCTCAGAACTTATTTTCTAAGGATGCTTCGAAGTAAAGTTCACACTATCCGTGAAAAACATGACAGTCATTTTTAACTTAATGGACTGATCAGCGTCCACTTATAAAAGGTGGTTGCACATGCTTTCAAAAGCAATAGTTCTACCTTTTACTTTTTATTAAATGAAAAGTTCAACTTGCTATGTTTCCAATATCAACTAATAGTGACTAATGACATGAAAGAAAATACATGATCCTATTTGTCAAAAACGATATACCGGTATATCATGGATCTGAATGCAATAAACTTTTATCAGTGTATGCCAGCAGAGCGAACCTTGTACAAATAAAAACATTACTTTGGGGCATATAGCAGTAAATGTAATCTAACCAAAAGGCAATTGGACTATTTCTTCAAATCCCGAGAACATTTACAGCTAATTTAAGCCTGTGTAAAGCAAAATTAAGTTCAAATGTCTAAATGCCTTATTAAGATGACTGAGATGAAAGACAGATGATGCTGTCTGTATCCACTGCTTTCTGTTCTGAAAGAACATGTACTTTAGAATTGTCTTAAACTCCAGAACTTTGACAGCCTAATAAGTCACCTTAGATATTGAATATTAAGAGCCATTAGCAATAATGTACACGCCATCATCGAAATCTGAATGTGAATGTAGTCTGCATAGAATGACCATGTCATTTCTTATAAGCAATACTGCAGAGTGTGGTCTGCACGGACAAGATTGTGATGAAAATATAGACCAGGGCTGTCTTAATGCATGGGCAAGCTGGGAAGTTGCCCGGGGGTCTCACGTGCATAGGGGCTTGCCAACTATCAGTATATTATTCGGGTAATTTGATCAGAACCTTCAAATTCTCTTTATTAAAGTGTTTATGTGGACTAATCACCCAAGTATCAGCTGTTTTCTGTAGATGCAATCTTGCTGTCGCAAATACATATTTTGACCTTGACGAAAACGACGTACACGTACTAATTGTACATAAGCAAGACAAAATCAACACACTGTTTTCTGAAGCCGTAAAGTTATAATAAATATTTTCTAATGTTTTTTACAGTCCATGTCAGCAGTCTCCCCCTGCTACGTACTAACCATCTGTGTGGATTAATCTCTGCTGTACAGCATGGTTTTTAATGTTTTAACACTGATATTGTTGGAGGTACCAGTAAATATAAGAGTAATTTTATTAAAAATTGACATATTTCTTCCCTCGAGTGGTTGTGTAGGCAGGGCCCCAGGGCACTTTGTTTTGACTTTGCGGCCTATAATGCTGTTAAGAAATCCTGATATAGACCATATAAAACAAATAGTAAAGTTGATCAATGTGGAAACAAGTACTGAAGCCTGAATATAATATTTCTGCAACTGACCACTAAATTAAATTCTTGGCAATACTTTACTCTTCCTGATTTTGAAGGCATGGCAGCATTGACTTTTGGTTAGCTCGTCTTCTTTTCAGCATAATGGACATGAAAAATAACTATAATATTAGCAGGGCTCGAGTCCTGCAGGAACGCGTGGGAACGGCTTTCCTGCACTTTTTTTACAGCAAGAACGCCGTTCCCAGGTAGGGAGGCTGTGTGGACATTTTTAAATGTAAAAAATATGAATAATTTGTGTGTGTGTGTCTGTGAGTATGTGTCTGTGAGTATGTGTGTGTGTCTGTGAGTGTGTGTCTGTGAGTGTGTGTCTGTGAGTGTGTGCGTGTATCTGTGTGTGTGTGTCTGTGAGTGTATGTGTGTGTGTCAGTGTGTGTGCATGCGTTTATATATGCATACGAGTGTAAATTATTTTTTTGGGGGGTGAGGGGGCGCTGGATCTTGGGTGAGTTCCCACACTTTGTTCCCCAGGACTTGACCCCTGAATATTAATATGAGTAGGGTCTATAAGATTAGAATACGAATTGTAATATTAGTATGAATATGTCCACTCCATATCAGAAACTCTAGGTTACTGGCTCCAGACTCTAGACTCCTACTCCTCATCCCACTACACCCAAAACACAAACAAAAAAACACGGTTGTGAAATTATGTTGCCATGGATTTTAAACTGGAAAATGCATTTACAGTAAGCTTGCAACAATTCGTGATATAGGATGAGGGAAGCTGCTCTGTAAATTAACAGTAGCCGTTCTGTACAAATAAAAAAGGGTAGGTTAGCGCTAATAATATAGTGGATAGGCAGCGACCTTATAGAGGGTAACCCTCTGACCCTCTAAATGAGAAATATACAGTAAAGAAAAAGGTTGCGCCAAAAAAAAATAAAAAAAATAATAAAAAAAATAAATAAATAAATAAAAAAGTTGTAAATTAAAAAATTAAAAATAAGTGAAAAATGGGTAAGTTCCAATAAATATCAAGAGGTAAGATGGGTATAGTCACTAATTCCGCTGTGGGGGGATCTTCTCTTGTTGTAGTAGTTCACACCGTCTCGTGATATGGAAGACACAAGAAGAGAGGACCAATCGTGCGGAGTGTATACAATTAATGTAACAATAGTATAAATATATATGTTACACTCACATTTAGATGAGCTATGGCCAGCTCAGTGTTTGTAAGCATACAGCGGAATAATCCCAGCTTACAGGAAATGTTGGTGCTTGTTCTCCAGGGGGTTTGTCCAATTCTCAGGAGAAGGAGATAAAAACAGCAAATAGTGCTCTCTGATGATATTATGAAGTAGTAAATAAAATAAAATAAAATATAGTCACAAGTAAAGTGCAGGTCACACTGCACTTTAGAAATAGCGTTGGTGGTATAATCCCCACCTCAGGATAAGTAGTATAAAATGCGAGGAAAAAAATAAAAGTAGTAATAGTAATAGTGTGTAAAATTATAGTGGTACAGATATATAAACCAAAAATCATTTATTTTATAAATAACACAATATAAATAACCATGAACGCGTTTCACCACTGGGGCTTTATCAAAATGTCCACATAAACATGGAATAACATGGAATAACATATAACCTGGCACATAAAGAGTATATATATATAGGCTATATATACTCTTTATGTGCCAGGTTATATGTTATTCCATTTTGATAAAGCCCCAGTGGTGAAACGCGTTAATGGTTATTTATATTGTGTTATTTATAAAATAAATGATTTTTGGTTCTATATCTGTAACACTATCGTTTTACACACTATTACTATTACTACTTTTATTTTTTTCCTGGCATTTTATACTACTTATCCTGAGGTAGGGATTATACTACCAACGCTATTTCTAAAGTGCAGTGTGACCTGCACTTTACTTGTGACTATATTTTATTTTATTTTATTTACTACTTCATAATATCATCAGAGAGCACTATTTGCTGTTTTTATCTCCTTCTCCTGAGAACTGGACAAACCCCCTGGAGAACAAGCACCAACATATCCTGTAAGCTGGGATTATTCCGCTGTATGCTTACAAACCCTGAGCTGGCCATAGCTCATCTAAATGTGAGTGTAAAATATACATTTATACTATTGTTACATTAATTGTATACACTCCGCACGATTGGTCCTCTCTTCTTGTGTCTTCCATATCACGAGACGGTGTGAACTACTACAACAAGAAAAGATACCCCCACAGCGGAATTAGTGACTATATCCATCTTACCTCCTGATATTTATTGGAACTTACCCATTTTTCAATTATTTTTTATTTTTTAATTTTTACATTTTTAATTTACTACTTTTTTTTATTTTTATTTTATTTGGAGTAGCCGTTCTGTTGCTGCTATCAGATCTCACATAGCCCTGATTGCTGTTTAGTGAACTGGATTATGTTAAGTTCTTGACAAGTTGTCTGCAGCATGCAGGTACCCCGCATGCATAACTTCGACAACATGAATACAGGCAACCTGGAAATCTTGTTCAAGGCTGCCTGATTGACAGCTCTGAAAGTCTGTGTTAAACCTTAAGCCACATTGTTTATAAATTGCAGTTCTAATCACTGTACAGAGCTAAGTGCCTGTAGCCTGTTCTATGACCATGAAGTTTTCAAAAATGCACGGTTGTTATAGTGCACAGAGTGACCCTTCAAAGGGAGGAAGTGTTTAGCTAATGCTGACGGTGATCTTTCTTTTAATATATATATTTTTTTTGACCAGTGAGGATTGAAAATATCTCTATTTTTTTCCACTTTTTCTAATTTCCACTGTGAGGACCTCTCCTTCTCCAGCTCTTGCTGATGGAGACATGGTTATAATATAAGACTTGTTCTCAGTGTCTTTATGCGTGTCTGTTGTAGATGAAGGTCCGGGTACTGGCTTGACATCGTCTGGTTTCTTTCCCTCTCCTGCAGTGGGTTTGATTTTGGAATCTGCATCTTGTTCTTCCTTATTAATATTCTCCTTTTGCCCTACAAGCTGAGACGGGGAAATTTCATTCTTCAATGGCAAAAACTTGTGAAGCTCTAACTTTCCAGCCTGGAAGCAGAAACAAACATTAATTTTATCACTAGAAATATCCATATACAACCTGACAGCAAAATAAAATATGTGTTCGCGATGTTCTCTGTTTGTGTAAAACTGTTTTGCAGTTTGTTTAGCCGTCCAGCTACAGTACATTACACTAGATGTACAAATTGTGCCAGTGTCTGGTTAATGAATTGGCATTTGAAGAACATGTCCATTCTGTCCGTTACATCAAAGTCAAAAACATTTCTTGATATTGTAAAGGAAAAAAAATTATATGTGGCTTATTTCGTTAACTGGTAAAACTTATATTTAGTCCCTTTAAAAAAATAAAATACAATAGAAGCTTGCAATGAAAAACATATCCTCAAAGAGAAGAATAGTTAAAACATTGGTTGATTCTGCTGGTCAGAGTTATCGTTACATCTTAAGGAGACTAGTCCAAGTTTTTAATGGAAGAATAATTATGTATTACGTACAAAGAAGAGGAAAAATTAAAAATCAGAGCTAAAGAAAGTAAGTGTGGAGTTCAATCACCACTAGATCAAATGGCTTAGCCCTCAATAGAAGGGACTGGAATAGGTCCCAATTGGACCAAATTAAAAAATCCCCCAAAATATATGTCTCCCAATCTTTCATAAACTTCTCAACTATCATCAACCACTAATCTGCATTCAAGGAACAACAACAATTAACCTAACCATTCCTATGGGGGCATGAGATGTGCATAATTATACAAAATGTCAGCTCCCACGTTCAAAAGACCACTTATAATATTTGGAATAACATTCCATAATGTCACCACCAGAGGGTTTACACTGCACTATTTACATAGTTTACATAGTTACATAGCTGAAAAGAGACTTGTGTCCATCAAGTTCAGCCTTCCTCGCATATGTTTTTGCTGTTGATCCAAAAGAAGGCAAAAAACCTAGTCTGAAGCGCTTCCAATTTTGCCACAAACTAGGAAAAAATTCCTTCTTGACCCCAAAATAGCAGTCAGATGTCTCATTGGATCAAGCAGCTATTAGCCCACTAATTAGAAATTATATCCCTGTATGTTATGTTTTTGTAAGTATTTATCCAATTGCAGTTTAAACATCTGTAGTGACTCTGACAAAACCACCTCTTCAGGTAGAGAATTCCATATCCTTATTGCTCTTACTGTAAAAAAAAAAACTTTTCTTTGCCTTAGATGAAATCTCCTTTCTTCCAGCCTAAATATGTGACCTCGTGACCTGTTTATGAATAGATTTCCAGATAAAGGTTTGTACTGGCCCCGAATATATTTGTATAAAGTTATCATATCCCCTCTCAGGCGCCGTTTTTCCAAACTAAACAGATTTCATTTTTTTAACCTTTCTTCATAACTAAAATGCTCCATTCCTTTTATCAATTTTGTAGCTCGTCTCTGGACTTTTTCTAGTGCCATGATATCTTTCTTTAGAACAGGTGCCCAAAATTGCACAGCATATTCAAGGTGTGGTCTTACCAGCGATTTATAAAGAGGCAAAATTATATTTTCATCCCGAGAATTTATGCCCCTACTTATACATGACAAAACCTTACTGGTCTTAGCAACTGCAGATTGACATTGCATATTGCTGCCTAATTTGTTGTCTATAACAATTCCCAAATCCTTCTCGTGTGTGATTATCTCTAATTCACTACGTTTTAGTGTGTAAGTTGCTTGCACATGCTTAACCCCGAAGTGCATAACTTTTTATTTCTCTACGTTAAATTGCATCTGCCATTTTAGTGCACAGGCCCCTAATCTATCCAAATCCCTCTGCAGCAAAGCAATATCCTGCTCACATTTTATTACTTTACAAAGTTTTGTGTCATCTGCAAACACTGATACATGGCTTTCAGTGCCTGTTTCAAGATCATTTATAAATATGTTAAATAGAAGCGGTCCCAAAACAGAACCCTGAGGGACACCACTTACCACTTTAGTCCAGCCTGAAAATGTACCATTAATTACAACTCGTTGTACTCTATCCTTAAGCCAATTTTCTACCCAAGAACAAGAATGACCACCTATCCCACAATAGATAGAGAAAGAGAAATTGATAGTTCCCTAATATTCCCAATATCTGGAAAAAATGGTCTGATCTCCTCACACCTACATATTTGAGCAGCAGATTACTCCAATGATAGTGATAGGGAAAGAGAGAAATCAAATTGGATATGTAATGCACCCAACACTAGCTTGGTTCGTATGCGGAGCTTGTCAGGAGTGCAGCTGTTGTTCCTTATTATCTCAAACAGCTTTCTTGAACAGGGAATGTATTCTTATCTTTTTAGACTGATTACTTCCATTAAAAAATGTTGACTATTCTCCTTAAGATGGAATAATAGCCCTGACCAGATAATTATTATTTTAGCTATTGTTCTCTTTAGGTATATATGTTTTTCATTGGAAGCAAAGTTTTTTTTTTTTTTTTTTTTAGTAGACCAAATAAAATTGAAGATTTAACAATTAAATTGATAAGCCACATAATGATTTTCCTTTACATTATCATGACATTGAAGGATAATGCACCAGTGTCTGGTATTGGACCTAATGTTGATTGGACTCAACCCTTTATTTTCTATAAAAAAAAAACATTTGTTTCTTAAAGAAAGTAAATCTACAACACTGCATGAAAATATGTCAAGAAATGCAAATATAAATGACAAATAAAGAAATGGGTAAAGCTATAGCTATAGTTTAGAATATCTGAAATGGAAAAATTCCTCAGTTATGTATATTTTGACTTTGTGAGATTAACAAGTTAAATTACATTTCCAGATACATTACTTTAATCTTTGATCAGTTTAGTAAACACCTTATGTAAACGGTAACAGAACATACTGGTTTATGCAATAATGTTTGCTTAACAATTCCTCTTTAGATCTAATCATTAAATTATTGAAAATATTAGTTTAGTCCTAAGACATAAACATGTTCTAAAGTGCAGTGAAATGGAATGGGACACAAACATTATTTAATGGAATGGTTTATTAAAAAAAAAAAAAAAAAAAGTAATAATAATAAAAAAATAATTAAAAAAAATAAAATTATATATATATATATATATATATATACATACATTGTAATTATTTGTTATATTTAGGCAAAATAGCCAGTCTGTGGAGTATTTTTCCAAATTGCTTTTGCTTAACCGTTTGGACTACAATATACTACACAAGAATTTAGTGAATAAAGTCTTTTTTTTTTCTTTTAACTTGAATGCATTATAATGCATTGAAATATTACATTTCAAAATAACCTCAGATATCAGGTCTGAAAAACTGCACAGTTTAGGTAATCTGACTGCAACTACAGGCAGAACCCTCAGAAAGAGGATCTGCAAATTAGGAGGCCCTCATTTTGTAATTTAGTTAATTAAAAGGACACTCCACTAAACATACAAACTAAATAAAAATCACAGTTTATTAAATATACTGCAACTGAAAACTTGCATACAATTAATTATAACTTTTTTTCCATTGTGGTATATATAAAAATAGCATGCAAAAGCTGCATACCTATTGTCTGCAGCCATTGCAAGTGAGCCCCTTCTAACCCCTGTGGCTGCCCAATCACAGGCTTCCCAATGCAGTTCAATGAGAAGTCTTTGCAAGGCAGGTGCTCTGAGAAATTGTTGCCTCTCGACTTTAGCTCCACTGAGCTAACCAAACCAGGAAGTAAAAGGACTGATTGTCTAATTAAAAGACAAGGGGTGTAACCAGGTTAATTCATAAGAATGTCAATTTCTATTGAAATCTGCACTTCTGGCAAAATGAAAAATATAGGACACACTCTTCACACATAAAGCTTTTCAGCAAGCAACAGTGCTTTAAGGGGTTTGAAGTGTCAGTTTAACACTATGCAAAAATTGTCTGTTGTCAGTACACACTGGCGACAGACATAATAAGCTTCTAACTTCGTAGTCAGTGCAGGGAGTGTGTATGTCCCCACCCTCCCTTGCTCATACATTCCTCTTCATCCCTCTCTGACTCCCTGCATTGTGATATCCCCCCCCCCCCGACTCTGTTCACCCCTCAACCACCCCAATGGAGTTTTTTTAGTTACCTCCAATGGCCATGAGAGGATGAGCCCACTTGCCAACATCAAGGCAGACCTCCTAGGTGGGTCCTAACTCTAACCATTCACCTTGCTTCCTTGAGCTTCTGGCAAAAATCTCTAATGAGACAGAAAGGGGTATTTTTTATATACAGCCCTATATAATATTAACCCTTAATAGGGAACACATGGGATGGGCGGCTGCATTGTAACAAGGCTGAGTGATACAAAATATGGATACAAATGCAGAAAGATAAGTTCTGCGCTCACTCCCATCACTGGACGGCTGCAAATGACTACAGTACACATCAGCCCCAATATATAGTAAAAAAACAACGAAAAACAAGTTACCTGCGCTTTCTCTCCTTAATCCCTATGTATTTTTAAACAAAAACTTAAAGGGTTACCCAAAAACCTTGTTAAGAATGCAGCAATGTGTTTTTCATATGTCATCAACCTCATCAACCTATTGTTCTTTCAAAATATGTAATCATTTGTCTCATTTTAAACAAACATAAAATTGTGCACAAAAAATGTATTATCAAATCCTTCTTAGCAAGATACAGTGGACTAAAAGACAAACAATAAAATATAGTGCAGGTTATTGGTGTATATCAAATAAAACAAGCACAAGAGGAGAATGGGCAGAGGAAACATCACAAACAAGCACATGATAACACATGCAAGTAACTGTAACTGATGATTCAAATACACCTATTAAATTATATATAAGCACTGTAGCTACAATATAACTTAGCAAAATCAATAACCCAACAAATGCACATGGGCAAAATATCTGAAATGTAAATTTTGAGGTATCTTAAAGAAAGACACACACAGCATTGTCCATATATAAAATTAAAGGTTAGCGACACAACTGTCACCTATTTGCGCCTTCAATACAATTGGCTTTGTGTAATATTTAACCCGCACTGTAGTCAAAAAACCTGCAAAAACGCCATTTTGTTAAATTTGCGATATCGACTGACTGAGCTTGTAGATTAACAAGTAAATCAAAAGTTAAGCTCAGTTTTTTATAGATAGTTGCCAGATAAAGAGGTGTGGATTTCTGCATTTAAGTTTTCTTTTCATATCATATTTATTTGTTAAATATAGGCGAAAAGAAAATATAAAATTATAAAACCCAGAGAAGAGACATTTTCCCTTTAATGTTATAAATCAAATTTTTACACAAACTATTAGATCACCAACACCTACGGTGGTGCGTGCGACCAACAGATATCCCAGCAACCGGAGAGTAAGTCTAATTATAAAACCACGCAGCACTTCTAAATCGTTATGCTAAGGGCAAATAGGGGTTTTATTTATAGAAGAATCAGGTTTAGAAATGTTTGATGAACAACTGCGTGATTTGATTCTGTGTTTACCGTGGCAATGAAAGTGCAGATATCTCACTCTATGTTTTTAAACGCGTCACCTTCTGAAGGATTCTATTATATATCAGGCTAATTTGGTCAGGGTACATATATGTCATTTGTATTTCTTTTTAGTAACGTTTTACCAGACATTTTACATTCCGGTGTGTTCCTTACATTCAAGCAATGCCCGGGGAAAGTAATGGATGGGCCGTGTCAGATAACGTCTGCTAGGAAATATTAGAAATACAGTGCGTGTTCAGCCTCCAGGTAAAGAAACAATTTCTAAAGAAACGGTCGAGCTAGCAGTAAAAATGAGAACGTGATAGAAAAAAGAAAAAGAAAAAAAGAAACACTTCTATTGCAAGACATATACATCACCAAATGTTTTAAGAGTTTCCTGTAAAAAAATTAAAGTAATTTGTGCATTGGGGTTAACACTGATTTATTTACTGTAATATGATGCTCAATACACAGGAAGCATTCTGACGGAGAAGGCCATGACTGCTATGATGTCAAGTATTCAAAAGAAGCAAAACAGACATCCAATACAGAACCAAACAGATCACATAAGGAACAGTTTTTTGTCAGGAACACAAACATGTATTCCTGACACTATGGTGTTAATCTAACAATTTAGATCTTTGGTCCCCTCTCTTTGCAGTAAAAATGTTTTAAACTCATATTTTTCTCCACACTGCACCGATCTCATAGCAGCTAGCTCTGTCTGGCTTTGCCTCCATGGCTGAGATGATCAAATTTAATGATCTCAGCCAATCCAATGCTTTCCTGTAGGAGAGCATTAGAAGGCTATTTCATCAGTGCATCTCTATGGGGAACGTTCAGCGCGTCAATTCAGAGAAAACAACTCTATTGGCCGCCTCAGTGACTGTCTCTAGAGGTGTTTGTAGGCAGCAATGTAAACATTCAGAAAACAAAAGGAAATCTCTGCTAATTAACAAACAATATGTAGATAGGCAGCAACCCAAACAAAGGAGACCCCTCAAATCCTTCAATAGATGAGACAATACAAAGAGATGGGGCAGGGCTGGGGCACAAATCTCTTTTGTGAGATTTTCTGATTTATTTTACATTTATATTAAAGATTAGGAAAAAGGCACCGCAATCCAGTTAAGTCTAAGTACAACAAGGGCACACGTTGCAAATTACGACATTAAACATTGTGTCATTTCTCCTCTTCTGTCTTCTATATATATAAATGATATCCAAAAAAACACACCATTTTGCAGGTCTATGTAAACATGAAACATTTTATCAAACATAAACTCCAATATTTCATTCCTCGACTAAAAGTTGCAGGTAAGCACTGAGACAATGCCACGTGTTCTTGAATAAACATCACTTTTCCCTCTGTTAATGTTTGGTTATTGTCCACAATATATATTCGTGTATATCACAGATTATGCATCTGAACAATCTTGAAAGAACTGGTGGAACACTGGCAGAGACGTATAGATATGTGATAATTAATAGATTGCAGTCCACTGATAAAAGGGACAGCAAGGCTTCTAATCGTACTGTGCATCTGTCTTCAAAGTAATTCTACTTCAGGCTTCCATTGTACATTGTTTACTCACCTTTAAATGTTCACCACATTATAATTCCTCTGCTTATGCAATCTATCTTTTCTACTGCTATTCTTGTGAATGGTTATCCATCATCTTTGCCTAGTGATGTATCTATCGACCTTTCTGTAGAAATGTGTCACTGACAGCAGAATTACAATTTCCATTTTATATATACCTTTCTTCTGCGACCTTCTGCATGAGTTTCATCACCTTGACCTCTCAAATACAAGTTACTAAAGCTTTCTTAAGCTACAAATCTTAGTTTTGCAAAGCATTCTGTTTATTATTTGTATTGCTATTTTATAGTTACTCTGTATGAACTAGAATGACTGCTTGTTAGCGATGGTTCTGTATCTACAATGTTATGGTAACAACAAGTATGCACGCGCACATAGAAGCAGGCATATGTCAATCAATCATTCAATCCATCAATCCATCAATAGCTCTAATTGAATTTAAACAGTGCCATTATTTGGTATCCCATATACCGACAGCCCCATGTAAGGGTTACAAATTAGGGAGCTATCTACTCAACAGTGAAAAGACAAAAATTAAGAAACAAGCTTTTCTTAAAGGGAGACTAGAGGCATCAAAACAACTTTAACTTAATCAAGCCGTTTTTGTGTAAAGATCCTCTGCCATTTATAGATATATTTGTTTGTTTGATGAAAAGTGATGATGGTTCTACTAATTTTGGTAGAAATGTACACTTACCTTTGACAGTTGTTCTTTCTTCACTCTCTGTAATAAATTCAAGCCGGGTCTCATACTTGCTGCAGCCATTATGGTTTGGAAGAGCCGTGGGGTGTCTTGCTTTGGAGGTATCAGGTGAGCAAAGCCTTTCCTTACCACTGCGGGCTGTGTTTGTTTTCCCTTCATTAACTTCCTGCAGGCATGAAAAATTCTGATTATTGCTGTCACACAATATGTTATAATTGTAAATCATAAGATATCCAAATATATCAAGGTGTATTGGCACTATAAAAATACAAATGTACAATATAAAATGACTGGCGTAGTGAAAAGTGTAGCCCACAACGCTACAAATAGATTAATGAAACGATAGAACAGAATAGTGCCGTATTAAATCATAAGATATAGTTAGAGGTTAACAAAGCATGAGTCATGAGACATAACCCTGACTTAACATTACCCACATTGAATATGCTGCCAGACATTATTAGGACTGGCCTAATCACGGATAGTAATCAGAAAGTAATCAGAAAATCAAAAAAGCTTTATTAAAAGGAACACTCTGAGGAAGATTTATCAAACTATTCTGTTCTAAAAAGTGGTGCAAAAATGTAGCGAAAAGAGTCACCAACAGAATATTCCTGCAGGTTCTACTGCTGATTGCCCCACTTTTAATACTTTAGAAAACTTTTTTAGGAAAGATGAAGAGTGAGATATGGGTAGGTACACAAAGGTAAAGACAGTGCCTCCGGCCCAGACATGACCACACTCCTAATACTAGAAACAAGAAATAGGACTGGGCACAGGTGTGAGATCCAAGGACAAATCTATTAGACAGAACACAACAACATTTTGACTCAAAAAAAGTGCCTTTGTCCATTATAAAGGCTACTTTTTGCACTTGGATCCCATACCTATGTCAAGTACTATTTCTAGCCCCATTTTTTAGGAACAAGACAGAGAACTTTGATGAATCAACCCTCCCCATTCTCCCCCTGTGCATCATAATCACTACCTATCATTGCAGTGGTTATAGTGCTATGAGTCTATGTAAACCCATTTTTTTTTATTAAGGCTCTTCAGAGTGTTATAAAGAAAGAAATGGGTGTCTCCCCTGCACCAAGAGCTCACCACCTGTGTAGTTGCTTTGACTCAGAATCAGCACATCAGCATTATTAAGTGGAATTCTGCCCCACATGGAGAGCAGGGATATGCTGAAAGCAGTGGGCTCAGCCATCGTAGTACTTTTAGATGATTATTGAAGACAAGGTAGGACAGCTTGACCACTGATAATGCAGAATTGTAACTTTCACATTAGCAGTAGTGCTGAAGAGATGGGAGCTATGGTACCCTAGTATTTGTCAAACAGCTCCCAAAAAGTTTGACAATATACCAGAGGGTGGTTCCCATAAATAAATAGTATTTTAACCACTAAAATAAGCTGCAGTGGTTATGGTACTTAGAGTGCTCCAGTAATAACATTGTAATATTAAAACAATGTAGCCTTTTTTCTTTTTTACAAGCTATCAAAATGATCGTCAGGGGGTTGTGATATCTCTTTGTGCAGGGGGAACTTGCCGGTGTTTTGGCTCAGAACTTCCGCTATGGGTGGGATCAGTCTGTTGCAAATGGTATAAGTGCTCTCTGTAATGGTACGATGGAGCAAAAACATTTTTTGGACATACGCTCTCTAACTGATGGGCAAGCTACATAGTTTTCTGAGCTTTTGCCTATTCTCATAATTTCATAATTTTCATAATTTCAGTTTTTTTTTATATCATGAAAACATCATGTAGCTTTATATCATGGAAATATTCCACTGTCCTTCTTGCAGTGATTGTAATGAAATATATAATCGATACCTCTTTATTATGTTTTTTGTTCAGAATCTTAGAATGAAATAGTCCTCACTGGCACCTGCATTTGCTCAGATATTGTCCCTAAGGTGAATACAATTGCACAATTATTTTGGAAAATGTAAAATGTGTTCACTATTCTACTAATGATCCCAAGAACTTACAAACGTAATGTGTCTGACTTCTGACAGAAATCCAATCAACTAAAAAACAGATTTACAGCTTTCTTTGAAATTTAATTACATTATCTTCCACATGCTCTTTAGCAAGGGGATCAATATTACAATTCAAATTGATCTCATTTTTTCCTTTAATAAAAGACTTTGCCAGACCTTAACAGTATCTATTTTATGAGTGATTCTGGATTATGCATATTTTGGTTTATATTCCAATAAGTTATCAGTATATAGCAGCAGCCAGCTGCCTGTACAGGTAAAACGTGTTTTCAAATACCTTTGACTTCTGCTTCTCTGATTTAGAGATGTTAGGGGAGAAAAGGACAATTATCTTTGCGATTGATCTGATTACGATGCTTGGAAATCTCCTTTAAGATACGTTTTTAAGATGAGGACTACCAACATGACCATCGAGTACAAATTTTTAAATATATTTTTTTGAAATGGATATTTGAGTAATACGTTATTAGTAGTGCTTAAAGGTAGGAAAAGTATTCGTCATTATCTATTTTTCTAATAAAAAAATTAAAAATTAAAAACATGGTTTAATGTCCTGTATGATAAATTTATTCTTTGATAAATAAATTTAGCATTTAACTAGTGAGTACATATACATACATTTGGCAAATGTATTCAAGCCACCAGGCATTTCCAAAATGATATGAAATCAAAAGACTTTCCTCCCGTTTTAGAATATTGATACTGTCCGATGGCTTGACTTTTGTTTTAATTGGCTTTTCCAGCATTTTGAAAGTGTCTTATGACTTGACTCCAGTTCTACCAATCCCTTAGTCTTTAATGCGTCAAAAATGCTGTAAGATGCCGTTTGTGGAGCACATACTTGAAGAAAATATTGATTAAACTCTGGAAACTCAATAGGTTAATATTGTCAAATGTGAGGGTCATATCACGCTGAATGTTCCAAATGATTGGTTATTATTGCACTTATCAGTTTCTCAGATCAGTTCTTGAGGATCAATAACTTTCTATCATTTTACCGCAATTGGGTAAACCCTAAATCCTGGAGATGATAGACCTTTATGCCTGGTATGAAAACCAATGCTCTACAGGTCAAACCTTTTAAGCCCCAATTGGTCTGAAAGCTAAATTAGTCTGAAAACAGAATAAGACCTTCGAGATAGGAACATGTGATGCGTTTTTTTCTGGAAATAATTTAAAGCATTGTGCTTAGTTCGTTCCAATCTGGATTTTGCTAACCTGACATATGATGTTATAAAGTTAGTTATTATGACAAAATAAAAGTATTGGTTTGAGAATTAAAAAAAAAAAATTCTCAAAATTATTCACAAATTATTTTTAGTAGAATTACAATGCTGAGTGATTTATTTGTTTTAGGGGGTGGGAGGGAGGGTGGGTGAGGGGAAAGGGAGGGGAGCTGTAGGACCTTTTATAAGATATGTGTAAATTAACTGTAATTCTTATGAACAAATCTTCTTGGTTAATTATCAATGAATTAATAATTGATTGTGTTTATAGTTTATATTTGCGCTTATATTGTATATATTAATCTTCAAATATGTACATGTTGTGTGTATGCAAGATTAAAATAAGGTACTCAACTAATTAAAACCTTAAGTAAAAAAAAAACTAAAGTAAAACCTTTGGTTCTCTTCTCTCAACAGTGACAGACAATTAAGTTGACAAATTACTTAGATTGTAGGCTAAACAGACAGAATTGTACAATTTAGTAAAGAGCACACAATATTTTATGCTTGTTTCTAGGCGTTCAGTAGACACACTTGCTTTATGTCTAGTCTGTCACTCACAATGTGTTTATAGACACAGCTTTAACTTATTTGAGTTAAATGTGAAGGCCATAATGATCCCTCAAAAGCCATATTAGGTAAATCACATCATTAGTGGGGGGTATGTCATTTTTAATGTTTAAAAAGAATGATAAACACAACACGTACTTAGCTTTCTTGGTGAGAAGTTTCTTGGAATCCGGATAGTGGACCAAAATTTCACTAAGATTCTTTTTGTCCAATATAAAGAGATTAGCAAACCCATGTGCCACCACATTAGCAGTGCGCCTATTTCCACCTCCAACAGCTAGGAGACTGCAAAAATAATTATGTTCTAGGGTTATAAAAAAAAACATAAATATAACAGCTGACAGTAATTTTGCTATTAAAACCATCAATCAATATTCTGTATGCTGGCTTTGTTCCTCTACTTTAGCTAACACATAGCAAATTTTACAATCAACATCCTATTCGTTCACCACACTATGTATAAATATAACCATTGGCATGTGTTGCAATAAAAACATAAAGATATCATAATAAGGGACTCTCTTTTTTTTATGTTAGCCATTTAATGCAAAATATCAATTAAAACTTTAGATGGCTGTTGATACTGAGGCATGTTTGCTTAATTGCTAAGCTAATAAGTATATGAACCCCATCAGAATTATTAAAGATTTTGATCTTATTTTGGGGAATTCACATTCTCAAAATACCTGCAGATTGGGGCACAGCATGACTGTATATAGGTGTAACAAGGTGTAATAGTAGATAATGTTGCCTGGCTATTGTTTGCCATGGGTTTCTCCACCTTCTCTTCTCCATTCAGGCTGTTTTGAGGTCCTACTCACATTGAGATGGGCATTCTCAATGTACAATGCAGTAGTTGGAAGGGATTGATGTAGTTGGCAGTCCATCTATGTGACTCACCGAGAACTTAGTTTTTCATCTAGGAGAGTATCAGCACTTGACTAAAGGATGAGGTGTGTGATATGTATTGTAATATATTTTGACACAAAAAATGTGAATACACACTGTTAGTGAATTGTGGGTTGAATAATAGATTAGATCTTTAGATTAGATCACAGGATAAAGGTTTTTACATTATTTGTAACAACCAACAATCTACACATTTTTTAATCTTCATTTTATACTTACAATGATGAAGGAACCTAAGCATTTCAATAACGCTCTGAAATCTCATACATTTCCCTAATTTTTACATTTGACTCTTTAAAATTATCTGTCTATCTGTAAGTTAAATTCAGTTTAGCTTATTCTGCTCATTACGTCACATGCACGCAAAAGATGGTGTAACATTCAATATTTAAATTTGTCACTGCATCTTGATTGGTCCGAGGCTCATTTCCTGAACAGATGCAGCTAGGAAACAGAGTTGTATGGGAAAATGTTATACTAAACTTTTCTACCCTATCTTTACTTGTTGTGTAACTATACCCCACTACCTCTAGCATGTGAGCTCATGAAGCAGGACCCTCATCCCCTCTGCTCCTGTGCATCCATTTTGTCTGGTTTCAAATACGCGTCTGTCAGTTCACCCATTGTACAGTGCTACGGAACTTGTTGGCGCTTTATAAAAAAAATTAATAATGTAAAATTGAGCAAAGAAATGGTATCTGTCTCTGGTGAAAATGTACTCATCTAAATAATTTGTATGTTATCAATCATACTGAGGATTAGGAATACAGGTTAACATGACTAAGATTGTAATTGCTCTCTGCGAAGACCCAGCTTGGATCTGAATTATATACACTTTTAGCAGAATTTCAAACCTAATTTCTCCAAACACAGCTCCAGCCTTCAGTGTAACCAGCACCGTCCGATCATCCGGCCCACCTAGGACTTGTACTGCTCCTTGTTTTATGATAAACATTTCTCTTCCTATTTCTCCCTAAATGTAGAATTCAGAAAATATATAACTTAGCAAGGATACATATAATACATACAGTGCATTCGGAATGTATTCAGACTCCTTAATTTTTTCTAATTTGGCCATTTTTTAGCCTTATGCCTCAATTGTTTACATTAATTTTCATTCAATTGGCACTGAATATCCCAAAGCAAAAAACAAACAAACAAACAAACAGTTTTTTGACACCATTGCAAATATATTAAACAGAAACAAGTAAATTATCACATTAATACAATTCAAATATAAAAGCGCTAAAATATATGGCTCTCTGACCACCAAATGAGGAAAAGAGGAAAATATATACAAAGTTCCTAATATACCTCAATAAATGTGTACTCCCAATGTACAATTTAAATTCCAAAAGCTGCTACACACCTGTGTGTACCCAAAACCCACACCAACACACAAACAAAAATACTTATGAAGGTGGAGCGCAAAGTCAGATCTATATTCCCATATGATCCTTTAAATCGTTTCAGCTCAGATGAATATATGGAAAAAATAAATAAAGTGCATATAATAGTGAAGCACAGTTTCAAATAATTACACAATTTATTTACTAGACATAAAACACTCCTAGCACTGAAGAGGATTGATGTACCGTATTTTTCGCTCCATAAGACGCACTTTTTTTCCCCTCAAAAGTGAGGGGAAATGTCTGTGCGTCTTATGGAGCGAATATGAAGCTTTACTTACCTGTCTTGCAGCGTTGGCCGCCAGCACAGGGCGCACCGCGGTAGTGGAACTTGAATTTCATGTTCCGGTTTCCGGCGGGACTGAAAGGAAGTGTGCACAAGCTGAGTGCGCACTTCCTTTCAGTCCCGCCGGAAACCGGAACATGAAATTCAAGTTCCACTACCGCGGTGCGCCCTGTGCTGCTGGCTAACGCTACAAGACAGGTAAGTAATTATGGGACAAGGGGAGGGGGACAGTAAGGGGGGATGAAGTCTATGGGGGGGATGAAGCCTATGGGGGGGGATGAAGTCTATGGAGGGGGGATGAAGTCTATGGAGGGGGGGATGAATTCTATGGGGGGGGATGAAGTCTATGGGGAGGGGGGGATGAAGTCTATGAGGAGGGGGGGATGAAGTCTATGGGGAGGGGGGGATGAAGTCTATGGGGAGGGGGGGATGAAGTCTATGGGGAGGGGGGGATGAAGTCTATGGGGAGGGGGGGATGAAGTCTATGGGGAGGGGGGGGATGAAGTCTATGGGGAGGGGGGGGATGAAGTCTATGGGGAGGGGGGGGATGAAGTCTATGGGGAGGGGGTGGATGAAGTCTATGGGGAGGGGGTGGATGAAGACTATGGGGAGGGGGGGAGATAAGGTCTATGGGGAGGGGGTGGATGAAGACTATGGGGATGGGGGGATGAAGACTATGGGGAGGGGGTGGATGAAGACTATGGGGAGGGGGTGGATGAAGTCTATGGGGAGGGGGTGGATGAAGACTATGGGGATGGGGGGATGAAGACTATGGGGAGGGGGTGGATGAAGACTATGGGGATGGGGGGATGAAGACTATGGGGATGGGGGTGGATGAAGACTATGGGGAGGGGGTGGATGAAGACTATGGGGAGGGGGTGGATGAAGTCTATGGATAGGGGGTGGATGAAGTCTATGGGGAGGGGGTGGGTGAAGACTATGGGGAGGGGGTGAGTGAAGACTATGGGAGAGAGGAGAAGACTATGGGAGGGGGGGACACTATGGGACAGGGGAGAAAAAAAATATTCTGTACAAACTGTCCCATAGTAAGAAACACTATGGGACAGTTTGTTCAGAATATTTTTTTTCTGGGTTTCTTCCTCTAAAAACTAGGTGCGTCTTATGGTGAGGTGCGTCTTATGGAGCGAAAAATACGGTAATTCAATCTCAAATAGAATACTTAAAACATACTATACAAAATAGAAATAAACAAAATAAACAATGGATAAATTAATTGTAAGCCTCTTACAAGATGAAAGTAAGTGAGTTTTATGCAGTCCCAGCTGCTACTCACACACGCTTTGCAATAGTCTGGGCCCAGGTATGGTGTTAGCTGGCAGCTGGCTTCTCCTCTTTCCTCCACGGATATCGCGGTGAAAGCAGACCGCTTTGGTAATCCTGGGCGTCAGTAAGGGTTTTCGAGCTTCCCGGGTGCTCCGCCCCCTTTGCGTCTCTACGTCACTACGTGACAAGCGTGCGTGGCGTGCGTCACTGCGTCGTCTACGCGTTTCGCCGAAGCTTCCTCAGGACGTGATGCTCCAGCCTTCAGTGGAGTCGTCTACGCGTCTACGCGTTTCGCCGAAGCTTCCTCAGGACAAGATGCATCATTTTGTATAGTATGTTTTAAGTATTCTATTTGAGATTTAATTACATCAATCCTCTTCAGTGCTAGGAGTGTTTTATGTCTAGTAAATAAATTGTGTAATTATTTGAAACTGTGCTTCACTATTATATGCACTTTATTTATTTTTTCCATATATTCATCTGAGCTGAAACGATTTAAAGGATCATATGGGAATATAGATCTGACTTTGCGCTCCACCTTCATAAGTATTTAAATTATCATTGATGTAAGTATTCAGACTCTTCACTCGGTAGTTAGTCAAAGCACCTTTGGAAGCAGTTACAGCCTCAAATGTCACACCTGGAGTTTGGTAGTTTCTGCCATTCATCTCTGCAGATTCTCTCAATCTCTGTCAGGCTGGATCAGGGATGTCAGTGGACAGTATCTCCAGAGATGCTCAATTAGGTTCAAGTTTGGACAAGTTTTGGACTCTGGCTATACCTCTCTTAGATTGTTTTGTGCTGAGGGACCTTGTTCTGGGTGAATCTTTATCCCCGTCTGAGGTCCTGAGCACTCTGGACAAGGTTATCATTATGAACATCTTTCTATTTTGCTGCATTCAGCTTTCCCTCAACCCTGACCCTTCTCCCAGTCCCTGCCACTGAAAATTACCCACAAAGCCTGATGCTACCACTAACATGCTTCACTGTTGGGAAGGTATTGACCGGGTGATGAACAATGCCTGATTTCCCCCAGACATGATGCTTTGAACAGACGCCAACAGTTCAATCTCCTTTTCATCAGACCAGAGAACCTTGTTTCTCATAGTATGAGAGTGTATTAGGTGCTTTTTTCAGTCTGCCAAAAAATGTCCAGATCAGTGAAGTGTTGCAGTGATGCACTTTCTTTTGCAAGTTTGCCTCATCTCCATTTTAATTTAACTTGTTTAAATTAAAAAAGGTTTGTAGGCAGTTCTTTTGAACGCATGGCTATGGTTTTTGCTCCATGCATTTACATTTGATCATTATATATACAAATGTGCCTTTCCAAATATGCCTTTCCAAATCACGTGAATTTGCCACAGGTGGACTCCAATCAAAGTGTAGAAACATTTTAAAGGGACACTTCATCTCAATTAAGTTGTATGGGTGACATGTCTACCCCCACCAGGTTCTGCCGTAACGTAAATGTTTTTATTGCAGCGCAAACCTGCCTCTAGTCACTGTCATATCTGACCAGCCATGGATATAGCAGCATAGTATGGGATGCAAGGTACGTTAACTCTAACGCTATTGTGTTCCTTTAAAGATGATCCAGAGAAATTGATTAATTTGAGCTAAATTTAAAGTGTCATAACACAGGGCCAATGTGAAATTCTTTTAATATTTTTTTGAGTTATCGGAGATCCTCAGATCTCCCCTTACTGTTTGGGTTTGGAAGGTTTATGTTCTATTCAAGGTATGTATGCTAAAGGTAGCTGACCTCTGATTAAGTCTATATTAAAACCATAATTTCCACTTCATTGTAACAATACACCATTGGATATAGTTGTGACTTTTAAAGCAGCACTGTCACTCCCCCTAGATAATGAGTAATTCATAAAGATAGAATCTTTATGGAATAACATATTGACTGTTGGAATTTTGAAGAAATTCTAACTCAGTCAACAGGTATACTGAGACAGAGTAATGACTACTTTGAGTATTTTTCCTACACCTAAAACTTCTAAACACTAGGCTAGCTACCGCTGTGTAGAATTGCCAATCTACCAGCCATCACCAGTGGCTGCTGCAGGGAATTGGCTTTATCTATGGAAGGTCCTGTGGTCTTGCATGTGCGAGAGTACAGCAGTGATGTTGGTTCCTGGCACTTCAACACCAGGTGCAAAGAAGATTGTTTTGAACAAGATGTTGGCACCCAACAGATTCAGGTTCAGGTAGTTAAACTCACCTTTGCCTGCCCCCTTGTCCCTTGGCTACCGGTCCTCCAGTATCGATGTAACCGTTGTGGGTCTTTGTAAACTATGCAAAGTCCCCAGGGGGTGACAGTGCCTCTTTAAGCTATTTAATATCCATGGATACATTGTTTCCTTCAAATGGGAAATATTTTTTTATTTTTGAATTATTGAATTATTGGTAAAACACAGTGTACAGGTCAACACTCAGCACATGACATTACATATATATAATGTCATGTGTCACAATAAATTATTATTTGTTTTGTGAATGAGTACTTAGATGTATATTAAGTTGGTAAAGATGTCTAAGACTGTACATAAATAGTGATGTCGCGAACATAAAATGTTGTGTTCGCGAACGGCGAACGCGAACTTCCGCAAATGTTTGCGAATGGTCGAACCGGGCGAACCGCCATAGACTTCAATAGGAAGGCGAATTTTAAAACCCACAGGGACTCTTTCTGGCCACAATAGTGATGGAAAAGTTGTTTCAAGGGGACTAACACCTGGACTGTGGCATGCCGGAGGGGGATCCGTGGCAAAACTCCCATGGAAAATTACATAGTTGATGCAGAGTCTGGTTTTAATCCATAAAGGGCATAAATCACCTAACATTCCTAAATTGTTTGGAATAACGTGCTTTAAAACATCAGGTATGATATTGTATCGATCAGGTAGTGTAAGGGTTACGCCCGCTTCACAGTGACAGACCAAACTCCCCGTCAAACAACCGCAAACAGTCCATTTGCACAACCGCAAGCTCCGCATTTGCACAAGGTTGGATACCAAGCTAGCCATGTCCCGTGCCTTGTCCTCACTGATGTCATTGAAGGTCTCTTCCTCCACCCAACCACGTACAACACCAAGGGTCCCTGAAAGGTGACAACAAGCCCCCTGTATTTTTTTTTAAATGTACACTACTGTTACACCAGATAATGTATAATAAACACAGGTTACTGGCTATGGGGGGACGGGGGGACGGGGGGAGGGAGGTAATGTATAATAAACACAGGTTACTTGCTATGGGAGGGATAATATATAATAAACACAGGTTACTGGCTATGGGAGGATAATGTATAATAAACACAGGTTACTGGCTGTGGGGGGATAATGTATAATAAGCACAGGTTGCTGGCTATGGGAGGGATAATGTATAATAAACACAGGTTACTGGCTATGGGGGAGATAATGTATAATAAACACAGGTTACTGGCTATGGGGGAGATAATGTATAATAAGCCCAGGTTACTGGCTATGGGGAGGGGATAATGTATAATAAACACAGGTTACTGGCTATGGGAGGATAATGTACAATAACACAGGTTACTGGCTATGGGAGGATAATGTATAATAAACACAGGTTACTGGCTATGGGGAGGATAATGTTTAATAAACACGGGTTACTGGCTATGGGGGGATAATGTTTAATAAACACAGGTTACTGGCTATGGGGGATAATGTATAATAAACACAGGTTACTGGCTATGGAGGGATAATGTATAATAAACACAGGTTACTGGCTATGGGAGGATAATGTATAATAAACCCAGGTTACTGGCTATGGGGGGATAATGTATAATAAACACAGGTTACTGGCTATGGGGAGGATAATGTATAATAAACACAGGTTACTGGCTATGGGGGGATAATGTATAATAAACACAGGTTACTGGTTGTGGGGGGATAATGTATAATAAACACAGGTTACTGGTTGTGGGGGGATAGTGTATAATAAACCCAGGTTACTGGCTATGGGAGGATAATGTATAATAAACACAGGTTACTGGCTATGGGGGGATAATGTATAATAAACACAGGTTACTGGTTGTGGTTTGACCACATGGCTTGCCCAGCACAATGGAGGAGGGGAAATACTCGTATATCCTGTATTCCTACTTATGCTCCTTACACTACTGATTGTATCTTAGCTACGTGTAACTGACTTAACTGGTACATCAACATATGCAAGTGCACATACCACGTGGCAATCTTGTCCTAGTAAATTTATTTTTACTGAGATTCCACCACATTCCCCCCTTTGATGCTTCTGATATTTCACAATTCCAGATGCATCACTTAACCATAGTTTGCTTACACCTCAGGTTGCTATGAACCAGACCAGACTTTGCGACTAATGACATGAATCCCTCAACATTCCTCTTCCAGCACTAGTTCTCCCTGATTTAGAGCCTCATATCTATATATGGCCATTATCTGTGCAGCAGCCTTTCTTTCTGCTATATTCTCTATAATGCTCTGCACAGACCTAACTACCAAAGGAATCAGACATGGTAGGAGAAGGCACAGCATCAAAATTAGCATGACTCCACCTACCAATGCCTTAAGTCCTCCAAACTGCTCATACCAATTACCAAACCAACTACTTGGATTATACCCTTTCCATACCTGGGTAGGCACATGCACTAGTTTAACCATATGGCTAGTAAGCTCAGCTATTGCTTGCCCTTCATCATCTATTTGAAGACAACAATTGCTTAGGTTAAACTTCCCACATACACCTCCCTCTACTGCCAATAGGCTAATCTATTTTGGCTAAACGGCTGTCCTCATCCTAGTATTATGTTTCGCTAGGAGATTGAGCGCTTGTGATGTCTCATTGGTAATTATCTCAACCACTGCCTGTAACCTTATAATGCGGTTGAGCATATATATTGGGGTTCTATATCCGAAAGTACCATCTTCTGCCCAAGTGGCTGGCCCATAATAATCTATGATACGCTGGGGAGGCCATTCATTATCTTCCCAGGTACCTATCTCTAGGGGTCCCCTTTTCTTCCTATGATTCACATCATATACTTTAACTCCCAAAGTCTCTCCTGTTTCAATAGGCAACAAGAAGAAGGATGGTTTGAGCATACCTAACACACATGCCCCTTCCCAGTCCTGTGGTAACTCCGAATAGGCCTTCTTACCACAGATCCAGTACAAATTTGCTGGGGCTTTCCAACTAGATGTGATAGATCAAACCACACGCCCTTTAAATTGGCATAACTTGCAAACGGGTTAGGTGGTTCTGAGACATTTGAAGCCGACCACCAGGTTGTATTCTTTGTAGTATCATCATAAGCTTTTTGCCCTAGACAAGTTAGTTCTCCTACAGATGTGTTAAACATTATTCCTTTACTTGCTATGCAAACATAACCTATAATGAAGGTCTTTAATCGCCACTCAGATTTACCTCTAACACTCATTTGATAATCGGCTTGAGAAGATGTTATCTGTTCAATTGTCTCAGAACCAGAATACATTACCTCCTTTGCTTCCCAGGGCCATTGGTCTCCCATATTAGTACCTCCACACACATAGCAGTTGGTCACATTAAGACTACCAGCAATACTTTCAGCTAAATCTATAAACAGGTTTTTAGCATTATGGGGGATCTTATTTTCTACACTCATCAAGAATGGAAAACCTGATGAGTTTGGGATGCTACGGTATCGGTCTTTATCCCTATAAATAATATTGTCCCAGGATCCAAACCCGTCCCATATATCTGGAACCCAAATAAGTTACCAAACCTATCTAAAAATTGTTCAGGATTATTAATAAGTATATGGACTGGGTTACACTCCATAGACTTACAATACAGTTTGGTAGGCAACTTAGTAACAATCATATCCTTATCTACTGTCTGTCCCCAAGTTGCCCACCCCACACAAGACCAATATGGGCAATAATTATAATCCCTATCTGGGCATTTTGGACTTACGTACTTATTTTTACTACTGGGACAAATATACTTATCGTTAGACCCATACGTTCTCTCCCACTTAAGATCCCCGCATACATTCCACGTTTTTCTACCACTTGATATCGCTTTACATGCATCAAATAGCAGAACACCCGAAGAATGTACGGTTTCTAATACTGTTTTATTTATTAGGGTCCCCTGTGGATACTCTGGATTGAAGCACTTAGGTTCGCCTACTCCTAAATGGCATACACTATACTCTATACCTAAGTATCTACACCTTGATACATATCCTTTACATTCATATTGTGAATGCCAAATTAGGGTCTGGGAAATATGATTACCTGTTATAGTAGTCTTAATGCAAACCTCACAGCTAGGTGTATCGGTACCTCTACCTTCCTGAATAATAAAAAACATAAAAATACACATTATCAAGAGCACTTCTTTCGACGTCTTCATCCTCAGTCTTCGTCCGTGCGATGGCACCTCAGCTTCCAGGATGTAAGGGCTGCAAGGAATGGAGTTCTGCAGGTCCTCTCTTCCCTTCACAGAGGTCCCTTCGAGACACCCTGGCTATGTCACGTGGGTGAGCGGTCTGGCTTTATTATGGCCGACACTTGTAATCCAAATATCTCCTCGTTACTCCGACTGAGTCATGCGCTTTAAACGGATCTTGCAGGGATTCTCTGGATCTGGTGTAGCTTGCCAAGAATCTACTGCTGCTGGTTTAACCCTGGAGTGATGAATCCACGGAGTCACTTCAGCCACCTTTATTGCTGTAGGGGTAGACAAAAGAACAACATAAGGACCCCTCCACTTAGGCCCTAACGGTATACTGTTCCACTGTTTAATCCACACTTGATCTCCTGGATGATAGCTATGAACAGGGGGATAAATATTCACAGGTAATCTATCTTGTACCCATTTCTGTACCTCCTCCATAGTTTTACCCAACTCTACAACCTGCTGCCGGGTAATTCCTTCTCCCAACTGACTCAAATCCCCCCTTAAGTTACCAAGTATGGGAGGTGGACGCCCATACATGATTTCAAAAGGTGAGAGACCCATCCTTCTGGTAGGTGTACTACGAATACGTAACAGAGCTATAGGCAAAAGAACATTCCACTTAAGTTGAGTTTCTTGACAAATCTTTGCCAATTGGTTCTTAATAGTTCTGTTCATCCTTTCCACTTTCCCAGAACTCTGAGGTCTATATGCCGTATGAAGCTTCCACTTAATACCAAGCATATGAGTCAGTTGTTGTAGGCACTGGTGAACAAAGGCTGGACCATTATCCGATCCTATAGAACATGGTAGTCCATATCGGGGTATTATTTCTCGCAACAGGAATTGTACAACTTCTCCTGCTTTCTCTGTACGAGTAGGACATGCTTCTACCCAGCCTGAATAGGTACACACAACTACTAGTAGGTAGCGATGTCCACCGGATTTAGGCATTACTGTATAGTCTATTTGAAGATCGGACATAGGGAGTCCCCCTATATACTGGACTCCCGGTGGTTTCACTGGTCCTTGCTTTGCGTTATTCTTAGCACATATTACACATCTTCGTACAATGGCTTGAGTCAAGTTGGACAATCTTGGTATGTAGAAATGTTTTCTGAGAGATTCTTCCATACTATCTCTTCCAGAATGTGTCCCGTTGTGATAGTTCTGGACAATTTCTACAGCTAGTGATGCTGGAATGACTATTCTTCCATCTTCTAACTGATACCATTTGTTCTCCAGGTATTTCCCAGCTTCTGTCTTTAACCACTCTTCTTCTTGAGCTGTATAAACTGGAGTCCATTGAGACAGTGGAGTCGGTATAAGTGCAGCTATATGTTCCACATATTCCTGTCTTCCTGATTCAACGGCACGCTTAGCTGCATTATCTGCCATCCGATTTCCTTTGGTTACGTCACCATCTCCTTTCAGATGCGCCCGACAATGTATAATACCAACTTCTTTCGGTTCCCACACGGCTTCCAGTAGTTGTAATATTTCAGCTGCGTACTTAATTTCTTTACCCTCTGAATCCAATAGTCCTCTTTCTTTATACAAAGCTCCATGGGCATGAGTGGTTAAAAACGCATACTTGGAGTCCGTGTAGATGTTCACTCTTAAACCTTCTGCCAATTGTAACGCTCGTGTTAGTGCAATTAATTCTGCCTTCTGTGCCGATGTTCCTTTTGACAATGGCCGAGCTTCTATCACCTTGTCTATGGTAGTCACTGCATATCCTGCATAGCGAATCCCTTCTTTCACATAACTACCGCTGTCCGTATAATACTGGACATCAGGGTTCTGGATAGGAAAATCACGAAGGTCCGGTCTACTTGAGAACACTTCATCCATCACCTCCAGGCAATCATGTTGACTCTCAGTAGGTTGTGGCAAAAGGGTAGCTGGATTCAAGGTATTAACAGTCTCTAAATGCACTCTTGGGTTTTCACACAACATAGCTTGATACTTAGTCATGCGGCTATTACTAAACCAATGATTGCCTTTATAGTCTAGCAACGTTTGTACTGCGTGCGGGACTCGCACGTAGAGTTCCTGACCCAGAGTGAGCTTATCAGCTTCGGCTACCAGCAGGGCGGTGGCAGCTACAGCTCTTAGACAAGGTGGAAGACCACTGGCCACTGCATCCAGTTGTTTGGACATATATGCAACAGGTTTTTGCCATGATCCCAAGTACTGTGTCAATACTCCCACAGCCTGTCTTCTTTGCTCGTGTACATATAAGTAGAATGGACGTGTATGATCAGGTAGACCTAATGCTGGGGCACTCATCAAAGCCTTCTTCACATCTTCAAATGCCTTTTGCTGTTCAGGGGTCTACAGGAAGGGATCGTGTTCTGTACCTTTTATAGCTGCATAAAGAGGTTTCGCCAATATCGCATAACTGGGAATCCATATCCTACAGAAGCCTGCTGCCCCCAAGAATTCCCGCACTTGTCTTCTATTCTTGGGTATTGGTATTTGGCATACAGCTTCTTTTCTCTCTGGCCCCATTATCCTTTGACCTTCAGAGATATGAAATCCCAGATACTTGACAGTTGGCTGACACAACTGAGTTTTCTTCCTGGACACCTTGTATCCTGCCTTCCAGAGAATGTGTAGTAGATCATGTGTTGCTTGCTGACATATTTCTCTTGTAACTGCCGCTATCAACAAATCATCTACATATTGCAATAGTACACACTCTCCTGGGATGGACTTGAAATCCAGTAAGTCTTGACTTAAAGCTGATCCAAATAGGGTGGGTGAATTTTTAAACCCTTGGGGCAGTCTTGTCCAAGTCATCTGGCGTTTCGAGCCCGTTACAGCATTTTCCCATTGGAATGCGAAGATACACTGGCTTTCCGCAGCAATTCGAAGGCAAAAGAAGGCATCTTTGAGATCTAAGACAGTGAAATAGGTAGCCCCGCCCGGAATTAAAGCAAGCAGGTTATATGGATTGGGCACAACTGGGTGTATACTTACGACCGCATCATTGACTGCTCTCAAGTCCTGCACAGGGCGATACTCATCTGTACCGGGCTTTTGAACAGGCAGCAATGGGGTGTTCCAGGGGAAAGTACAGAATTTAGGATACCATACCATTTGAACTTATCCAAATACGATTGTATATTCTTCTTGGCCTTTTGTGGGATATGATATTGCCTTAAGCTCACTGGATAGACCCCAAGTTTCAGTTCGATTCGAATTGGTGGGATATTGCGAGCAAGTCCTGATGGGTTGTTCTCTGCCCACACTCCTGGTATATTAAACAAGGATTCATCACTCTTAGGGTTTTGGCTAGTCAACGCTGTATAAAGTCACCACTCTTCTTCCTTTGGTACAGATATTGTCATTATACCTGAAGGTCCATTGAACTTTAAAGATGTTGTTCCATTTGGTAGAAACGTTATCTGCGCTTGTAGTTTTGACAACAAATCACGTCCTAACAGTTGGACTGGACATTCAGGCATATAAAGGAATTGATGTTTTACTACGTGGCCTCCCAATGTACAGAGTCGACTTTTAAGAACCGGTTTAGCAGCACTCCTTCCAGTTGCTCCTATTACGGTGATAGTTCTTCCGGATGGAGGAGCAACTAGGTCAGTCACCACCGAATGTTCAGCACCAGTATCGATCATGAACGCACTCCTTTTTCCCCCTATTGATACATCGACCATAGGCTCCGCTCGGCCAAGGGGGATGGAGCCCGGTCGGTATCAATAGTCCTCCATGACCGTGTCAGCCAATCCTATCTTCTCTATCGCGGGATCTCTGCGCTGCTGGATAATACCTGTCTTCTCTAACACTTCCTCTATTGCTACCATTATTCCCTCCAGGACCTCCTCTACCTCTCGCTCTGCCTCTATAATTACCATATCCTGCCCTAGGTCTGTCTCTCTCATACTGTTCCCTTCGCGGACACTCACTTCTCCAATTCCCTTCTTCCCTACAGTATGCGCACTGATTTCTACTCAGGGGTTCCCCATTCCACTTACTATCGCCTCTATCTGATCCCCTATATACTTCCTTTTCCCTTCTATCTACACCTGCGATTGCTACCGCTAGCATATCTGCCTTTCTACGCATCTTGCGCTCTTCCTCTTTCTTTGTCTCTGTTTCCCTGTTCATGTACACTTTATTCGCTACCTCCATTAGTTGGGTTATGGACATCCCTACAAACCCTTCTAACTTTTGTAGCTTGCGCTTTATATCTCCGTAGGCTTGGCTGACAAAGGCAGAGTTAACCATTCTCAGGGGCCTCCGGATTAAAGGGGGTATACAAGCGGTATGCCTCCAATAATCGGTCATAAAAGACACTGGGCGATTCATCACATTTCTGCAATACCTCAGCCGTCTTAGACATGTTAATCGCCTTCTTTCCTCCAGCTTTCATGCCAGCAATAATAGCGTCCCTGTATGCTTTTAAATGGGCCATATCTGCACCATTGATATTCCATTCCGGATCAGTGTTTGGATAATGTGTTGCGGCCCATGCTGCCGGATTGGCCTGATTTTGTGTACGGGCCACTTCTTCCAGCGCTTTAATTGCCGCTTGGTTTATCCTTGTCCTTTCATTGTTATTAAACAATGTCATAAGCAGTTGCTGGCAATCAGCCCAAGTGGGATTATGTGTCTGGACTATGGAGGTAAACAAATCCGTCATGGCTTGAGGCTTTTCGGTGTATGAGGAGTTATGGGTCTTCCAATTAAATAGATCAGTAGCTGTGAAGGGAACATAAACGAATACTGGATCAGCATATTGTATCTGGCCATCACCGTTAATGTGTGTGGTGCCAGGTGTCAGTCGAATTGGCATTTGATAATGTCGGGGTTGTAGGGTACCGGTCAATTGTCGGGTTAGTATGGGGCTTCGTTTAGGAACGTCAGTTAGGGGTTCCGGTCGAGGGTTAGTAAGACAAGGGGATGGGGACGCTTTACTGAGGGGGAGGTCGGTGAGTAAAATATTCCGGGCCGGGCTAGGAGGAGCCTGACCAGGAACTATAAATGGCGCCAAATCTGGGTAGGTGGAGTTGACAGAGGTAGGTACTGAGAGGGGAGGGTTTAAAACAAGAGGGCTGGGCTCTGAGCTAGAGGAGGAAGTAGGTGTGGACAACGGGGCAAGGGGAGGAGCGTTTCCAGCAGCACCTCCTCTTCCTCTTCCGGTGGAGGAGGAGTAAGGGGGTGGCATAGGGATCTCAGACTCAGGAGGCGTGTCCAAAATGGGCGTAATTACGGCCTTAGTGGACAAGCGAGTACTGGCCACCATGAGGCGACATTGTTCCTCGTGGCATACTCGGATCCATTTTGGCGATTTTTTTACGGCCTGCCTCCAACAATCAATATATGGAAACTGGCCGTAAAGTTCAGGCCTACCTGGTACAGCCACGTGTACACGCTGTACCAGATTAGGATCCAAACTGCCACGTGGCGGCCATGCGGCAACCAAAGTAGGCCATTCCCTACTACACAATGTAATCAAGCGTGCTGGAGACATCTTTACCCCCAAATCACATACTGTATATCCCTTTTTAAAATTCTTTATCATACATCCTAAGGGATCCAAAATCGTCGAATCTGACGCGGCCATACTTAACAATGGAGCGTCATTTCCAACAGAAACTATACAAACACTCTACCAACGGTCACACACGTTCCCTTGGCAACAGCACCACGTGGTACAGTTACTAAGTGAAACGCACACAACAAAACACTCAGGGAATTCCCGTACACACACAGCTGTTACACCAGTCACTAAGTAACTAATACTGTGCCCTTTGGCGAAACTATACGGTCACCCACGCTATAATTCCCTATATTTGAATTACCCGTCTATAACATACCCCAGTAACATCGTCTTTACAAACAGTAGTTACAGTACGGTTAGCATAGGTTAAAGTACAATTTAAAGTCACAGTACAATTAGTAGTGGTTATGGTGTTAAAACATGCAACATAGACGACAATTATTAGTACTTATTTACAGTATCAGTAATTATACATGGTTATGGTACCGTGCGCTATAATACAGTTACACACTATTCACACTCTCGCTAGACGGCAGAGCTCACGCTATCTAGCAAGATATACACGCTACTACAACAATCTTTAACACATTTACAATTCCCAACTAATCTATTGGCCAGTACCTTGATGGACTACCTAAAACTATCTACATACGTTTTGGTTAGCCACACTGCCCAAGCACCACATATAGCGAACTAGAGGGCGGAATTTACAACAGCACCCTTTTAGTCTATTTACTCTATCAAAAATCTAGTGGGTTCCAAATTTACACGCCTTCCCACTTAGCCAAGATAGGATGAGATCTAGCGGACCGAATTTACACAGACGCCGCTTAGTCTCCCGGTCCCTCCGAACTAGCGAACAAAATATACACCCTAGAACGCTAGTCTAGACAAGACACCGGTGTCCGGCTAGGGCTATTTACACCAGAACCCCGCCTGACTCCAAATCAAAATTAAACGGGCTTACTAAAGGGCGTTTAATTGAGCGGTGCGCCTTCGCTCCTTCCCTCCACTGGAGGGGGAAGATTCCAAATAACCCCTTATGGGCCTACCGCACAATCGGTATCCAATACCCCTAGTGGGTCCGCCGTCTAAAACAGCGGTCGTCTTACCTCCTCGTTCCTGAACCTGAGTTCACACTCATCGACGGGGACACCCCAGCACTTACTACGTAGAGGCCGATGATCTCCTGGACAACAGACCAGTGGCGCCGAGATGAAGGGAGGTCAACGCAGAAGTTCAGGGGTGCAGCCGTAGAGAATGTGGGCAAAGATAGACCGTCTCACGCCTCTGCTTCTCAGCTACCGTTGAACGATGAGCTTCCCGGCCAATGCACCAAATGATACCGGAGAAACTGACGGAAGCCAAGCACAGAGAGATGGACACAGGTTTCTTCAGGAAGGAAGAGATTCTTTATTCGGTTCACCGATCGGGACTCAGAGGGACTAATGTCACCAAAAAACAGCAAAGTCTGAGTCCTGATCATACAGTGTAGGTCCCTTATATAGGCATGTAGCTCCTCCCATAATCAGTTCAACCTACACATACTCTTATCTAATCAACCGAATAGAGACTAAAATCCTGTTTGACCACATGGCTTGCCCAGCACAATGGAGGAGGGGAAATACTCGTATATCCTGTATTCCTTCTTATGCTCCTTACACTACTGATTGTATCTTAGCTACGTGTAACTGACTTAACTGGTACATCAACATATGCAAGTGCACATACCACGTGGCAATCTTGTCCTAGTAAATTTATTTTTACTGAGATTCCACCACAGTGTAAGGTTTACGCCCGCTTCACAGTGACAGACCAAACTCCCCGTCAAACAACCGCAAACAGTCCATTTGCACAACCGCAAGCTCCCCATTTGCACAAGGTTGAATACCAAGCTAGCCATGTCGCGTGCCTTGTCCTCACTGATGTAATTGAAGGTCTCTTCCTCCACCCAACCACGTACAACACCAAGGGTCCCCGAAAGGTGACAACAAGCCCCCTGTATTTTTTTTTAAATGTACACTACTGTTACACCAGATAATGTATAATAAACACAGGTTACTGGCTATGGGGGGATAATGTATAATAAACACAGGTTACTGGCTATGGGGGATAATGTATAATAAACACAGGTTACTGGCTATGCAGGATAATGTATAATAAACACAAACACAAAAAAAAAAAAGAAAAAGAAAGAATGCAGCTTCAGAATTAATCTAAATTGTATGCTGTCTAGGAGGTGGCAGTGTCTGCTGCTGATTGGCTGGAATGTGTCTGCGGACTGTGAGGTACAGGGTCAAAGTTTAGTCAATGATGACGAATAGGGGGCGGACCGAACATCGCATATGTTCGCCTTCCGTGGCGAACGCGAACATGCTATGTTCACCAGGAACTATTCCCCAGCGAACCGTTCGGGACATCACTATACATAAATAATGCATTTATATGGTCTAGTTCAGTAACTGTTTAATCTCTTTTTCAAATTTTTTTTTCCATTCCATTCCTTAATTTTATTTTTATTTTATTTAAAAAATCCATCATTCTTGCCCAATCTTTTTTTCATAGCCAAATAGCTCTGCTGGAAATTACCACCATGAGAAGGCTACATTGAAACTTGATCATCCTGACTTACAAGGTGGAATGCTCATGTAGTCCCGTGCACGCATCAAGGGCACATAGTATTCTCACTCTGGTGGCCTTGATTATGCAGAGTATGAATTCAGCAGGTTATAACCGTGTGCTGTGGTCAGATCAAGTTTCCACAATAAGGTGGCACCCGTGGACAAATGTAACGCTACAGGTGGAGGACCAGACTGAAAGGAAACTTCATTATTTTTTGTTTCTGGTTTTCACTGTTAATGTTAGGCACTGGTCCTTTAAGTCCAGTAATATTACTTCACAAATGAGCTTTGGTCGCATATTGTGTGATTGTTAAAACTCATTCAATATATTCATGTATCTGTGCATGCCAATTTGTGTATTAACATGCAGTCATTTTTAGTCTTGTTTTGCGCCAAACTCACCTATGTGTAAAAAGTTCTGCAATAAATACAAATGTTTTTGAACGGAAAGCAGATAATTTATTGCTTTGTCCGATCTTCCCTAAATAGAATAGTACCCTGGGTTGGAAATTGAAATTGTGTAAATTTGTATGATATTTTTTTTTTAGGTATTCCTAAAGAGCATTCTACAAATAATGTTTGTCGTACATTAATGTGCAAGCTATTCGTCCCAAGTTTAAATTTTTGTGCATTTTTTTACTCCACAAAAACAGCTTAGTAGTGTAGGGGTTAAATGGAAATGTAACATTTCTGCTTCCATATTTTTCTTAACTTGTTGTGTATGAGTATTTCTGAGCAGGTGCCACTTATATAATTATACCGGTTTTCTGAATAGTTTACCATATATGAATTTTCTCTTATTAGGAAACCAAAAATAAATCGAAGGTAAAAATAGTGTACACGTATTGTGAAGAAAAGTGGAGTAAAATTAATTCTGACGAATTGCTGCAAATAAGCTCTCAGGAAAAGCAGAGAAAGGCAAATTCGGAAACCATCCGTAGAGCCACCCCATGCTGTGGGGAACTCAGTAGAATACAAGATAAGCACAGTGGGATATGCTTTTTTAGGAGACGATATGCAAAGAGAACATTCGTGGTAAGCCTGCATCTTTGATGATTTGCCTTTTAATTAGGTGGATTTTTCCATTAAAATTTTAGGATTTACTTTTCAGCTTTCTAAGTGCAGGAAGCAGTTTTTTTTAAACATTTTTGTGACCCTTTGATATGAGCGTGCGAAGCACATTGTGTAATGGTGTACACCCGGAGAAAACTACCTAAAAAAGAATTTAAAAATGAAGTCCAAAATACACGTTTTTGCTCAAGCGATTAAATGTCTAATGCAGATAGCCTTGAATTTATTACTTACAAAATCTAAAAAGCTTACCCAAGTTCATGGGAAAGTGTTTACGGAGAAATAAACAGGGTAGTGGAGGTTGGCACTGCGTTTGTACGTGTCTGGCACACCCATTGCGCACACCTATGACCTTGATTTTATGTGCTAACCCAAGCTGGCCCTGTGTGCAAGTTTCTGCGTTTGTACATGTCTGGCACACCCATTGCGCACACATATGACCTTGATTTTATGTGCTAGCCCTAACTGGCCCTGTGTGCAAGTTTCTGTGTGTTATAAAGTGTTTCTTTTAATTCTCGTTAAAGTCTCCTGTTCCTCAGTTCTGATGTTTGGTGTATAATCACAATAAGCAGATAGCTGCTCATTTTTCGCTAGTGTCTTTGAGCTGTAATCTCCGCCTGAAACCATTCTTCACAATTTGAAAAGTCAAATGTTCCGCCTCTCCACTTCACAATTAGAATACTTTAATGAGCCACCACATAAGAGCCTAATCACTTGATGTTCTGTTTAGCTTTTCCATTATTCGTTGCTACACTGAGTGCTTTCCTGAGTACTTTTTAGAACAAGTCTTTGATACGCTAAATCAGCAAGTTACAAAGAATACACAAACCTAGGGGTATGAGTGAGTCTGTTAATGCCAAGACCTTTTTCTGAATCTCTAGATGTCCACATTGTGCCATCTCTACCTGCCCAGGATACAGCTAACACAGATAGAGCACAGGTTATTGCTGTGAGTGTGCACTCCTGGGCACTTACACTGAGCAGCTCTACTCAAAACACTGTGAACATATCTGTCGATAGGTCTATATCAACTTATTCAGCAGTTTGATTTACCCAATATGGTGAAAGGTACTGCAGTTGGGGATGAATTACATATTTAATAAAACCCTGTTCTACAAGAGATTTTGGAATAAGTTCAAATCACAGAGACCAGAGAAGGTGAGACTCCTTTTAGAAGAGCCACTTACCTTTCGGAGCAGACCATACTGCTAATTATACTTTCCTAGAGACTTGAATCAGCCACTAAAACTTTAACGGGGAGCATCTTTTTTGTTTTAATTTCTTTAAAAAAATATTTCATAACCCCACAACATGGACCTACGAGGCATCATCCTTGTAAAGAGCTAATGCTCCTCCACAATGTAAAAACTCACTACCATACAACCCACCACACCCACACACCCCTCAACATGGCACTACGTACAGACCTCACACCCCAAGTTACACACTTACCCCAAGTTCTCCCTCACCTAATCCTCCCCTCGGATACACACCACAGAAGAACGACATAGCAAAAGGCCCTTAGGGCAATGACCGTGCGCGTCTACGATAACGCTCACAACACTAGACCCTGTACACCCAACCTGAAAGAACCACTATACCAGATCACCTACACCAGGGCAATCAGCAGCGCACACACTCCTGTACCCCTCTTGGTGTAGATTCATACACGAACCCTAAACTATACGAAACCCTATCACAATAAACACCACCTGTACTCCACCGTGATGATGAAAATATTTGTATGCAATTTTTTGTTACCCCCCTTCTTTTCTGTAACCCTCCCTGCATTTTACCGAACTTGAAAAATTTGAAATAAATAAAGAATTAAAAAAAAAAAAAAAAAAAATATTTCATTGTTTAAATAAATTATCTTTATATACAGTGTGGCATGTCCCTTAAAAAAAACTATTAAAAAAAACTACAAATGCTATATTGAAAAAGGGTAACAGGGATTATTTAGCAGAGGAAGAAAAAACAGTGAAAGGCAAGTAATCACTTAGGTCAAAATGCCATGTCTTTTTTTGCGTAAGTCCTCTAGATGTCAGATAATCAATTCATACACGCTCATTTTTCAAATTGTCATAGAAGTGCTGCTTCAGCCTTGGTACATTGTGTTTACTTATTGTCATATATTATATGCCGTTAGCATTCCAGAAAGGCCTTACACTGTACATCTAAATTATAGCGTCTCTATCTTTTAAATGATTATCTCCTGTCCTTTAAATGAACACATTTGCTGTTGGGTATTCACATTCCTTTGAAGGTTACATCTTTCATTTGGTAAATGCACTTTGCAGAGCTTTCAATGTATAAAAAATGCCAGCTTCAGGGTTACTATAATATATTTCCTATAGATGGTAGTTGGTCATTTTTAATAAGCGTTACTTAAAAAATATTTCTATTCTGGCATTATCAAGCATTGGGATGCACCCAAAGGGTTCAACAAGACATTTTATTAAATGTATTAATACATGTTCTCTTACGGACAAAATGGTGTTTTTATTTTCTAAAGCAATTTTTCATGTTCGACAATTTATGACCGGAGAAAATGATACGGAAAATTCCCAGAACACAGCATTTATTATTTTTTTTTTGTTTAACTCTGCTTTTTAAATATATTTTAGGAGACATGTACTGTTATTATACATAACAATTTCTTTGAATCAATATTTTTTTATTGTAATACTTCAGATACACAATTTTATTAAACGAACAATGAAAACCGGAAAGGCTTGCTTCGGAACCTTAACAATTAAAAATCTAAGAAATATAATAGAATGCAATAAAACAATATAAAAAATATAATTGGTTTTGAAAGGTTTGAACTTTACTTACTTTTTTGCAGACATAGTCACCCGGTAAATAGACAATGGATTTCAATCTCAACAATAGGTCATGAATCATTTGAGAATCACAGCCCTAGTAAAATACAAATATATGACATACATATCAGGTCTGTCATGAGAAATAATATTTCCTTCATGAAAAACTGCCAACACATTTTAATTTATTTTAATTAAAAGGTAACTGTTGAGAATTGAAATTACAGGTATAATAAGGTCTAATTTTCCTACTGTAGTGTTATCTCCCATTGTATCACAAGGAAGTACATGGATAATAGTTTCTGCTATTTTTAAGCCGTCACTCTGTGTAATTTGAGTGATGGCTGATGACGTGAATGGGAATAAAAATAGAAGATGGTGGCTCCAAGAACAACACTTCCAGCTACTTGATACTTGTATATTCACATTCGTGATTTATTTTATTCTTAAATTAGGCGTGTAGTTTTGTGTGAGTAAATATTTCTATTTTCATTTATATATAAACATACTAATACGTACATATTCAGCAAAAATCACGAATCCCTAAAACATCATATTCCACCGCAAAAATAGCTTAACCCAGCTCATGAGCTGTGAAACGTAATTATATTATGCCAAAGAGACGCTCTCATGTTTAGACAGTACATTAGGCAAGTTTAGGCTGATGGGTTTGGTAAAATTAACATTTATTCAAGGAACTGACTAATTCTAAGCATCAAGGTCCTGGGTTAGGGTCTACATTTTAGACAAATCTATTTGACCTTCTACAAGTAAAGGTACAAGAATGTAGTCATTTTGGTTCAATATTTTCAGTGTCTGATTCTTACAAGGATGGAGGAGGGGGAACACTGGACTTTTTGTATTTAAGAAAGAGCTGTAGTAATTCTTAAAAAGAATCATATACACTGGATAATTTGGGAGATAGGTGAGAAAAACCCAAACTAAAGAAAAAAAATTACTTGATATGCATATATGGCTTCCGGACAAATAAAAATCAATCTTATATCAAAGTAGACAGACTACACGATGTTCCAGATAGTGATTCATTTTATCTGAGATTTTTATTGTGTCTACATATGTCTGTACAGGACTTCCTGAAGCAGACATTGATATCTGATGTGGCAATGCAAGCATTCTATCTCTGTACCAGCCATCTGTAAATATATACAGCATTGCCTTCTTTAGCAAGGATCTGTATATTATCTTTGATGTTACAAGTAACATTGCAACCCATGATATTGACTAAAATATTGTATATATAACAAATTAAAATTGAGAATCGTAGACAATTGACAAGTATTTTGAAGATATTATGCCAAAATAGCTCAAATAAAGAGAACTACCAATTAAAGTTTTTTTGTTTCCAACTTGTCGCAATATTTGAAACTCCCATGAAATTCTATATAATTCACGGTTCTGTCAATAATAAGCCCACTGTGTACTATATGAACTTACCTTGAACAGTTCCACATTGTTTACTATGGCAAAGTTAACATCAATTGCGATAGCAAGTTGCATCTTTGTTGGCATTTCCTCCATCATTTCTGATTCATCTACAAGTCATAGAGATAAAATCAAATATTTTTATATATTTTTGAACCTGGTTATAAGCACAAGTTTAACTACTAAATGTAACTACAGTGAACTGCACTAGGTTTTTTGTAAAATGTGACAATATACTAACATGATAAATATATACAATGCTTCTAGAGGTGCTAACATTTCTGTAGGCGGGTCCATGCATTGCCATATATAGTTAATATTATTTTATTGATTTTTCTTGAGGTAAATCCCACAGCTCTTTACACTTATGCAGTAGGAAGATATAACTGAAGAGATGAAGAGGATCTTGCTCAAATGAGTTATATCTATAGAAGACAAGCTTACAATCTATGAGATAACTGCTTTTGCTTTTATGAGACACTACTGTTACTAATGTTGTATTATCAGCAGTTTGTTTTAAGAGTTACTCCAAACGTCAAAAAAACATAATTACTGCACATACAGAGATTAGCCTCTCTGCTGCCGTAGATGTAGATCCATATTCAGGAGCATCATTGGTTGTTATAGCTGGCCCAAAAAAGGTCTGGGCTGGCTAATATCAGTCCGGCGTGAAACTGTCATCTGACACCAACGCGCACAGCATGCTGGTGTTAAACAGTCAACAGAGGCCTAGACACCCCTTCTGCGCTGTCCCTGTCCTCCCCTCAGTCCACACTCCATTGGGGGGGGAAGGGAGGGGTGGACCTGGCTATCAATGAATCAAGTTTTATCAATCTCAGCAACTTTGAATGAATGCAATGGTTAGCTAGCGCCTTGCACTCCCAGAGCAAACACATGTCAAACAAATTGTAAAAAAAACATTGCAAATATAAGCCAGCTCCCTGTCTCAGAAACAGCAATTTTAAATATGGGTTTTATTTGGAAATATTTCCCTTTTCATTTGGAGATATTTCCCTTTCAAATGTAATTCCCCCCCCCCCCCCCAAAAAAAAAAAAACCAAATAACTAAACTAAAACCTCATTAAATATAATGAGATCTTTAGAAGGATCTCTAAAAATGTACACATACAGTATATAGCAATGTTAATATTCTCAACTGGAGGCAAACATATACAAGGCAACAAAGTATCAGAAAGAAAAGCAAAACACATACATTTATCATGGTACAAGAAATATAGAATCTCATGTGAAGTACGGGAAACAGCAATGATCATAAATTCAAGGGAATTGTTTTAAGCAGCACTACTTTTATTTTCAAGTTCTCATACACTTGCGGGGTTAATCAATGAAAGGAGAAACCAAAGTAAATTTAAATTTTTTAGGTCAAAATAGCTAAATTGGGTTTTACAAAGAAATTATTTCTACTTTGAAGCACGGGCTTAATGAAGGAACATAAATCCTTATTCATCTGACCCAGGAAGACTTTTCCAAAAGTTGGTTTCTCAGCGTATGAACAGTTCTCTTATGTTTTCAGGCAGTGTTTACATTTTCCCCTATGGACCCCTTCACTGGACACTCCTCAGATGGCCACTGGAGGTGCTTCCTAGGGCAGTGCTGCACAGTAGGTAGCAGTGCCGTTAAGTGTTTCCACACTCTGCATGGAGATGCTGAATTTTCCTCATTGATTCAATGCATCTCTATGAAGAGCTGCTGATTGGCCAAAATGGCGTTTGACACCGCCACCATCCCGTCTTCTTGCCCATTTTAGCCAATCCAATACTTTCCTATGGGAAAGCATTGGATAGGCTAAAAATCGTAAATTCTCGTGAAGTCACAAAGGAGGCGGATCAGGGACGGGGGAAAGCAATGGCTGATCTACACGGCACTGGAAATAGAGAAAGTTTTAACCCCTTCTAAGGGGACAAAGGGGGAAGGGGAGAAAGCCACCTAAATGGTGGTTTTGGCAAGATAGGGTCAGGAATACATGTTTGTGTTCCCGACCCTCTTGTGCTCTTTTAAATATTTTATCCACCAGTAATATTTGTTTTCTTTCATTTATTCTTCAGCTTAGAAAGTGACCATGAATATGCAGTACAGGGAAAGCCTTTGCAGCCACTTCCAATATGTGGTCCACCAGGTTTCTTATTCCAATATTCTAGTTAACATCATCTTTGAAAACTCAATAGTGTCTCAATCTATCAAACTCGTTGCTTACAAATCAAAGTCAGAGAATGATTACATGATAACATACCCTTATTTATGACCAGTTGCATTTATTTTTCCTAATTATTTCAAATGAGATTGCTTATCCTTGCATAGCAATATTGTTCCTGAGATCCTTTTATAGTTATGTGGTCCATTTCTTGTCTTGATTTTCATACCTAGCATTCCTTGTGAATCCCATGTGTATTCATACCAGCTTCTCACACGATTTTGCACAATTTTAGGGATTTTGTTTGTGCTCATATATGCAATGCTTTTGTCTACAGAGGCTCGATAATAACTCTGTCCTGCGGTTGCAGCTCCAATTACGTCACGCATCTAAAAATTTGATGTTAGCAATAATAAGATATTGTAAAAATCCCTTCGAGCAATATTCATTTAAAGCAATAAGATGTTTTTACGTCTAAACCTTTCAGAATATGTTAAAACATAACTATAGAAAACCTTGCATAATTTGCCCCTTGGACTTTCTCGTGTTTCACTGAGAATTTGAGAAAAATAATGATGTTCACCTACACCCACAAATGGTCAGAAAATTATCCTCATTTAGTTAGATGTAAATCATGCAAACCATTCACAAATGAAAACTTCTTCAAATTAAAAAGCCTTTAATGTATAAGTATCCTCACTGTTAATGTAGCACCTTGCAATGTAATAGTTTAACTGTAAAAGTCAGCATTTACTTATAAAATGATATCCCAAACTACAACAAAATGAACATGTGAAATAAATTAAATAAATATGATTTTGTTCAGATTTTTAGACAAAATCTGGGTTCATTTACATCCCTTCTTGTAAACAGCTATCGTAAGCTGTTGATATTAACAGCCATTAGCTTGCAGCAACTACAAATTATCACCAGGTTTCCCAGTTTGGTGCAAATGTTTTGTAGTTTACTGCCGCTAGTGATACTCAGCGAGAGGCTGACAAGGCATTTGCCTTGGGTCGCACTTTCAGGGGGCAGCAAAAAAGCTGCCCCCACCCCCCTAGTCCCCCTGGCAGATGCCTTGTCAGCCTCTTCTCCTGGAGGACCCATCAAGGCTGGCATCTGCTGAGGTTAGAGGCAGACGGCGAGAGAGCGCTGTCCCCTGAGCTCTCCCTGCTCAGCTCCCTCACGCTCCACGCAGGGATGCCGGAGCAGAGATATGACGTCACTCCGGAACCCACATCCTTGAGCGGTGCACGAGGGAGCTGAGCAGAAACATCACAGTTTCCTCGCCGCCATCAATGTGAAGTAAAATCGGACTCCACTGGGACCAAAGGACCTATCGGAAGACAACTAGAAGCTGTAAAAGGTGTATGTAAGGACTGGGGAAGGGAAAATGGTTCATACGCACTTTGTATTTTGTTTGAACAACATTGATTTGTCCCTGAGGAAGTCCCTGGATGGGACAAAACGCGTCCTACTTACCATTTCTGATTTTATTGTGACAACTACATCTACTTATACTAACCTTGATGTAAGTTAATAAATCTGCATTGTACACTTTATTTGTTTGCCTTTGATTTGGATTGCACCTTGTCTCTCCTTATTCTGAGATATTCAAAGCTCAAGATTGTAAACAGATCTACATCCACACCTAATACTCTGAAGGCTCTTTTATCTTCAACAAATTGTGAGTGACTATTTGACGCATATTTTTTATAATTTGATCCTACAGTTATGCCATTGCTTCCCTCACAGGATAACCCCTATTTTTATACACTGAGTGTATATATGTCTGTCAATGAGTGTGTATGTGAGTTTGTCAGTGTGTGTGTGTCTGACACTGAGTGAGTGTGCATCTGTCAGTAAGTGTGTGAGCATTTCTGTCAGTGAGTGTGTATGTGTGTCTGTCATTGCATGCGTGTCTGTCAGTTAGTTTGCATGTATGTCTGTTGAATGTGAATGTGTGCGTCTGTTGGTGAATGCGAGTGTGTGTGTAATTGTAAGTGAGTGTAACTGTGAATGACTGAGAGTGCATGTCTGTGAATGTGCATGTGTCTGTGACAATGACTGTATCTGTCGGTGAGTGTATCTGTCAGTCAGTGCATGCATCAGTGAGGGCGTGTGTCTGTCAGGAAGAGAAATTAGGAAGGGGGAGGGTGCCCGAGTTTTGCCATGCCTAGGGCAGCACAAAACCAGAAAACACCACTTTTGATACCAACCAGTTGCATAATAGTGACTACCTTGTAAGCCACAGAAACACACATCTCAGTGTGCAAACCTCTCCCTATATGGCTAGAAGTGTCAGTCAAGTGGCAGATATCCTATTAACAGGGTTGGACCAAGACAGGTCAGAGGCAGCTGGTAATGCGTAGTGTCAGGTTACCAAGCTAACATTAGAAGCTGCCTGAATGAAGGAAGTCCAGAAAATGAATAATCACTAGCTCTACATGAACAACCTTTAGAGAAAAGCTTCTGCTATAAATCTACCAAAGTCATGGTGGACCCATCTTCTCAAGTTCACACTATGTTTTTAAGCAAAGAGGCTGATTAAAGAATTATGAAAAAAAAGTGGATGAGCAAACCAAAAGAAGTTTCATTAATCTGTAATTACCAGTGAATTGGTTCCATCACTACATAAAATATATATAGAACAGTGGTTCCCAAAAAAGTATTCAAGTAAAGGTTAAGGATTTAGCTATTTTCCAAATAGGGGTACAACTTGGGTATTTGGGGTGTATGATGACTACTTATATAGACATTTATATACAGAAATAAAGTCTCAATTGTACTGACATACTAAGATACAGACAATATTTAATATACCATTGTCACTAAAATAAAAGCACTAGCTACTTACAAAAAAATATAAAAAATGTGTTTTCTCACTTTCTCAGTGTACATATATGTTAATTACCTGACCAATTAAACTTGAGAAGACAAAGACGCCCGAAAAATAATTTAATAGCTGGAAAACTATCTCGAATAACGTTTGAGGTTCAGCAAGTCCACCTATTGTGATTAAGGTACGGACTGCAAAATAGTAGCATCTCAGGTACCTATAGATAAAAGAGACATAAAAAAATATTTAAATAATGATTGAATGACTTCAATACAAACACAAATGGAATGATTAATCAATCATTTTAAATACATTTTTTTTTTAAAGAGGAAAAGTATTAAGCTATGGGTAAAATAGGTATGTTTGAAGTATGACATACAATCTACCTTTACTTTGAACATGATCACATTTCCAGGTTCTATTTCTATCCCTCTGCATCTCTGCAACATGACTGAAAATTGGACCTTGCCTTTCTCTGCCCACATTTCATTATTTTTCAGCCAGGGAAAAAGGGAGCTCAAAGCATACTATGCACACTGCATTTATTTTCTGTATACAATACCCTATATAGTACAGTTGCATGGTTTACCTGTACTTACTATATGTGGTTGTAATGCTCACATAGACGTTATTTGTACATTTTGCTGGCATTTTTAGAAACCTGCATTCTAATAAGTAAATACTTTATTATCATCTATCTATTTGTTTCATACCTTTTGTGTGTAACAAAATGGTACATCTATCTCAAATATTGCAAGATAGTGAAAATATATATTCTAAAACACTGTAATTGCTTTAACATTGCAAGAAGTAATGAACAAATAAATTATAGCTTACATTTGTATAAATTACTATTATTTAGATATTTGATGCATCTATGTTAAATGTAGCAACCAATACATAAAAATTGTGTTTCATCCTATATTTATGTGCTGGCTCGCATCCCATGTTTTTTAAAAAAATAATGAAGTTGTTTGAATTAAAAAAGAACTTGGTAATGACAGGGCTTTATATAGATTACCATGTGTGCCACTTCATAGCCTTAGTTCCAAAAGGCAACAACTCATTTGTTTCAAACTCTAGTTCGGCTTGTGTTAATGACATCAATCAATACAAACTGCAGAAAATAATATTGGCAGAAAAATATTCACAGTCTTAACAATGACCCATAAATTGTAAACCCAACAGAGAATAAAGATACTAAAACCTAATTTTAATCTAGCGAATTCTGCATCGTTTAAGATATATTTTTCTTCTTAAAAACACAAAATGAACATTATTTTCACAATAGTATTTTTCAAATGTATTTATAAGATGTCCAAATATATTTCTTTTGTATAAAAACACATTTTATATTTACTTTACTATGTATGACAGCAGGTATAGCAAAATCAATATTTAGAAATGTATAAAAGAAATATAGCCTAAAATAAAATACCAGGCAAGCAGACACATATATAATAAATTAAGCCATGTACAACTGTTTAAGACATTGCTTATAATAAAACTGAAAAAAAAAACCCTCCTGTTTAAGCACATATATCCCATGGATTTCCAATACACTTGTCAGCAGGAGCCGGTCCTTACATGAATACAGAACATACCTTTTAAGGATACAATTTAAGAAAGTGACCTTTTTTTGTTTCAATTTCCAAATTAAAACCTATATAACCTATATAACACCTTATCATTTCAAGCCATTTTGTAATCACATTATGAGGCCTATTTAAACAATGTTTTGTTATAAAAAAAAAAATATATATATATATGGAAGAAAATTATTGTAAAAAATAGACTGTAGTATAGAACACATGTGTATATGTAGTGGTGCTTATTGATTATTTAAGTGAAAAGGTTACCAATCAGCAGCTGAGTAAAATGTCCCACTTACATATACATAGAAACATATACCGCAATGTTTAGGTGATAAGCCACCACCCAAAAACATCAAAGTGCGAGTGCAGTGCTTACAAATAATTCAGCTTACCCTTTTATACAATAAAGAGAAGACCCCAAGAAAAGTACTATACCGATTGAGTAAACCCAGATACCGGGTGAAACACATATCGGAGGCCAGCAAGATTTTAATATCTTTTTTTATGTATTTTTTATTTTATGTCTATTAATTTTTTTTTCTTAATTCTTTATTTTTATTGTGTATGAAATCACATAAAAGCCGGCAATGCCACAACAGCATATTGCAGGCTCAAGTACGCAGATTCTGACATACATGGCATTGAATAAAAGGCACATTTTTATATTGGTATGAGGAGGAACAAGCTTGGTACAAACATTTGTGTATAGGCCCCCAGAGTGACGAGCATTAACTTCAGAGTGCTTAGTGTGGTGGGCATTGGGAGAGTGACTGTGGTGTAATGCAATAAGGTGCATGTGCTGAAAGCATGTCTGGTTTGGGTCATGCTATAACTCTAGCTGGTCTAAGATAGGCTCGAGGGTGGTATGTTATGTGTCCTGTGGGTTATACTGAGACTGTTGTAAGTGAGGTGCGACTGACATGATGATTATTAATTAGATCCTAACTTGCTTGCATACGTGTCTGAGTCTTGTTACTTTAAGCGTTTAAACAGTTTAACAATGAGTGAGAGCCCCTTGTGATCCCCTGTGCTAGCCAACATAATAACATAAAATAAAATAAGAAAGAGAACTTAAGAGTCAACAGATAAAATGGTTGTGGATGATCAATTGAGGCATATTGATACAGTGGGCACCCTGCCTTGCATTAGGTCTTAGTCTCTGTGAGGTCTGGATGCTTCTTCTTGGCGTGTTTGGGCTCACAGCTCCTATGCTATGCGGTGGTGTAGTGGTTGGTGAGTTTAATGTCCGTCTGGCCGCATGTAGTGTGGGTTTCACCTGCCTTAAGCCGGAGCAGTGCCGTGTTCGCCGTCTGGATGCGGGCGCCTTACTGGGTCCTGTCTCTCACACCTCAGATTTGCCTGTCGGGTTGGGATGGTTCTACCCCTCCAGAACATAAGTCACTGATGAGGGTGTCATGTAGGTTTTCTCCGCGGTGTCATCCGGGCCCTGGGCCTCGGTCTGCAGTTGTTCCCCCTGTAGCTCGGGTGTGATCTCGAGGGGGCTCCCCACTGATGCTTGGTTGTCACAGGCATAAAGTTAGGAGGAGCACCAGTTTCCCTCTGCTGGGTACCTTGTGGTGAGGTGCATGGCACAACGGCAGTCTGTGGTATGTGCGCCTGTGGCTGCAATCTGGCTTCCAACCGCTGCCAGAAGGAGGTGAAGATTGTATTGAGTCGCTGCTCAGTTTCCAGCCAGGCAAGTTGTGCACAGGCTGTGTGGGCTGTATCCGCCATTTTAGAAGGCTGTTTGGCGGGAAGTGTCGGTCTCGTTGTAGTGGTCGCTTTCCCATCGCTTTGCAAGGGTATCTTACGGGGGTAGACCGGGTCAACCCCCACTGGTCTAGAGGGGGGGGGGGGACTGGGGCTCATGGCTTGAAGCTTGGTTGGTCGTGGCAGTAGGAGAGTCGCCGTCTCTCCAGTGCCTGCCATCCAGGTAGGCCTCACCTTTGTGTCGGGTGAACGGGGTTCGATATGCCGCTTATATGGTATCCACATGTACCCCACTGTGTCACTGCACGCTGGGTGGCCGTTCTGGCCCGATTGGTTGCTTTTTTGGCTTGAAAAGTCATCTTTTTGGCCGTGGTTCTCAGGAGCTAATGTGTTTAGCATCTTCTCTGTTCCACGGTCAGGCCCCGCCCCCCCCCATGTCTATTAATTTTAACAATTAAAGTTACATATAATTTTTTTAATATCAGTTCATTGGACTTATACTCATCTCCTTGGGTTTGTGAAAGGGGGATTTGCCACTCCTTACCTGGCAATCTGTGCAAAAACTTAGAGCCAGTATTCTATGGGCTCCAGGTAAAGGTGAGCAAGATCTATATACCTATATACATATTCTCTATTATTACAGAGGTATTTTTCACTATTGTATGCTCCCATTGTGTTTTATTTTATCTATGCACCTTACAGGAGGACCTTGACTCACAGAAGAGGTACCGTTGCCGCCAGAAGGGCACAAACACGTGTACATTCAGAGCCATACCATTCAAAAGGCTCTAAATATTTTAAGCATATATAGAAGGCTTGGCCTGTAATTGTGGGAGGCACTTAATTTCCCTATTTAAACCCAGTGAGCCCCTGCTTACCTGTCTTCGACGATCTCGGAAGTGCTTCAGTGTACTTCCGGTTTACAGATCCGTGACGTCAGTTTCCCGCCCGCCGGCAGCCCGGTTCAAACGCCCTGCGGCTGTATTCGTGAGTATAACGCTTTTGCCTTACACGGACGGCATCGAAATCGTAAGTTTAGCCCTGTCGCTCACGGGCTCGGCTTCACTCCGCTCCTGCATTTTCTCGGTCAGTGTAACACGTTCAGTTACACTTACACCTCGTAGTCTCGTTTAGCCGCACCGGGTTGCCATACGTTTTTCGTTCAGTTGGTGCAATACCTTCATTCTGTTCCGTTTTCTGGATATTGTTCACATTTTTTTTTTTAATTCTTTATTTTGGTAGTGCATTATTCAGTACATAGCTCGGCATGAACATGTTATTAGATTGCGTTACAGAGTGTCATGAGTAATAACGTTATACATGTTAAGATTGCTGCACATTTTTTATATTAGACAAGAAATGGTTAACATGGCAACAAAATGGTTATATTCATCGCTTATGGAGGGAAACTGCCATATGCTGCCTATTGGATACGATAATGAGCATTACAACATAGCGAGCAATAGCAAGCATGAATCTTTAAAGATTAAAAGGTAAAGATGATTAGGTAAAGGTGATTGCCACCGGTGTTAGACCTGTCTTTAAGCATGTCCCTGTCCCCTGAGTGCTGTTTATTCCATCAGTGTTCTGAGGTAACATAGGGGGGGCACTGCGTGGTCGGCAAGTCCAAGGCTGGGGTCAGCCATCTTCATTAGGTGATGAGGTATGGGGGTCTGTGCTTGAGTCTCCTGGTGTGGGCGAGCCGTTCGTAGGTTGGTGGCGCCTGGTCATCGGCTTAGGTTTTCTGTGGGTGCCGCTAATGTGTCGCTTCCGTCGGCCTTTGTCCAGGTCCAGCCTCAGGGAAGTCAGGTGTATGGTGCTTCTGTGGGCTCCGTTTGCCGATGATACCCTCCATCTCCTGCCCCGGCCTGTTTTCCGTGCAATCAGAAGGCACTTGCATATTTATTTTGATTTCGCCTGCAGGCTTTGGAGGCCTGGCTCGTGGTGCGCGCCTTCAGGTAGGTCCGGTGCTGGGCTTTGTAGGGTGATGATTCCCTCCGGTGGGGACCGGGATAACCCCCCCGGTCCATGGGGGGGAAGCGAGGCCTGTGAGGTGCATCACAAGGCTGTTGCGTGGCGGCCAGGTTCACAAACAGGACGGCGGCCGTCCGTCCCGCTCTCCACCCTCATAGGCCTCAGACCCCGAAGTCCCATATCGCCCATGGGGGGCTCCGGCACTCCCGATCTCGGGGTCTGCAGTGGCTCCAGCTTCTGCCCGGATGCTCGACAAGTATTCTGGTCGCTCAATTTGCTTTATTGCTTGTCATTTTAGCTATATTGGACCAGCTTGATCGGGAGCCTCTACGGCCTGCGACCGGTCAGCATGGCGGTCAGGCCCCGCCCCCCATTGTTCACATTTTAAGCAATAATTTAGTAGTTACGTTTTATAAAAGGGGTTTAGGCGGTTTGTAGTATTGCCCAGTATTCTAAACTTCTGTATTTAAAGTAGTTTATATGGTCCCCTTAAAGTCATAAATAGCTAAGTAGATTAAATAGGGGGTATGTTGTTCCATTGTTTTAAATGGCTGTTCATGTCCTATTTTTTGTTGTAGTCCTTACTAGTACTGACACTTCTCGCAAGTGGCCCTTCGCGGGTATACGGGTTCGCAGCTTTGTTAAAGAGGTAGGCCTCTGTGTCACCCAGTTCATTTGTGTGTATATTGTAGTTAAATAGTACGTTTCATAAATAGGTCACGTTTCTTTTCCTTTAGTTCTGTTGGTTCCCTTCAGGATAATACTCCTTTATTAGGTCAAATAAAGTTTTCCTTCCTCTGCAGGTATGTTATTGGTGTGTCCTGGGGGGGGGGGGTTCGAGGACTAGTTGTAATTCTCCCGCCAACTTAGGTATGTTCCCATAGGCCTCTTTGCCTATAAGTTTAGAGGTCCCGCAAGGCATAGGTCAGCCCTTACGTTCGGAGGTTCAGGCCAATCGTCCCAACGCATAGCTATAGCCTTGCTTCAAAACTTAGTTAGGGCCTCACCAGTCACGGCCAAACGTTTTGCTTCTTTTTCATGTCACCGAGAGGCCAACACCCCGCCACCCACCTCAGTGGCACCAAGGCCCCACGAGCCAAATCATAGTTAGTGCCTCTCATAGCCACTTGGCAAGTAGTTAGGGCCTCATCTGCCACCAACGAAAGCTAAGCTAATACAATTTCGCCTATGGGCACTAGCCTAGTAAGTGGGGTCCCTCCAGCTATTTATTTTTCAGTACTAAACTCACCCTCTCTGCCCCCCTTAGAATGTCCAACGCTTCGGTGTTAGAAGACAATCTGTCGGTTACCAGCACCCCTCTCAGGTCGGGCACGCAGAGAAGGCAACCAACCCCTCCAAGTCCAGCTTCCAGCTATCGCTCCTGGACTATCCCTAAGATTACCGCTGAACTTAAAAAGAGGAATATCCCTTATCCGGCTTCAGCTAGGAAGAATGAACTTTTTTGTTTATTAAACTCTACTGAGGATAACGAAAGGCCTGGCCCTAGTTCACAGGTTAATGTACTTAATAGCCTGGCTGAATTACACGCCATGATGGCCTCCCTAGTGTCCTCAGTTGCCACCATCAATAACAGATTGGATAACCTGGAAGCTAATAATGTTCCTACAGTCCCCGAGATTCCCGGGCCGGTTGTCCAACCCACACCCGCCCTAGGAGGTAACAGTAACCCTCCACCGGCTAGGAAAGTTACTAACGTTATTAATCCTATTCACCTAATACCGCAGTCTCTCAGACGTGACATCATAGAGGGAAAGGATGTTAACTTGGCCTCGCTACTGATAGCGGCTCAAGACGTGGTAGAAAACAGGGCGTACGCGTTTGAGGATCTATCAGTAGTAATGAGGGCCAGAGATCCTAGGTTGAATAGGAAACTTAACATTCCTGAGTTTGTCTTGGCATTTGGCCTATACAGAGACGTTATCTGTACTGCTTTTCCCCTCCGCAGAGAGGAGCTAGATTTGTACCTACACAAGGTGATAGAGCTAGCTTATAAGTACGGGGGCTTTGCCTTTTACGACTATCACAAGTCATTCTCCTCTAGGTCAGCCGCTTCATTGTCTCAATATAATGCAGTCACGGACTGGGGTCAGCTAGACACAGAGTTGTTTCTTATGCATTTTGCAGGTCTCAAAACCCCTTCCTGTGCCATATGCTCGTCTGCAGCTCACTCCATTGATTTCTGTCCTGAAAATGTAGCTATCCCCTCTACCAGTAACGCCAACTCCGATTTTCAGTCAACTTCCAACCAGAAGGAGATTAGAGACAAATTAGGCAGGCCAATAGTGTTCTTGGGCAAAGCTCAGGTCTGCAATCATTTTAATGCTGGGGGTTGTAGTTACAGTGCTTGTAGACTGCTGCATGTGTGCTCGCTTTGTTTCAGGGCACATGCCAAGACAATGTGCCCTAACAAATTGTACCCTAAAAAGGCATCCACTCCAATAAACATACCGAGTTTGCAACGTTACCTGGCTAATCATCCTTCTTTACATCTGGTGGAATTTCTCACGTCAGGGTTCACTCACGGGTTTCACACAGGCTTTGTCTCTCTCCCCTCAGGCATCTTGGAGTGCCCCAACCTTCAGTCAGCTCTCACAGACCCCGACACCCTACAAGTACTCTTACAGAAAGAAGTAGATAACGGCTTCATGATAGGCCCTTTCACTACTCCTCCTTTCTCCTCATGGAGAACTAACCCTCTAGGTATCGCCACTGGGAAGTTTAACAACAAAAAGAGACTTATTATTGACTTTTCTGCACCACACGCCTCTCCCACACCTAGCCTGAATGCACTAATCCCGTCAGAAGATTTTTCTCTTCAGTACGCTAGAATCGATGATGCCATTCAAGCGATTATTAACTCCGGGAAGGCAGCCTGGTTAAGTAAGTCAGATATTACTAACGCCTTTAAGTTACTTCCCATTCATCAATCACTCTGGCATCTGCACGGAGTTAAGTGGCAAGACAACTACTATTTCGCTACCAGGCTTACTTTCGGCTCCAAAAGTAGCCCCAAGTTATTCGACCTGTTCGCCGAAACCTTAACATGGCTTCTCCTGAACTTCTGCAGATGCCCAGTTGTCATTCATTATTTAGATGACTTCCTCACCATTGAACCTCACCACTGCACTCCACGCAGCCTTAATCACTTGCTCACGCTCTTCAAAGATTTAGGTGTCCCCGTAGCCCAGGACAAAACTGAAGGTCCCAAAACCGAAATTACTTTTCTGGGGATTACACTCAATTCTGTCACCATGCACGCCAGCCTGCCCCAGGAGAAAGTAGACCGAATTCTGTCTTACATTAGCACCTGCATGTCACTAGGCACTTGCACCAGGAAACAGCTACAGTCACTTTTAGGCTCACTTAATTTCGCCATGAGAATAATTCCACAGGGTAGGTCTTTCATTTCCAGAATCCTTTCACTTTTGCACGGTCTCCCTGATGATGACTCCACTACACCCTTAGACGAGTCAGCTACAGCTGACCTGAGAATGTGGCAGCTGTTCCTTTCCTCGTGGAATGGCAGGTCACTGTTTGTTCCCCCCGTTTCCGACGATTCCCCAGTACTCTGGACTGACGCTTCAGGTACCTTAGGCTATGCGGCCATATTTGGAGACGAGTGGCTGTACGACTCCTGGCCGGTCGAAACCACGTCACTCGAGAGTTTCAGTACCACCTCCTCTCTTTTTGAGATCTACCCTATCGTAGCAGCAGCTTACACGTGGGGGGTAGAGTGGAGGGGGCAGTCAGTCAGGTGTTTTTGTGACAACTTAGCTACCTGTAACATCATCAACAAGGGCCGCTCTCAGTCCCTCACGATCATGAACCTAGTCAGGAGACTCACTTGGCTAGCAGCTAATCTCCAGTTCTGCATATCCTGTGTTCACGTCCCAGGTATACAAAATACTGCCGCTGATGCTCTGTCACGCTTCAATTTGCAGGAGTTCTTCAGACTACATCCTACAGCTTCCCAGCAACCCGGGGTACCTCCAAAATTCGAAGACCTGGTAATGCGTTAAGCTCTCTCTTACAACTAAGCGGCACGCTTGCTCAGGCGGGTCTATCCCTTAACACGAGGAAAGCCTATTACAGAGCATATGAACTGTTTATGTGTTTCGTTCGTAATTACTGTGTAATAAATGTTTTTTCTGTTGAAACCATGGTTGCTTTCACAACTTTTTGCCACTTTTCTCTTAATCTAGCTTACAACACAATCAAACTCTACTTAACGGGAATCCAACACTACATGTTAACCTCCTTTCCCAACAAGTCTCCTTTCCTATCTTCCTACCCTCTTAAAAGTGTCCTCAAAGGCATTCATAACTTGTCAGTACACATACCCACTAAACGCCTTCCCATAGATAGTAAGCTGTTTAAGAATTTGTCCGATGTACTCGACACGTCCCCTTTCGAACATATCACAAACCTCGTTATCAAATCAGCGGCTTATCTAGCCTTTTGTGGTTTCTTGAGACCCAAAGAGTTCACTGTAGAGAGAGCTTCTGATTTCAGCTCGTGCCTCCAAAAGAAACACTTAATTAAAAATCTAGATCACTACACTTTGTCCGTTACCCGTACCAAAACAAGCCAAACAGGCCCACCAGTGGAAATTAACTTTTATCCCACTTCAACCAAATGGTGTCCCGTCCGTGTATTGGATAAGCTAGTAGCAGCCCAAGCTAATTCCGCTCCTGATAGCCCACTTCTAGCTATACTAGGGAAACCCCTGATCACAAAAATTTTCATGCTTTACATACGCACCCTTTTACTCCGCTTGGGACAAAACCCACGTTCATTCTCGGCCATTCTTTTCGCATTGGAGCAGCCACAGCTGCCTCAGGTAATCATGTACCGACACACATAATTAAAAACATGGGGAGGTGGAAATCATCCGCATACAACAGATACATTCCCAATCCAGAGAAAGAGATAAGGCTGGCTTTCTGTGATATGACTAAATGATGTACCGCTTAATAAACGCATTTTGTTTTTAATGGTTATTATTTTTGCCCTCTTTTACAGGCCTAACCTTACGTCAGTTTCGGCACACCTCAACTGACTTGCTATTAAGGAACTACTTATTTTAAACCCTGTTTTCCTTACGTCCTCGGAATGTGCCGTACACAAATAGAAGGCTTGGCCTGTAATTGTGGGAGGCACTTAATTTCCCTATTTAAACCCAGTGAGCCCCTGCTTACCTGTCTTCGACGATCTCGGAAGTGCCCCTCCCACCGCACCCTCAATTTTATCATTTTCCTAGGTGGGCCCTCTTTTACAGGCCTAACCTTACGTCAGTTTCGGCACACCTCAACTGACTTGCTATTAAGGAACTACTTATTTTAAACCCTGTTTTCCTTACGTCCTCGGAATGTGCCGTACACAAATATACATATATCACACACTTACATATTATGCAACCTTTTTTACTCTGTTCCACTATTGTATTCTTTTCTGCTTCTTTTATATGTATATGAGAACATATTACCCCCCCCCCCCCTTTGTATATAGGGGTAAGCTAAATTATTTGTAAGCGCTGCACTTGCACTTTGATGTTTTTGGGTGGTGGTTCATCACCTAAACATTGCGATATCTGTTTCTAGTTATTGTAAAAGATGTCCTAAAGATAATTATGTATTAAGTAAAAACAATGCAGAGTAATTACATAACAACATAATTATAATAATTAATAATAATACAAATAAAGATATTAATAAATTGCTTAAAATAGCTGATCTGAAATACATGCGTATTATTTATAACACAGCGTATGAAACAATTATGACTACGAGCTATGCCAGAATGTGTTGCGTAGCAGTAATACCCATTCCACAGCCTCGGGCACTGAATTAAACAACCACTATAATAGACTGGAATGCTAATATGTAAACAGCCACAATACACTATAGCTCCACTGAGGATGTACAGCTAGACAGAATGAGACACAGATTTCGTCTGCATGATGTGTGTATTCTTTAATGAACTTGCAGGTGGGAAAAAATGTTTACCTCTTGAGAAGCTGGTGGCTATCACACGTTCTGGAAACTGATCTTATTCGTTAAACTATTCTTAGGTACAAGAAATGTAATACTTTTACAAAAGCTGGTATATTAAATATTCTGCATTAAGGCACATTTTCTTTCCTGGTACCATTGCTAATAAAATAAAATGGATTTTTTAAATTCTTTATTTTTGTTGTGCAAGCGTTTACATACAGACTTGCGATACCGCGACAGTATTGGCAAGTAGTTCAAGCATCAAACATTGTGTAACCTTGACATGGTATATGGAGTAACTGCACATTTTTTTTAAAGTAATATACAACGGGTTAACAATACATGCTGGTTGTATCATGCGATAAGGTAAACATGCTATATCTGAGGTAGGCTAGGACCACGCTGAACTAGTGTGTCTATCATGGTGTAAGACATAACAGATTTATACTGCACGTTTGGTATCTAGACAAGAAAATATTAAATCTGCATAGATGCCTAGCTCACTGATACTGAAGAATCATGTCAGACACACGTGGTGAAACCTCTGAGGATATGTTTCAATTATGTTATGCAATGCACGATTGGTACGTTTTAAGTAGTAATTATTGTTTAACATTCTGGCTAGACAAAAGCTTACGTTTTAAGTAGTAATTATTGTTTAACATATTGGCTAGTCAAAAGCTTAGTTAGGACCACTGGAACTTAGCACATCTTTGCCATTTAACATAGGTAGGAAAGGCAATACTGTAGCAGTGTATAGCAAGGGATACTGGATCTTAGGCGGCAAGAAGTAAAGTTAAAACTGCAGTCCCTTGTAAAGCCTGCGTAACGTTGGGCTGTAGTTGTCTCTGTGCTGGCATATAGGATGGAGTAACTTAAGACTTGTGGGATGTGACAGGGAGACACAGTAGTCCTGCTCAATGCACAATGACAGGGATCCACATGCTTTCACAGGTGTCTGGGTGGCAGTTGGGCTTCTCCTTCCAGGCTTGATTTGTAGCCGAGTGCAGAGCTAACAAGCTTGTTGTTGTTTGGGAAGGGCGACTGGTAGAAATGTCATACGGTGTGAAAGCACAGCTTCCCCAGGGGTCGTCAGTTGTGGTCAGAGGGTTTAGTAACTCTTTCAGCCCCACTCTCTCCCTGGCTGCGGTAGGAGATGTTTTCGTCCCTAGACTTGCCTTGTTCTAGCTGGGTGGTCTTCTCTGCGTTCGGCTCTGTAATGCTGGCCAGTCGCGCACATGGCATGCGAGCGGCGGCCATCTTGTGGGGTGCCACTCGGTAGGTGTTCCACGGCAGGGGGGTTGTTCTGGGCCCAGATTGGTGCCCCAGTGGTTGCCCTTGTAGACCGGGATGACCCCCCCGGTCCAGAGGGGGGAGGGGAGCCAGACGACGGCTGGAGACCCGGGAGGGCGGGCGGGCGGCCGTCCCGTCCCGGCTCAAGCTCCTTTGTGCTCTGGGCCCTTGTCGGGTCACTGTTATTGCCAGGCAGGGTCTTGTGAGGTATCCCCGCGTTCCCCATCAGCTAGGGGTCAATTTGGTCACTAGTATGGACCGCTGGTTAGGTTTGGCCTCCAGTTTTTGACGATTTTTAGACCCTGAAGCGGGAGCTCAGACAAAGCACGTCTGATCCCGTCGGCGGCCAGATTTGTTATATATATATATATATATATATATATATATATATATCCAAAAAATACCGGCACTCCAGGAATTCTCAATAAACAAGTTTTCTTTTATTCAGTTCAGGACGTCAACGTTTCAGCTCCTCATGGAGCTTGAATTATGTCGGCAAGACAGAGACGGCACTCTGTGAAAGAATTAGGGGCCACAGATCGAGTATCCGACTTGCCTATCGTGATGGCAAGTCGGACAAACCTGTGGCCCGACATTTTCTGGAACTAACACATCCCCTGGCCTCTCTTAGGTGTGTGGCCATTGACCATGTACCGACCCCTCTCCGGGGCGGAGATCGGAGCAAACTCCTGTTACAGAGAGAAACGTACTGGATAACACGGTTGGACACTATCTCGCCCAGGGGCCTGAATGAAAAATGTTCTTTCACAATGTTCCTATGATCCCCTAGTACCCAGGGGCGTATTAGCCGCGAGGCAAACAAGGCATTTGCCTTGGGCGGCATTTTCCAGGGGGCGGCAAAAAAAGCCGCCCCCCAAATGCCCAAGGCAAATGTCTTGTTAGCCTTGCGGCTAACAGACATGCTGGGCTGCTTCTGGGCGGTCGGGCGGCGCTGCTGGGCGGGCGGCGAGGGAGCACTCCCCCTGAGCTGTCTGCTCAGCTCCCTCGCGCGCCGCAGAGTGAGGCTGGGAGCCGGAATATGACGTCATATTCCGGCTCCGCCTCCCAGCCTCACTGTGCGGCGCGCGAGGGAGCTGAGCAGACAGCTCAGGGGGAGTGCTCCCTCGCCGCCCGCCCAGCAGCGCCGCCCGACCGCCCAGCAGCCACTGGACCACCAGGGTGAAAGATGACCCCCCCCCCCAGCATCCCCAAAGGTAAGGAGGCTGGGGGGGTTAAAGTAAAAAAAAAGAAAAGTGTTAATGTGAGTGAGTGTGTGTGTGTCTGTTAGTGAGTGTGTGTGTCTGTTAGTGAGTGTGTGTCTGTTAGTGAGTGTGTGTCTGTGTGTGTGTGTCTTAGTGAGTGTGTGTGTCTTAGTGAGTGTGTGTGTCTGTTAGTGTGTGTGTGTCTGTTAGTGTGTGAGTGTGGGTGTCTGTGAGTGTGTGGGTGTCTGCTAGTTTGTGTCTGTTAGTGTGTCTGCTAGTTTGTGTCTGTTAGTGTGTCTGTTAGTGTGTCTGTTAGCGAGTGTGTGTTTCTGTTAGCGAGTGTGTGTTTCTGTTAGCGAGTGTGTGTTTCTGTTAGCGAGTGTGTGTTTCTGTTAGGGAGTGTGTGTTTCTGTTAGCGAGTGTGTGTTTCTGTTAGCGAGTGTGTGTTTCTGTTAGTTAGTGTATGCGTATGTGTCAGTGAATGTGTGTGTGTGTATTTAGAATGCGGGGCGGGGTAAAGGTTGGGTGGGGGTGGCGCGCGGGGGGGGGGGGGGCGCCTGAGTTTTGTGCTGCCTAGGGCAGCACAAAACCAGGATACACCACTGCTAGTACCAGGCTGACTATAACATACAGCATCTCATCATCATTTGAGGCATAGGGATGTGTAACATACCACTATTGGACGGTGTCCAAGTAATTATTTAGTACTGCTTTTTATAGGGCAGCACAAAACCAGGATACACCACTGCTAGTACCAGGCTGACTATAACATACAGCATCTCATCATCATTTGAGGCATAGGGATGTGTAACATACCACTATTGGACGGTGTCCAAGTAATTATTTAGTACTGCTTTTTATAAAATTTTATACTTTATTGAATATAAAGAGAATTTTTTAGTCATTATAAAAACAATTCTTGTTACTTGCATATGCATAGGGGTAGAGCAGGATAAGGGGTGAGGGGAAATAGTCCCACACCCACATGTTGTGACTGGGCCTATTGCATATGGGTCAATCGTTTATGCTTATTATTTTTTATTAGGCACTGTTACAGTTCCTTACTTAATAGATTTTCCTTACATTGTATATAATAGCACTTCATTGCATTCTTCACTAGTTGCACATTTGTAATTTGTTTAGTGTGTTTTTTATTTCACTTTTTCAGAACACAGGCAGAGCACCACACATTAGGATACACGATCCTGTCTTATTAGCAGGCAGCTGTATCTTCTTTAGATATACATTGTCATATTTTTACTTACACCACACATCACAGGCAGACGTATTGCCTTTCACCAGTGAGAACACACAGACTCTAAGAGATCGTTGGTAATGCTGTTCACATAATGATACACAGTATAGTCTTCACGTGATATTTGAGGCTATTACTCTGTCACTCACTCAAGATAGGATATATCACATGATCGATTTGTATATATGCCATAGATATGCTCTGTCCAGTATCTCCTAGATATTAATGATTGTCTGCTACTGCTCGTTTAACAAATTCCCCTGTTTCCCCTCCCCTCCCGACTGTCCACGGTCCGGTTGCCACGGCAACACATATACATACTGAAGGGCTTAGGAGGTTTGACTCATGCCGCTGTCCGTAAGTGAAGGGTTTGACTAAAGTGACGTTGGCGTCCCTAGTTGCCCGGCAACGACATATGGCGAATCAGATACCTCGGATCCGGTCACATGGGTCAGGTACCCGGAAGTAAAGTGTGTTGATGCGGAGGCAGCTGTGGTCCGTCCGATGGCGGGAATGGAGGGGTGACACCTGAATATGTGAGTACACTAATTTAGATTCTCCCTATATAAGCTTGCTTGTTTCATTGTTTAAGTTGTCCTGATGAAAGCTCCATGAGGAGCTGAAACGTTGACGTCCTGAACTGAATAAAAGAAAACTTGTTTATTGAGAATTCCTGGAGTGCCGGTATTTTTTTGGATATATTATTATTGTTGCTACCAGAGCACCAGGTACCATCATATTGTTTTGTTGGAGTGCAAGAATATTTTCTCGTTTTTATATATATATATATATATATATATATATATATATATATATATATATATATATATATATGTAAAGATGATATAACAAGAGCAGAAGTTTATGGGATGAATAGTTTATTCCCAAGAGCAATTCCATTAATTCGGAAGTATCGCTCTATAAACTGATAGCTATACTCTGGGTGCTATCATTTTTATAGGCTGGTTAATTGATTATCGTCTTACCTATATGCAGCTACTGACAGAAATTGGGAGGAGAGAGAGTAAAGATGCAAAATGAAACTTGGACAAATTAATAAGTCAACCAGGAACTCTTGCTCCACACTGCCTGACTGACAGCTCTACGTGGTAGGGTTATAGCTTTAGAAATTGCTACAAATCAATATATGAAGGTTTTAAGCTAACTAATACCTGCATGACATTCCTATCTATTAACCCCTTAAGGACACATGACATGTGTGACATGTCATGATTCCCTTTTATTCCAGAAGTTTGGTCCTTAAGGGGTTAAAGAAAGACTTTAGCTTTAGGAATACAAACATGTATTTGTAATCAGGGGCGTACCTAGAGGGGGCGTACCCGGGGCGGGTCCTATTTTTGGCACCCCCCTGCCCCCCCCCCCCTTTCAAATTTAAATATAAAAACAACCAATTTTTTTTTATGTTTTTAGCACTAAGCAGTGTTTGTGTGTTTGAATGTATGCATGTTTTTGTATGGAGTATATGTGAGTGAATGTAGCGGTGTGTTTGTATGTAGTGTTGGCGTTTGAATGCAAGCATGCATTTGTGTGTTGTGTGGTATTTGAATGCAGTGGTATGGTTATATATAATGGTGGGGTGTGTATGTAGTGTTGACGTTGAAATGCATGAGTGTATTTGTGTGTAGTGTTGGCGAGATTTTTAGATGTCTGCACATATACACATACACGGACATACACACATGCAGATACACATACACACAAACACAGTCACACAAAGATACACATTGACACACATGCAGACATCGTGGTGACTCTAGGAACAATATATATGGGGGGGGGGCACATAAGATACCACAGTCAAAACAGGAGGGGGAGGGGGAGCAGTAAAACTTCTCACTAGGGGATGGGGTAATATGCTGCCATTGGCTATCTGATGCCAGCATGCTGTGTTCTGCATGCTGGCATCTGACTACACATTTGCATATTATTCACATTAGCCACCCAGATTTCTTGTTGTGGGCTGGCTGACACCTCTTAATTTCAATCTTTGTTTAGCAGATAACTCCTATTTGCTATCCTTTGTGGGATTGCCATATTTAAGGACACCAAATAAGGTGCTATCTGCTAAACAGCACCCTCATTTAGTATCTTTAAATATGGAAATCTCACATACGGGCACTAATTCAGGGAATGATCTACTAAACAGCTAAAGGATAAAAAAATGCCCTTTTCTTATTTTCAGTTGTTTAGCAGATAAATCCCTTATTTGTTATCCTTATGTGGGATTGCAATATTTAAGGACAGGAAATAAGGGAGCTATCTACTAAACACATACACAGAGATACACACAATCACACATAATCACAGATTTACACAAACACAATCACTGACCCACAATCACATACACACACACAAATATTACATACATACACACATTTAATCATTAAGAGGTCCACCCTGCCTCCCTACCTTGCTCTAGACGGGCTGGAGTGGATCCTCAGTCCCTGGTGGTCAGTGGTTGCTGCTGGGATCTCTGTGCTCTTTCTGCACAGTTCCATCGCACGCCCTGTAATGATGCCGAGGCCGCGATGACATCATATCCTGGCTGCCGGCTCACTGCAGGGCGAAGACCGTCAGACACAGTCACTCACACACAGTTACAGGCAGACAGTCAAACACGCAGGCAATCACACAGGCAGACAGTCACACATACACACACAGATTCACAGACAGTCACACCCACAATCACAGGCAGACAGTCACACATACACACAACACAGTCACAGGCAGTCACTCACACACACACACAGTCACAGACAGTCACTCACACACACACCTACACACACACACAGTCACAGACAGTCACTCACACACACACGCACACACACACACAGTTACAGACAGTCACTCACACACGCACGCACGCACACACACACACAATCACAGGCAGACAGTCACACACAGTCACACAGACAATCACAGTCAGACAGTCACACACACAGTGGCACACACACACACAGTCACAGACAGTCACACACACAATCAGAGGCAGACAATCACACAGGCAGACAGTCACACATACACCCAACATAATCACAGACAGTCACACACACACAATCAAAGACGGTCACAATTAGGGATCGACCGATATTGATTTTTTAGAGCCGATACCGATACCGATAAGCTGTGAACTTTCATGCCGATAGCCGATAACTTGCCGATATTCTGTACATTTACCATTTTTTGTGTAGTGTGTATATATAGTGTATGCAGAGTGTATAGTGAATGCAGTGAGTGTTTGTGTAGTGTGTGTGTATGTATATATATATATATATATATATATAGTGAATGCAGAGTGTGTATAGTGAATGCAGAGTGTGTGTTTGTGTAGTGTGTGTATAGTGAATGCAGAGTGTGTGTTTGTGTAGTGCGTGTATAGTGAATGCAGAGTGTGTGTTTGTGTAGTGTGTATGTATGTAATGCAGTTTGTGTATGTTTGTGTAGTGTGTGTGTATGTAATGCAGTGTGTTTGTGTAGTGTGTATGTATGTAATGCAGTGTGTGTGTTTGTGTAGTGTGTATGTATGTAATGCAGTGTGTGTGTGTTTGTGTAGTGTGTGTGTATGTAATGCAGTGTGTGTGTGTGTGTTTGTGTAGTGTGTATGTATGTAATACAGTGTGTGTGTGTTTGTGTAGTGTGTATGTATGTAATGCAGTGTGTGTGTGTGTTTGTGTAGTGTGTATGTATGTCATGCAGTGAGTGTGTGTGTGTGTGTGTGTTTGTGTAGTGATGTAATTTGTGTAAAATGGAGGGGGGGATTTTTTATGTTTATTATAATTTTTTTTAATATTTAAATTGTATTGTTTTTGTTTCTTTTAGTCCCCCCCCCCCCCCTGCTTCTTACCAGGGAGGGGGGGATATAGTATTCCCTGGTGGTCCGGTGGCTTGTTAAGTACTGTGGGGCGGCTGGCAGCAAGCGCTGACTTACCCTCCCAGCAGCTCCACCAGCTCCCCAGTGTAAATCTCGCGTCCCTTAGTGCCGCGTGGAGCGTTGCCATGGTAATCCGTGGCAACGCTCTGCAGCCGCGGGTCTCGCGAGATTTAGACATGGAGCTGCTGGGAGGGTAAGTCAGCGCTTGCTGCCGGCCCCCCCAGGATCGCCGGGCTTGTAATGAGCCTGGCGTTCCTAGGAGGTATTATCGGCAATATCGGTAGCTATATTGGCCGATACCGATATTGCCGAAAATAACGAATATCGGCCGATTATATCGGTAAAACCGATAAATCGGTCGATCCCTAGTCACAATCACAGTTACACACTCACACACAGTCAAAGACAGTCACAATCACAATTACACACAGCACACACAGTCAAAGACAGTCACAATCACAGTTACACACAGCACACACAGTCAAAGACAGTCACAATCACAGTTACACACTCACACACAGTCAGACAGTCACAATCCCAGTTACACACAGCACACACTCTCTCACTTACAGTAAGATTGGGCTGGAGGAGGAGTGGATTCAGTCCCTCCTGTGCTGTAGTTGGGGAAGCAGGGACTCCTTCCTGCTTCCCCTCTCTCTGTGTGCAGCAGTATGAGGCTGCATTTAGCTCCGCCCCCGCATCCGGCTTGGCTCCGCCCCCACGGCCGTTTTAGCTCCGCCCCCAAATCTCCGTGCAGGTTTCCTGCTTCCAGCCCCTGCGTGTGAGCTGTGTCGGCTGCCCGGCGCCCTGCTGCTACGGCACCCGGTGCAGCCACACAGCTCACTGAACTACAAGCCTGGCCAGCCCTGGTGGCACCCCCCTGCCTGATGGCACCCGGGGCGGACCGCCCCCCCCGCCCCCCCCCCCTTAGTACGCCACTGTTTGTAATGCTATAGTGTACCCTACTTATGTAGGTGTCCCTCTATTCCTTTGCAGGGATTTACAGTGTAAGATTTACTTGTGTTATATCCCGTGGCACGCTGGTCTCCTTGCTGCTGCTCTGTATCCCTGGCTGAGATTATCAAGATTGGGAATAGGGGAGACTTGGGAGGCTAGTGCGCATACATGGCAAAATTAAGGGTTGCATCACTCAAATGTACTCTAGAAGGGTCATAGGAGCTATGAGTTTTACTTGGCTATAGTTACAGAAGTGACTCTTGTGGCTCTCTTCCTGAAGAGAGTATTTAGCTCTATGTGTGTGCATGTATTTAGCAATGTGTGTACATATTTAGAAGTGTGTACATATTTTACAGTGAATGTATTTAGCAAGGTGTGTGTATGCATATAACAGTGTATGTGTATATGTATTAGCAGTGTATGTATGTATTTAGCAGTATGTGTGTATGTATGCATTTAGCAGTGTGTGTGCGTATTTTGCAGTATGTGTGTATGCATTTAGTAGTGTGTGTACATATTTAGAACTTTGTATGTGCTTCACAGTGTATGTATTTAGCAGTGTGTGTGTACATATTTAGAACTGTGTATGTGTATTTAACAGTGCATGTGTATTTAGCAGTGTGTGTATTTAGCAAGGTGTGTGTATGCATATAACAGTGTATGTGTGTATGTATTAGCAGTGTGGGTATACATTTAACAGTATGTGTGTATTTAGCAGTGTGTGTACATATTTAGAACAGTGTATGTGTATTTAGCAATGTATGTGTATTTAGAACATTGTATGTGTATTTAGAACAGTGTATGTGTATTTAGCCGTGTGTGTTTATTTAGCAATGTATGTGTATTTAGCAGTGTGTGTTTATTTAGCAATGCGTGTGTATTTAGCAGTGTGTGTTTATTTAGCAATGTGTGTGTATTTAGCAGTGTGTGTTTATTTAGCAATGTGTGTGTATTTAGCAATGTATGTGTATTTAGAACATTGCATGTGTATTTAGAACATTGTATGAGTATTTAGCAATTTATGTGTATTTAGCAGTGTGTGTTTATCTAGCAATGTGTGTGTATTTAGCAGTGTGTGTTTATTTAGCAATGTGTGTGTATTTAGCAATGTGTGTGTATTTGGCAATTTATGTGTATTTAGCAGTGTGTGTGTATTTAGCAGTGTGGTTGTGACTTGGTGCATGTATTAGAACAGAAAAAAGAAACCATATTCAAATCCACTTAAAACTGAGTGCACTGAAGCAGGACCAGCAAATCCAAAGCATGTATAATAAAACAGGAAAAAATCTCCAGGCACTCACGGAATTAAAGTCACAGGCAGATTTATTGTATCAGAAAGGCAAAGCAACGTTTCAACCTATTAATAGGATGAAACGTTGCTTTGCCTTCCTGATCCAATAAATCTGCCTGTGGCTTTAATTATTGGTGCATGTATTAGACCAGTGATGGCTAACCTTGACACCATAAATTGTTCCTTGACTACATTTCCCATGATGCTCAGCTAGCTTTTAGACTCTAAAAGCTAGCTGAGCATCATAGGAAATGTAGTCCAGAAACAATTTATGGTGTCAAGGTTAGCCATCACTGGTTTAGACAGTTTGTGTGTCTGTGTGTGTATTAGGCAGTGTGTATGTATCCATTAGGTAGTTTTTGTGTGTATTAAGCAGTTTGTATATGTAAATGTATGTATAGTTTAGGCCGTTTGTGTGCATGTGTGTTTTTATATATTAAGCAGTTTCTATGTATGTATATTTTAGGCAGTTTGTGTGCATATGTTTTTATTATATCCGCCATTGTTTAGAACTAAAGCAAACACCGGTGTAAACTATAGATAGCCACCTCTTAATACGTTTGTGTGTTTATTTATAAATGTATTTATTCCGTTTTTTTAGTAATATGATTTAGTGTTGGAAATGTTTAGTGAATCCCCGGTTTGCAATGTGGTATCTTATATGACCCTCCTACATATTGTTCCTAGAGTCACCACTCATAATGGGTATTTTGTAGAAATCTTTTGTCATTTTTGGGGGGAATGCACATTGCAAGAATTCCATTATAATCGTAATATATTTTGACAGTGTATACTGTGTGCCTTTGCATCATGAAGAATGACTAACTAGAGTGGATATATAATTAGATAAATTTTTCCAGATCAGAACCAGATCTTTAGCAAAAAAAGATCTTTAGCAAAAAAGAAGACACGTGGCACCTTACAAGACTTATTTTTAATGAAATGGAGAACTAAGCATTTGTATACACATTGCGGGTATTCTAGTGTCTGATATTTATTGGAATTGATATCAAAAGAGTATGATAGAGAAAAAAAGCTTAATATCGGAGTATTCATCCATAATCCCATATAATATAGGAATAATCCCATATTAATAAATGATTATATAATACCATTCTAATAAAACATATTGCGTTTCTAAATAAGCGAAATCTAAGAAAACTTACATATTACCATTCCCGTCATAAACCCACTTAGTGCTCCCGATGCCTTCATAAGCTGAGGCCCAGTAATAGATGCACGCATTAATGTGAAGAATAAATAGGAGATAACCAGTTGTTCGAATAACTCTGTAATGCATTAAAAATGAATAAATACAAATAAATAAATAAAACCTATACAATAGACAAACTAACTATAACCTGAAATACAGTTAAGGGGATAGGCCAAGCACCAAAAAAACTTTAGTGAATGAAGCAGTCTTAGTGTAGAGATCGCGCCCCTGCAGTGTTACTGCTCAATTCTCTGCAGTTTAACCCCTTAAGGACACATGACATGTGATGATTCCATTTTATTACAGAAGTTTGGTCCTTAAGGGGTTAAGGGTCAAGTGACATTCTAGCTACACCTACCCTGACTGTGACTCTCCATGGAAAAAAACACATTTTATAGCACAGTGTGTTCACTTTAGAAGTTCTGATCTCCATTGCTGTTAATGGAATTAGAATTTACCGCACAGGACATAATATGCAATGAGGTAAGTTTAAAAATTATAAATGAGGGTACTCCCTAAGAGAAAAAAAAGGAAGTACAGAAAAGGGGTTAAAGGGGTGGCAAAAAGGGCCTAACCCTGCATTGAGCACAAATAGAAGAAGAAAGTGAGGCGGGATCACGCCGTATCCAAACGAGATAATCCCCCTCGTTTGGCCCTTGAGAAAGGCGGTTAGACCGCCGAAACGCGCGTCGGGCTTGTTCCGATGTTTACCATTGTTGATTTTATTATTTTCTAGTCAACTTATTTTTTGCAGTTTCTATTGTGCTACCTTGAGACCTTGATCGGCCGGTCTCTAAGGCAGTAGGGACATTGGGGTATATACATAGGGCTATTCTAGGTGGAGTTGTCCGGTCTTTCAGGCTTGGACTCCCTTGGGAGTTATTCCTTCTTCCCTTTTTTTTCCACTATACACTCTCCTCTGTCCTTTCGATTTCATCTGTATATTGTGCTTGCCTTTTTGGCTTTAGTGATTAGTGATTATCTGCAGAGGCTAGTATATTTTGCAACATGTGTCTCCATTAGTAATTTACTTTGTACAGAGCAAGATTGCTACATTTATATTCTATTGACACATGCTGCCACAGTTATTTTCTTGCAGCAAATCAGGAGCCTATGTAATTATGAGTTCCTAGTCTTTTTATTTTAAATTAGTATTTTTTAATTAAAGTTGATTTATTATTTTTTGTTAAGTTATTAGACATTTCTATTGGGGTGTCGTTTTGAGGGGGATTATCTCGTTTGGATACAGGATGATCCCGCCTCACTTTCTTCATAAGTTTAAAAATTAGACCTCTTTCTCAGGAAGTGTGTAGGGATGCTGTCACAGCCAGGGACATGTGGTTAAAATGTGCTTTAACTCCTAAATAACAGATAATTGAGCAGTAGGACTGCGGGGTTTTATCTATGCACCAACACCGCTTCAATTAGGTAAAATTTTCTTTGGTGCTTAGCGAATCCTTTTAAATAATGAAAAAAGGCTTCTGTAAATACATTCTAATAGGGTAAAAAAAACATGGTTATAGTTTAAAATCTTCTATCTTTATGTGCTCAGGCATTTTCAAGGAAGAGAGGGAGAGGAAAAAAAGAAAGAAGGACAAGAAGATGAGCATCAATAACTATTTCTAAAACCTGTATGTAACTATGTGTCTCATGATGAAAAATAACTCTTTATATATTAACAACCTTCATTTTGTCTTTTAGGTTGTTGTAAAGTTGCATGTTCCAGTAAGTTTCCCCAGTACAATCATTACCTGTAAATGTATGCTTTTTCTAGAATTGCTTCTAGTCGATCATTAAATTCAAAGAATGTTCGGTACTGGGAGGATAAAACAAAATAGAAATATAAAAGTAATATGACATTGACATGGCAGAGAATTATACCAACACAAACTATAGCGCTATAAAATTCAGTTCTGATCTTTTTATTACTGGAAAACTGTCACCATTTTTATTATTACTGAAAAGAAACAAATTACAAGGAACATAGTTCCTCTGTGTCTTATTTTACTGTAAATAGATATACGTTTATGCCTGATTACCATTCCAGAAGTTCCATCTTCAGCCTATTTGACAATAGCAGAAATGTAACCATGCAAAATGTGAAGCATAGAAACACAGAATGTAACGGCAGATAAAAAACATTCGTCCCATCTAGTCTGCCCAATTTTCCACATACTTACATTAGTCCCTGGCCATATCTTATATCTAGGATAGCCTTATGCCTATCCCATGCATGCTTACACTCCTTCACTGTGTTAACATCTACCACTTCAGCTGGAAGGCTATTCCATGCATCACTAGCCTCTCAGTAAAGTAATACTTCCTGATATTATTTTTAAACCTTTGCCCCTCTTATTTTAGACTATGTCCTCTTTTTGTGGTAGTTTTTCTTCTTTTAAACATTGTCTCCTCCTTTACTGTGTTGATTCCCTTTGTGTAGTTAAATGTTTGTATCACATCTCCTCTGTCTCGTCTTTCATCCAAGCTATACATGTTAAAATCCTTTAACCTTTTCCTGGTAAGTTTTACCCCGCAATCCATTAACCAGTTTAGTAGCCCTTCTCTGAACTATCTCGAAAGTATCAATATCCTTCTGAAGATACGGTCTCCACAACAGCATGACCACTTCCATCTATCTACTGCTAACACCTCTCCTTATAAAACCAAGCATTCTACTAGCATCTCCTGCTGCTCTATTACATTGTCTGCCTACCTCCGATATCTATGCCCCATTTTTATTTCCTCTCATTGTTTGGAGTGATATATACGTGTACTTTGCATGGAATTTGAGGATGTGAATAAGGGAACATATCAAATAGGTTTCTACTGAAAGAGACATAGATTGTAGCTTCTACCTAAATAGGCTTGCACATAAAATATATATAGAAAACATCTGTCCTCTTATATACTCCAGTTCATAGAGCAAGACAATCTGCTGCCTGCAGGCCCAACACAACATCAATGCGTGCTTGTGTATACCATGCCCTTATGTTTTTCTCTAACTAAATAGGTTTCTGTTGCTTTGTCAGAATCAAATTCCTTTTAATCCACATCTGAATGAATGTTTTGTCTGGGATTTACCTGTGAAGTTGTATTCAATGTATAAGACTCCACAGGTAAATCCTGGGAGAATTAATTAATTCAGGTATCGAATGAAAGGAATTTGATTCAGAAGAATTTATGGAAAATAATATTTGAACAAGTCTAAGGGTTCTAACAATTTTTACTTCCTGCATACAATTGGTAAAAATCACTCACGTTCAGACCGGAGGACACTAAAATCAGCATTTTACCAATATTATGAAATTCATAGTTTATACTTTGGATTTCTTTCTATTCTTTATCTGTGTGTACATATTACACTTAAATTTAGTGTAGTGAGATATTTCTAATTTAGGTTGTTGACCAACCTCCAATAGTCGAATGCCCCTTGTCAATGATAAGGAAAAAACTATAGACTTTAATGATTCAAAGGTATGAAGCAAATACATCCTTAAAGTAAATTATTTTAATTTCTGATAAGTCAAATAAATGGAACGTATGAATCAGATCCATTACCTTTAAAAGTCGATTTATTCTTAAAACTGGTTTGAATCCAATGACTGCATACAGAAGATCAAATGGTATCACAGATGCTGCATCAAGCTGTAGAACAACAGACATATTTTAGTGTTCCATTGGAACGGAACAAGTGACATTTTGTTCATCAGATCTACATACGATGTTCTCTCTAGATACTAATGCCCATTAACCTATGATGACCAAGAGCAGACTAAAATGCATTGCTTTACAGTCTACAATCTTGGATGATTTCCAGAAGACATCATGTCTAACTAATGATGTGTTTTCTGTGATAAAAAATTAAATACTTTTTCCATTAGAAAACAAATGGCCTAGTTTAGTCATTGCCATTTACTTAATTGATTTTTTAATCTGTTTATGGAAAAAGTATTTTAGAATTTTACTTGGATAAGAACTCAAAATATTGAGAGACTCTGGTTGGAAATTTTCGGTTCGCGAACGGCGAACGGGAACTTCTGCAAACTTTGCGAACCGGCGAACCGGGCGAACCGTCATTGACTTCAATGGGCAGGCGAATTTTAAAACCCACAGGGACTCTTTCTGGCCACAAAAGTGATGGAAAAGTTGTTTGAAGGGGACTAACACCTTGACTGTGGCATGCCGGAGGGGGATCCATGGCAAAACTCCCATGGACAATTACACAGTTGATGCAGAGTCTGGTTTTAATCCATAAGGGGCAGAAATCACCTAACATTCCTAAATCGCAATGGATATGGATTGACACCTGACATATGACATATTGACACCTTGACATATGGATTGACACCTTGACATATGGATTGACCTGTCCTCAGAGACCCTGATACACACTGACACAGAGCAGAATAGGGACTGTTCCCCTTACATAGGGTCACTTGGCAGGTATAGATTGACACCTGTCCTCAAAGCCCCTGATACACACTGACACAGAGCAGAATAGAGACTGTTCCCCGTCCTCAGAGACCCTGATACACACTGACACAGAGCAGAATAGGGACTGTTCCCCTTACATAGGGTCACTTGGCAGATATGGATTGACACTTGTCCTCAAAGCCCCTGATACACACTGACACAGAGCAGAATAGAGACTGTTCCCCATCCTCAAAGCCCCTAATACACACTGACAAAGAGCATAATAGAGACTGTACCCCGTCCTCAAAGCCCCTGATACACATTGACAAAGAGCAGAATAGAGACTGTTTCCCCTATATAGGGTCACTTGGCAAGTATGGATTGACACCTGTCCTCAAAGCCCCTGATACACACTGACACAGAGCAGAATAGAGACTGTTCCCCGTCCTCAGAGACCATGAAACACACTGACACAGAGCAGAATAGAGACCGGGGGTCTAGTAGCGTGGACACCCAGCACAGGTCGTTCTCCTTCAGCCTTTTTAAACGAGGGTCCCTCAACAGGCACGACAGCATGAAAGACCCCATTTGCACAAGGTTGGATGCCGAGCTACTCATTTCATGTTCCTCCTCCTCACACAGAGCAGAATAGGGACCGTTCCCCCTACATAGGGTCACTTGGCAGATATGGATTGACACCTGTCCTCAGGGACCATGATAAACACTGCCACAAATCAGAATAGATACTGTTCCCCCTACATAGGGTCACTTGACAGATATGGATTGGCACCTGTCCTCAGAGACCATGATACACACTGACAAAGAGCAGAATAGAGACTGTTCCCCCTACATAGGGTCACTTGGCAGATATGGATTGACACCTGTCCTCAAAACCCCTGATACACACTGACACAGAGCAGAATAGGGACTGTTCCCCTTACATAGGGTCAATTGACAGGTATGGATTGACACCTGTCCTCAAAGCCCTGGATACACACTGACACAGAGCAGAATAGAGACTGTTCCCTGTCCTCAGAGACCATGATACACACTGACACAGAGCAGAATAGAGACTGTTCCCCCTACATAGGATCACTTGGCAGATATGGATTGACACCTGTCCTCAAAGCCCCTGATACACACTGACACAGAGCAGAATAGTGACTGTTCCCCCTACATAGGGTCACTTGGCAGATATGGATTGACACCTGTCCTCAAAGCCCCACTGACACAGAGCAGAATAGAGACTGTTCCCCGTCCTCAGAGACCATGATACACACTGACACAGAGCAGAATAGAGACCGGGGGTCTAGTAGCGTGGACACCCAAGCACAGGTCGTTCTCCTTCAGCCTTTTTATACGAGGGTCCCTCAACAGGCATGACAGCATGAAAGACCCCATTTGCACAAGGTTGGATGCCGAGCTACTCATTTCCCGTTCCTCCTCCTCACACAGAGCAGAATAGGGACTGTTCCCCGTCCTCAAAGCCCCTGATACACACCGACAAAGAGCAGAATAGAGACTGTTCCCCATCCTCAAAACCCCTGATACACACTGACAAAGAGCAGAATAGAGACTGTTCCCCCTACATAGGGTCACTTGGCAGATATGGATTCACACCTGTCCTCAGAGACCATGATACACACTGACACACAGCAGAATAGGGATGTGGAATAGCACCTGGGGAGCTGGGAGGGTGCCGTTGATGTGGAGCAAGACGTAGCAGCAGAAGAGGACTCATTCCATGCTTGGCAGCCGTCAGCAGGTTTACCCAATGCACAGTGTAGGTGATATACCTGCCCTGACCATGCTTTGCAGACCCGGTATCAGTGGTCAGATGGACCCTTGCCCCAACACTGTGTGCCAGACATGCCATTACTTTCTTTTGCACAATCGAGTACAGGTTGGGGATTGCCTTTTTTGAAAATAAATTTTGTCTGGGTACCTTCCACTGCGGTGTCCCAATAGCTACAAATTTTTTGAATGCCTCAGACTCCACCAGCTTGTATGGTAAAAGCTGGCGGGCTAGGGGGGCGTGTCCTAACTACTGAAGCGAGAAGTCGCCATGCGTACGCCAGGCATACCGTACGCAACATGCAGGAGGAAAAGGGAATCCTGGGGCAACTGGGTCTCCCCCCGGACTCGCTACTCACATCGAAGCCTCCAACAAACTCCACGCTCCCTCCATATTGGGGCAACGCCGAGGCTCAAACATTTGTCCCTGGAAACCTAGCCGGGACATCATGCACAACTTGAATGGAAAACGGGACTAACAGGTCAACCCTGCTTACGGAGACTCTCAGGTTATTGATCGTGTCAAGAGGAGGGGAACAACTTCAAAAATAGATTCCTGGCAAATTCTTAAAAAAAACGTGCAAACATGAATCCGGAAAGTACAGAAAGTACAGTGCTTAATCGTATTGGTGTACTAATTTCCAGTATATCTAAAAATGTTTTACATATTTTCTGATTTTAATTGCTATGTGTACCTTTCGTATGCCCATGTGAAACGTTTTACCATTTAGGGCCCGAGTGGGGTCATTTAAACAGATCATACCTCGAGTGCAGAGTGCGTTTAATCCGACTCGTTAATGTTAGTTATTCACTAAGCTTAGTGAAAACATAGTTGGCTTAAAGATGTTTTCGATTCAAGTTCTTGTGCGCCACAGTTCAAATTAACATTCAAATGACAATTCATGACAGATCACACAAGTGAATAGCCCTGCCAACGTCGTTATCTAAGAAGAAATAGAAATGCATATCAACGAAAAATGCTGGTGGGCTAATAGTTCGGACAAGCCAACTGTCAGACGCTGGGCAAGGGGGTGACTTTGTGACATTGGCTTCTTACACTTAAACATGTCCTTGACAGACACCTGACTGTGGGCAGATGAGCGGGAACTGCTCAAGGCGAGAGACGGAGTGGCGGATGGTTGAGAGGGGGCAAGGAGGACAGCAGTGGTTGACGTGGCTGAAAATGCTGGACCATGAGGAGGATGGCGGCTTTGAGTTTGTGTGCTGCTTGTACTCATCTGTTGATCCCATAGGCATTTGTGATGTGCGATCATGTGCCTACGCAAAGCAGTTGTACCTAGGTGGGTGTTGGACTTCCCACGACTCAGGTTCTTTTGGCACAGGTTGCAAATGGCATCGCTGTTGTCACAGGCAGACACACAAAAAAAATGCCACACTGCCGAGCTCTGCAATGATGGCATTCTGGTGGTGGACACAGCATGCGTTGATTGGCGTGCTGTCGGGCTGACCCCGGGTGTCGATGCATGCTGTCTGACTATGCCACTAGCGCCTTGCGACGACCTCCCCCTGCTTCCAACTCGTCTCCTCCTCCTCTCTGTCTCCCCATCTGAACTTTCCCCCTGTTCTTCTTCTCTTCTAGCGGGCACCCACGTGACATCCATGGACACATCGTCATCATCAACCGCTTCACTTGTATCTGACAACTCAGCAAAGGAAGCAGCAGCGGGTACAACATCATTATCATCACACCGTACGTCCATGTGTGTAATGCTGCCTGCCTGAGACATAGACCAGATATGAGTGGCACTGTGCAGTGGCAGAGGTTGGCAGAGTACACGCTGTAGGCCTGACACACCCGCTTGAAGACAACTAACTGCTATTCAATCTATAACAGTGAAAAACGTTTTTTGGTTTTAAATGCACGCTATTGTGACACCAGATATGAGTGGCAAATTACACTTGCCCAGGTTGGCAGAGCACACGCTGAAGGAAGGCCTGACACACCCGCTTTAAGGACACTGACTGCTATTAGCTTAAACTGGAAACCTTGTTTTCTTTGTAAAACCACGCTACAGAGACACCAGATATGAGTGGCAACTGTCAAAGTACACTGGCAGGGGTCTGCAGAGCACACACTGAAGGCCTGAAACACCCGCTTTAAGGACACTGACTGCTATTAGCTTACACTGGAAAACTTGTTTTCTTTGTAAAAGCACGCTATAGAGACACCAGATATGAGTGGTGGCACTGACTGGGCAAATGGGCACAGTATCCACTGTGAGCCTGACACAGAAGCTGGCAGGCAACTAACTGCTATTCAATCTATTACAGTGAAAAACTTTTTTTGGTTTTAAATGCAAGCTTAAGCTATTGTGACACCAGCAGTGAGTGAGTGGTGGCACTGGGCAAATGGGCACAGTATGCACTGTGAGCCTGACACAGAAGCTGGCAGGCAGGCAACTGCAATTACATTACACAAAAAAAAAAAGCAGACTGATGTTCTAGCCCTAAAAAGGGCTTTTTGGGGTGCTGTTCTTACAGCAGAGATCAGATGAGTCCTTCAGGATTGTAGTGGAGACTGAATACCCTAGCCTAGCTATCAATTTCCCTATCTAATCAGCAGCAGCTACACTTTCCCTCCTCTCACTAAGCATGCAGCTTCAGAATTAATCTAAAATGGATGCTGGGAGGGAGGTGGGAGGGTGTGGAAGGGAGGGTCTGCTGCTGATTTGCTGGAATGTGTCTGCTGACCGTGAGGCACAGGGTCAAAGTTTGCTCAATGATGACGAATTGGGGGCGGATCGAACCGCCCATGTGTTCGCCCGCGGTGGCGAACGCGAACACGCTATGTTCGCCGGGAACTATTCGCCAGCGAACAGTTCGGTACATCACTACTAACAAACATGAAATGCTTTCAATAAGGCATCAAGAAAAATTACTGTCAGAGATGTTTCAGGTCTTCACAAAAAGCTTTTTAGTTTATATTCTCGTGACATATTAGAAAAGAAACTGGAATATTTGCCCTTAACACAAAAACAAAAAAATATATATATTTGATGTCATGTGCATATGTTGCATGTTTCAATGAACCACATACAATTTATATAATTGATTATTTATGGCTATATATTTAAATGATTGAAACTGTGACTTCAAGGTAACTCACTGTCTCTATAGTGGGTGCATTGACCTATTGTGCTATCATACCGTCTTAAAGTGAAAGCTCCACTACCTAAGTGTATTTTCTTCACATAACTAAGTCATGCCTCGCAACTATGCCAATTTCAGCAGGACGGTCCCGATTTTCAGGTGCTGACCCACTGTCCACTAAAAGTCTAGCACGAGTGCCTCTTTAGATACAGTAGGACCCAGTAGCACTGTATCATGTTCTGCCCCCAGTGGGCTGGCCTGATTGATTGACATGTAGCCTGGCATACATTCGTGCCTGGCTGACTTGTCAATCATTTTGGCAGATCCGACCCACTTTCTGGGTTGGTCTGCCCCTTTAGGTGTGACCAGTGGCATGATCTTGCCACCGGTGTCCCACTTCTCTTGACACTAATGTCGGGGGGCTATGCTTCTGGTTTAGTTCATTAACCAGTGAACTGTGTTATCTTGACAACAGATGTATATTGAGATTGGATAAATTATGAAACTTTACTGTATTTCAGTTTTCAGGGACTTTATTCAACCTTGTTAATTGACTTATATTTTGCAATATGTTGTTACGTTCCCACAACATACTGAATAGTGAATAAATAAATCCCTAATTTAAGGGCAGGCCTTGTATTGTGTTTATAACACATTTAACTGTGATCTATAAAAAACATCTACCAGAGTTCCCTAAGAGAAGGTTCAATAAAAAGGGAAATATAAACTCAATTTATTTAGTTAATGGTGCCAGATGGTTTGAATCAAAATAATCTCCCACAAGAAAATATTAACATAAATTTACATAATAAAACAACACAATATGTATTTTTCGATTCCATCTTACCAATCTTTGTATCTAATATGTTAAATGTATTACAAATGTGTGATGCATATTTAAAGAGACGCTCCAAGCACAATACTACAATACCACTACAATACAAACACAATATCCACTACAGCTTTTTGCAATTGTTACGGTTCTAGGAGGTTCTGGGTGCAGTATTTAGCCACACTTAAAGATCTGCAGAGATTCCTCACTGTCAGACCACTTCCGATGTGATTATACATATATTTAAATTGTTTACTTTTAAATACATTTTAATTATGTCATAAGCATATTTAATATAATTTAAATCTTATCTATTATGATTTTATACAAATATAAATTTCTATCATAACCAGTACCAGTACCTAGTATATTATTTGTAATTTTCTAAAACAGAATTAAACAAGGCTATTGTCCCACAAAGTATTGCGTAATGTTAATTTGTGATTGTATATTCTCGAGAAACATGTAGAAGGTTGACAATATAAAATCGAGCATCTCTAAATGAAGAATCGAAGTGGACCATGTGCACTAGGTTTGGTTTTCGTTTGACTGCAATATTGATGTTCCAAAGGTAAAAATAAAGTGCAGATCAGATAAAACAACACATTAAATTTATAACATATTATGGTGGTATTCTATTCATATGAACAGCTGTGATATCACTATTATTGGCTCTGTTGATCTGAATGTTGGGATAAAATGTCCAGTTCATTTCGATTATATCTATTGTCCAGTATAACTCCATAGCTGTTATTTGGCCAGTTGATATCTTCTGCTGCGCAAAATTTGAGTGTGTGTAAGAATGCCTTGCTGTGCCTGTATGGTTTATATGGCATTAGCAGCAAAGGCAGAGGTGTACATTTTGAGACTCTTGCAACCAATTACTTGCAGTAATTTTCTGGTCCTTGGTATTGGTATTTTCAGAAATGGATTTACTTAAATTGTGCTGACATAAATTTGAAAGTTCATGTTTGAAATTTTACCATGAATATAGAAATTAACGAACTCTTAAAAACTGCACAAATTAGACTGGTTTATGAGATTTTATTACTGAGATAATTATAAAGCTGTATTCTGCACAGCTCCCAAGATTTAGCGATTAAATTGATTTGTACATTAAAGAGTCATTGGAAGGAACATTTTATAATTTAATTTCTAGACACTAGCAGGTATATTTCCTGCTATCTCATATAAAACAATGATGGCTGCATCAATTAAACCCTACGGTTGAGTTTCAGACTATGTTTTGATACATTGGGAAATTCTATTCAATGGAGTGAACGTGGTTATATTCTGGGTTCTTCCCGTATTACATTGCATGGTATTCTACAGTGATGCCCTGGTATCTACGCAGCCACATTAATTATTCATGCACCTAGTACAGGGATAGTCAACCTTCAGCCCTCCAGATGTTGTGAACTACATCCCCCATAATGCTATTACGCCCATAATGCTGGCAATGAATCATGGGAGGTGTAGTCCAAAACATCTGGAGCGCCAAAGGTTGCCTATGCTTAAAGCGGCACTGTCATGGCCAAATCCTGTTTTTTTTTTTACCCCCCTCCCACCTCCACTACATCTAACTGACCCCCTAGTCTCCCCCAAATGCCCCTAAGACCCCCAGATTACCTATTTATTAATCTGTATTTTCTGCCCCGATCTATATTCAGGGTGCCGCCATCTTTGTGTGGGTAGATGAACTCCCTGTGGGACACGTCATCTGCCCACACTAGATAGCCTGTGAGATTCCCGCTCATGCCCAGTGAAACACCTGGACATGCGAATGGGAATTTCATCTATTCATTCATTCATCAGACAGACGAATGAATGAATAGAAAAATCAGACGAACAAACAAACACTGAGTATCAGTGTTCACTTGTTCGTTCAGTTTGTTACAAGGAGGGAGCTACCGGCTTGCAGCTCCCTCCTTGTAATATGTAAAGACAGAAGCGGCAGGGAGCAGTTCTCCCCACCACTTCATAAGCCCCCCAGGTCCTCCTCTCACTCTATGGGGGTCAATATGACCCCCATAATAGCACGAAGGAGATTAAAATCTCCCGAATGCCCCTATTCGCTATACCGCTAGTAGGGGCATGTCCACTAAACAGTGAGCAGCCTGTGGCTGCTCACTGTTTAAACAATAACCTACTAAATAACAATAAGTTGGGGAGGACCTACTGTCCTCCCCCCGGCCCCCACCCCTAAAAAGTGGGTGGGGGCCCTATATAAGAATGGGGGGGAACTACTGTCCTGCCCCCCTGGCCCCCACCCCTAAGCGGTGGGTGGGGGCCCTTAAAAACAATAAAGGGGGGGGACCTACTGTCCTCCCCCCAGCCCCCACCCCTGAGCGGTGGGTGGGGGCCCAATATAAGAATGGTGGGGGGGAACTACTGTCCTGCCCCCCCTGGCACCCACCCCTAAGTGGTGGGTGGGGGCCCTTAAAAACAATAAAGGAGGGGACCTACTGTCCTCCCCCCATCCCCCACCCCTGAGCGGTGGGTGGGGGCCCTATATAAGAATGGTGGGGGGACATACTGTCCTCCCCCCCGCCCCCACCCCTGAGCGGTGAGTGGGGGCCCTAAAAACAATAAGGGGGGGACCTACTGTCCTCCCCCTGGCCCCCACCCCTGAGCGGTGGGTGGGGGCCCTAATAAACAATAAGGGGGGACCTTCTATCCTCCCCCCGCCTCCACCCCTGAGCGGTGGGTGGGGGCCCTAGAAAAACAATAAGGGGGGGACCTACTGTCCTCCCCCCCTGGCCCCCACCCCTGAGCGGTGGGTGGGGGCCCTAAAAAACAGTAAGGGGGACCTACTGTCCCTCCCCCCAGCCCCCACCCATGAGCGGTGGGTGAGGCCCTAGAAAAACAATAAGGGGGGAGATCTACTCTACTCCCCCCGGCCCCCAGCCCTGAGCGGTGGGTGGGGGCCCTAATAAAAAATAAGGGGGAGGGACCTACTGTCCTCCCCCCTGGCCCCCACCCCTGAGCGGTGGGTGGGAGCCCTAATAAACAATAAGGGGGAGGGACCTACTGCCCTCCCCCCGGCCCCCACCCCTGAGCGTGGGTGGGGGCTCCTAAACCACCCCCCTAATCAAGGTGACTAGGGGTCACAAGCCCCTAGTCACCACCCCCCACCCAAATAAAACTATCCCCTACCTACCCCCTCACCCTAAAAATAATGAGGGGGGGATAAAATAACTAACCTGTAAACAAAAATTAAACTTACCATTTGGCTTCTTCTTTTTTATAAAATCTTCATTTTTCAGCCCCAAAAGAGGCCAAATAAAAAGCCATCATACCCGTCGAACTTAAAATAAAATAAAAAACCCTGAGCGCAAAAAAAATAATCCATCTTCACCCATGGAGGGCTCCGCGCAGACTGAGCTCCGCAGGGCGGGGGAAGGCTAATAAAGCCTTGCCCTGCCCTGCAATTAGGCTAAGAACACTCTGATTGGTTGGTTTAAGCCAATCATAGTGCTCTTTGTCATTTTACAGAGTGTGGGAAAATTCCGAAGAATTTTCCCACACTGTGTAAAATGACACAGAGCACTCTGATTGGGTGGCTTGAAATCCATCCATTCACAGTGCTCTGTGTCATTTTACACAGCGTGGGAAAATTTCAAAGAACTTTCCCACGCTGTGTAAAATGACACAGAGCACTCTGATTGGGTGGCTTGAAATCCATCCAATCAAAGTGCTCTGTGTCATTTTACACAGCGTGGGAAAATTCCAAAGAACTTTCCCACACTGTATAAAATGACACAGAGCACTGTGATTGGTTAGATTCCAAGCCCACCAATCACAGTGCTCTTTGTCATTTTACACAGCGTGGGAAAATTCCAAAGAACTTTCCCACGCTGTGTAAAATGACACAGAGCACTGTGATTGGATGGATTTCAAGACACCCAATCAGAGTGCTCTGTGTCATTTTAAACTGCGTGGGAAAATTATTTTGAATTTTCCCACACTCTGTAAAATGACAAAGAGCACTCTGATTGGCTTAAACCAACCAATCAGAGTGTTCTTAGCCTAATTGCAGGGTGGGGCAAGGCTTTATAAGCCTTCCACCACCCTGCAGAGCTCAGTCTGCGCGGAGCCCTCCATGGGTGAAGATGGATTAATTTTTTAGCGTCCTTTTTTCTTATTTTCGTCTTGTTTTTTTTTTGCGCTCTGGTTTTTTATTTTATTTTAAGTTCGACGGGTATGATGGCTTTTTATTTGGCCTTTTTTGAGGCTGAAAAATGAAGATTTTAGAAAAAAGAAGACGCCAAATGGTAAGTTTAATTTTTGTTTACAGGTTAGTTATTTTATCCCCCCCTCATTACTTTTAGGGTGAGGGGGGTAGGTAGGGGATAGTTCTATTTGGGTGGGGGGTGGTGACTAGGGGCTTGGGACCCCCAGTCACCTTGATTGGGGGGGGATTTTTATTTAGGGCCCCCACCCGCCGCTCAGGGGTGGGGGCCAGGGAGGGAGGACAGTAGGTCCCCCCTTATTGTTTTTTAGGGCCCCCACCCACCGTTCAGGGGTGGGGGCCGGGGGGAGGACAGTAGGTCCCCCCTTATTGGTTTTTAGGGCCCCCACCCACCGCTGAGAGGTAGGGACCGGGGGGAGGACAGTAGGTGTCCCCCCCTTATTGTTTTTTAGGGCCCCCACCCACCGCTCAGGGGTGGGGGCCAGGGGGGAGGACAGTAGGTCCCCCCCTTATTGTTTTTCTAGGGCCCCCACCTACCGCTCAGGGGTGGGGGCCAGGGGGGAGGACAGTAGGTTCCCCCCTTATTGTTTTTTAGGGCCCCCACCCACCGCTCAGGGGTGGGGGCCGGGGGGGAGGACAGTAGGTCCCCCCTTATTGTTTTTTAGGGCCCCCACCCACCGCTCAGGGGTGGGGGCCAGGGGGAGGACGGTAGGTCCCCCCCTTATCCTTATTTAGGGCGCCCACATGCCGCGCAGGGGTGGGGGCGGGGGGTGGACAATAGGTCCCCCCATTGTGATTTATAGCCCCCACCCACCGCGCAGGGGAGGGGGCTGGGGAGGGGAGGACAGTGGCCCCTCCCGATTGTCATTTAGGGCCCCAACCCGTCGCCCATGGGTGTGGGCTGGGGGGGGAGGACAATAGGTTTCCCCCTAATTGTTATTTAGGGGGCCCCCACCCGCACGTGCAGGGAGGGGGGCGGGCGGTTAGTAGTTGTTTTTTTTAAAACAGTGAGCATCCACAGGCTGCTCACTGTTTAATAGACATGCCCCTACTCGCGGTATAGCGAGTAGGGGCAGATTATTTACTAATGCTAAGTAATCTTCCCTTAGTATTAGTAAATGTGGCTGAAAGACCAATTTAGGTCTTTCAGCCTTTTAGTAGATAGCTCCCTAATACCGTGGGAATTAGGGAGTTATCTACTAAGCGGCTGCAAGATGCAGCCACAGCACGAATAGGATCGGAGTTTCATTCAGTCGAATGAAATTTCGAACCGAACAAAGTCCCGAATTGCGTCCTAACACGAATGGAGAAACTCTTCTCATTCTGTTAGGATGCAATGTCTAAGTGACAGGACGTTTGGCAATACTGACAGGAAGCATCGTGGGAACAGGGAGGAAGGTAGGGATCATGGGAAAATTGCTCTGACCAGCGGAAATGAAGCACACTTTGCTCCTCCGCTGGTCAGAGCTGGTCAAGCGGAGAAATCCCCCATAAGACAAAGAGTCCCTACTTTGTCTTATGATTTTAAAGAAAACTAAAGAAGACAGGAAGAAAAGAAGAACAGATCCTGAGAGATGGGGAGAAGAGGAAGAGATTGAGGAAAGGTAAGTTCGGCATGACAGTGCCGCTTTAACCTAGTAACCTCTACACAAGTACAACCATAATTATTATGCTTGGTACATGCCACAACCAACATGGCATACGTGCTAATGGTAGCTGTTAAATTTTAACTGGTTTAATAATACTACTGTGTGCAAGCAGTGAAAATTAGCCATATCTATTGTAAACCTTTTAAGTGCATCTGGTCTACCAAATGATTTTAATTACTATTGTAGAGAAAAAACTCCCATTGTTGACATATATATGTGGAGTTCAATTCTTATCAGCAGACAGTTTGATACAAAAAACTGCTGCTTCATCACATTTTGGCAGATCAATTTACTGCTGTTCAGTGATAGATCGGCCAAAGTGAAATTGACTGCACCAAAGTACCTCAATATAAACACTTGTATCGCTGGCTAATCACATTGGAATGTAGCGAATTTCAATTCTTTATAAAACCTACAGGTGTATTTTTGGCCTTTTCCAATGGCCACTCCACCAGCAAGGTTTGCATTATGTTTTTATTTAAGTATCTATTTTCTTTTTATGTGTTTTTGCTCAGAGTTTACACAGGAGACACCTATAGCCATTTATTTTTAGTTTTGCAGACAGAAATCGATAACAACAAACAGGTCTTTAAAGCTTAAGTACTCACGCGAAACTTAGCAGACTCCCAGTAGTTTTTTCTTGTTTGTTTCCTTTCCATCTAGAAATATATATTAGTAATAAATGTCAGTCAGCTTTTCTTATAATAATGTTGCTCATATGCATTTTAATTAGTGCCAATCCAAAAGCTTGTAAATGAATTAGCCATAGTTTGACATAATTCCCATGATGCATTTGTGCATATACACAAATACCTGCAGTCAGCAAATTCAATGAGGCACATGATATTGTCAACTCTCCTCTTCACATACATTATATTTGTTAAACAGACCCCGTTTCCCGTGTATTTGGGACAATCACTACAATAATGTGTGTCTTTGAGAGTGATTAATAAAATCTATGTCTTTATGTAAAAATCCAATTTCAGAACAAGATTTAGAAATGTTAAACACACACAGTATTTAAAAAAATATGTTTGTGTAGCAAATATATTTGTATATTTGAGTCACTCGTTACTTGGGATTGTAGGGGCGCTTTTATGTTTGAGTACTGGGATGCCAAACAGCCCCAAAGAAGAATGTATTCATTTATACTTTTTTCCTTTTGTTTACATTGGTGCATGATCATGTTTGATGTGCCTTACTGGAAATATGTATACGTTGCTGAATATGTAAGCACCAAATCAACTTTAGCTTAATGAAGCAGTTTGGGCATATAGAACGTGCTCCTTCCGTCACACTGTTCAGTTTTCTGCCATTTAGGAGACAAATAACTTTTTTTTCTGTTTGTGCAGCCCTAGTCAAACTTCCCCCGGCGGGGATACAACATCCTTGATTCACTTTCAATCAGCTCTTACTGCACAGTGTGTTTACTTTACTTCAGTGTGTTTCTTATCTCCTGTTCATTGAACTATAATTATACACACAAGACTCATGCGGGTTCTATTAGGCTATTAACTGAGCAGGAGATACGGAATGCTAAATTAAACATATGTTGCTGTAAGGGAAATGAAAGAATTTAGACTTTTTTTTCAGAATGTGTGCATGGAAGCTCTGTGGGGCTGAGTCAAGGGAGGTGTAGTAAGGATTGCATGCACAAAGTGATTTAACCAAATGGCAAATGATTAAGTAGTGAGCTTGCAGGGACATGATCTATACACCAAAACCATTTTTTCAAGGTAATGTTGTTTTGTTGCTTAGAATGTCCCTTTAAGTATCATATAATGGGAATCAAATTAGTACAATCTAGTACTGTCTTTTATTGTTTTTGAGAATATTTATAATATTTATAATTTATATAATTATATTTATTTATAATATTTAACATACGTATTACACATTAAAATATTGAGTCAAATTATGTCTCTTTAAATATGTTGAATTGAGACAGCTATAAAATATGGTGCATATAATTACAATTTGCTTGATATCACATTATACGTACTATTATGTCTCCACCCTTTATAAATTGCAGCCGTGGTTGAAATACAAATATGTCCAGTAGATATATAGCATCACAAACATAGTCCATGGCCATCCAATACAACAGGTTGGTAGATGTTTGAAAAGGAAAGACACATCGCAGAGGAATGAACCAACAATTCCAGTTAAACGATAAAGCAATAAGGAATAACCAAAACACATAGTGTGGATCTAAGAAAAGAAAAAAAAAACATAGCAAGATGCAAAAATGTTTAACTAAATTCTTAAAAAGTCTGTTTTATAATGCACAAAGTTTCAATGGTAGACATTGTGTTCTCGTAGATGTAGGTATCAAATAAATACATGCACCTGAATTGATAGAACATACTTTATTTAGTGCAAGATAAAAGTGTATAGCATTGAATCACCAGTAGAGCAATGAGAATTATACAAACTAATACCATCGAGGCACTCATTCTGCTTCCTATAATTCAACTACTGACCAAAACACATTTTAGCAGCCTCTTTAATGCGCCGAAGGTTGCCTATGCTTAACCTGATGTGAACAATATAAATGTTTCTATGTATCTATGTGCATGTAGTGTACAATGTGTGTTTGATAGGTAATCAGTGAGCTCTCTACATTAAAATAAAGCTGTACCAGGTGAGCAAAGAATGAGTTTGCTGCCTTGGTACTAATATAGCAAATCATCTTTATTACAATACAAGGTTTTATTGAATATGAATCTTGATCTTGTACAGAAATTTATATTGTCTGTTGAAATATATATATATATATTTAAAATAAAAAAATAAAAAACATAAAAAAATAATATATATATATTTATTTATTTTAAAATTTTATTTTGCAATACAGGTTGTGAGGAAAGATCTGATTTGCAGGTTTACAAATTATGAGAATGGTTATTGTATATTAACATACGGCTCAATTCACCCACACTTGTGGTCTCCTGGATACATTCAAACACATTTAGGGTAGATAAATTAAAGATCCTGCAATGTTGTGCAGTGTTACTCTGAGTGATGTCCATAAAGTTTATTTGCATTCCATCCGTGGAAACCCTGGAATGAATGGTTGGACCTCACCGGCTGTATATAGACTAAGTGATTTTGGCACAGTTTGGATATAAGTGCATTTATGTTTGTGAGTGTGTTTTTATCACTTTTGGTGTTGTTTTTTTTTTTTTATATAATAAATGTATGGCACCATGATATTTGTCTTGTTTTTCCTTATATATTGACCCTCTGACCACAACTGATTTTATTGTGGTTTGTATATATTTTGATACTGGTACTTTGTGCCGTATGATATATATATTAAAATATTATTTTGCATTTATTTCATTCTTCTTAGAAATCTGATACCACAGAGATGTTTCCAATAGACAGAATAAAAAATTAAGCTCTATGTGTTTCATGCTCTGTCGCTCTTAATCATAGGCATCATAAGTATATTTTTTCACTCTGTCTCTTTGACCCCCTGTTTTTTTTTAAAGAAGAATGGAATACATGCAATTTAATATTTTAAAAAAAAATTCTCTGGTGGTTCTCTTCAAATCTGAAATGGGAGCTTACTGGGTGCAGAAGTATTCCTTGTGCTTGTTCTCTACAACTTCAAAAACTTTGAAGCTACAAATCAACATTTTATTTGTTTGTTTTAAATGAGGAAATTCACAAGCAATGCATGATTTATGGAACCCTGTTTGAAATCACGTTGGACAGTATTGGAGAGTGTAATAAATGCAAAACTGTATATAGCTGAAATATTTATTTTCAATAATAAAATACAGCAAGATAGGTAGGTTAAGAGCATTCAGTTTATTTTGGTTAGTGGTTTAGTCCTGCAACGAAACTAAGCAGATGGGGGAGCCTATGCCCTGGGCGCCGTAGGAATAGGCGCTCTGTGCTGGCGCCGGTGCCCCACCCGACCCCCACCATAGCAGCAGCCACAGAGACACACTCCTGTTCCCCTGGCCCAACAATACCTTGACAGCATCCACTGCTAAAATCAGATGCATGCTGTGGGGAAAGCAGGAAGCAGTCCCTGCTTTCCAACCATTAGAAAGCAAGGAATGTGCTCAAGTCTCATCTAGTTTCCCTGCCTCATTTGTCCATAAAAATAGGACTCAGGAGGCAGCTTTGGTTACTGTGTGTGTGTGTGTGCCTGTTACTGTATGAAACTGCGTGTGTGCCTGTAACAATGTAACAACTGTGTGCCATTGACTGTATGTGGTGTGTGCATGTGTCTGTGTGTGTAACTGTATCTTACATAGTGTATTTGTCTGAATACTGTGTGACTGTGTCTATCTCACTCTGTGCATCTGGATGTGTGACTTTGTGCGTGTATGTGACTATGTGTGTGTCTGTGCCTGTATTTGTTTGTTTGACTATGTGCATGTGACTGTTCATCTGTGTCTACGTATGTGACTGTGTGTCTAGGTATATGTACGTGTAAATGAGTTTGTGTACAATCATGTATTTATGTTGTGACTATATGTGGTTGTGTGTCTGTGTATGTGACTGTGTGTCTAGGTATATGTACGTGTATATGACTGTGTATACAATTGTGTATTTATTTATGTTGTCACTCTATGTGGTTGTGTCTGTGTATGTGACTGTGCCTGTCCATGTTTTTATGTGAGTGCATGTATAATTGAATATCTATGTATGAATGCATGTCACAGTGTATGTATGTGGGGGGCAAAAAAATGCAAAGAGGGTTAAGAAACAAACAATAGGTAAGGAGGTTTAGGAGAAACACAAAAAAGTGAGAGGGTTTAAGAAATGCACAAGGCTGAAAGCAGAATTAGGAGAAACACATAAGAAGAGACAAGAGATACACACACACACACAGGGATGAGTGGGTGTTAAAGAGACACACACATTTTTAAAAATTATGAGGATTGCTAACATAGATTTCTGCCTCTGTTTTAAGGTATAAGGAAGTTTATCATTAGTTTATCTTTGGGTGTTCTAGTGTTCTATTTTTGTGGAGTACAGTAATAAGTTACACCACTCGTTCTAAATATCTATAATACTAATATTAGGACAAACTCCAGGTTTGTTACTGTAACAAAAAAATCCCCTTGTAGCTTTGCACTAATATGGTTATGTGAATAGTTGGTATTTAACAATAATTCATACTGAATTTCAAATTTTAGAATAAAACAGCCGAACTAAAAATATAACTGACTTTCAGAAATCTCCCACTTTGGGTATTTTAACTTAAAATGTTAAATTTAATTTGAAGTCATTTTTAACAATTTACACTTCAATAGAGGCAGTGGTAGGCAACATTCAGCACTCCAGTTTTTTTGGACTACTTCTCCCCTGATGTGTTGCAGCATTATGGCTGAAAGAGCATTATGCTAGATGAGGTTCACAACATCTGGAGTACCAAAGGTTGCCTACCCAGGTCTACAGTTTGAAAGACTCATTTCAATTTCCTTGTATCAATCGAAACATGATGAAGTGGCCTACCTGTATAGCCATCTATTGTATATGGAATCTTGAGACGCTGAAGGCGCTTTTTAAATGAGGGTCTCTTAAATTTACAGCAAAGCATGTCACAGTAATGTTCTTCATCTTGTACAGGTGGACTTTGATCTTCAGTTGCCTTCTCCTTTTCTTCCTCCTTTATAGGTAGTGGTGGTGGTGGTGGTGGCTTTGGAGGTTTAGGCTTGACAACAGCTGAAATTATAACTTCCAGTGTTTGACACATACATACATTTACATAAATACTTGCAAGCATGGATCATCTGAATAATTTTGTTTGCTACAAAATAGTAGCAGGGAAAACCATGAGACTAGCTGTCGGTTTTCAAACTCAAAGCACAATATTTGCTACAGTGTGCTGTAGTGCTTATGGTGCCAGGAGTACCCTAGCAAACTCTCATTGTAAGGTATAAAACCATTTTAGAATGGTTGCCTTGCAGTGCGGGACTCCCTCACTCTCACTTAATCAGCTAAGCCCAGCACTGGGGGACTTTGCTCAGACAGAGAGATTCCTGGGCACCCTTGGCACCGTATCCATTACAGTTTGCTGTAGTGTTGATGGTTCTCAGATTGTTCTTTTAATTAACATTTTGCAGATCAGGATTTTTTTAAATTTGAGGTTAGCCTTTAAAGGAACAATTTAGTCACCAAAACAGCTACGGCTTATTGTATTTGTTCTGGTGAGTGTAATTTTTGCATTAAACACTGTGTTTTCAGAGAAAATGCAGTGTTCATATTACAGCCTAGTGACTGTGTCTATCTCACTCATCAGATGGCTACTAGAGGTGCTTCCTGAGGCAGTGGTGCACTGTGTGCAGCACTGCCATTCAGTGTCTCCACCCTCTTCATGGAGACACGGAACTTTCCTCATAGAGATGTATTGATTTAATGCATCTCTATAAAGAGATGCTGATTGGCCAGAACTGTGTTTGGCTTGTGCTGGCTCGGCCCCTGATCTGCCTCCTTGACAGTCTCAGCCAATCTTTTGGGACAGCATTGTGATTGGCTGAGATAATCACTTCTGATGATGTTAGCCAAGCAGTCAGATCAGGGACAGAGCCAGCAGCAGCAGACTGGAATAAAAGTAAGATTTGTACTATATGTATGGGAGCAAGGGGTAGTCAGGGTGGCTAAATGGTAGTTTAACACTATAAAGTCAGGAATACATGTTTGTGTTCGACTCTATAGTGTTCCTTTAATCATTTGTACATACCTACATATCCTTGCTAAATTATCCTGTATTAAACACTATTTGGATTTTTTAAATCATCGATCAGTTTTTGTTACCATCAGTACATTTTTTCAAAAAATGTAATTATAACTGAAAATTACATGTTGTAGGACTTGACTCAGCTGAAGAAAGATCCGCGTCCGATAATTTTTCTTTGTAATGGCTGGTTCTTGCCCGCATACGTTTAATGAGATCGTGAATTTGTGCTTCGGCATATTCACTTGTAATTGCGTCCTGCTCATCTTTATCATCTCTGTAACAAAGAACACAAAAACATTTTTGTAGATACTCACAACTCTTTGGACTATTAAATAAAGGTTTCTTCTGTATCACCTGCAGCTATATTATATGTGTGACGATACGGCCTTGGCGTCTCTGTTACCGAAAGCGCAACAGTTCAGCCCTAATATCGCCTGTGGGTATTTGCATTAACTTCCACAGCTGATCGCCATACTAAATGCTATGACCTGGGCTTTGAGATGCTTTCTCCACTGGCAATACAGGATTTACTGCCCTGATCTCTCCAGCTACTACAATAAATTATTTTTGACAAAAAGCTTCTATCGATTCTCCTATGTGCGATCGCAATATAGCAGACAGTGTTATGGTACTTTTACAAAGTAAACCAAAATGTTTAAATGTCTATCTGTTCCTGTCCAAATCAATAAATTGAATTGCGTATATACGCTGAAGTAATTAAGTCTGACACACAAGGTTCAGGTTAAAATAACTTCGAGAAAGTTTATTGGCAAGTGAGGTAAAAGCGGGCGCGCAGGCCCTTTTAAGAGGCATTTTGCGTCATCATTGATTATTAGAATATCAGCAAATAAACATCATCAATTGGATTAATTGTTAAGTGTCGGGGTTAGTGTCTTACCTATTGGTTCGTAAAATTAAGAGGTTAGTCCCGTGCCCACCCACCAGAGGTGGGATTATTCTGGACACGGGTGGGGATAAGGGGGTCCTGAGCGTCATTTTACACGGTTAATGATATCAGGCTTCATGTCCAGGTGCAAGGTCTCTTATGAATAGAACATTTCATTACTACTGTGTTCTCGTGGCCTTCAAACTATACTATCTTACAAGTCCTAAGGAGTAGCCGGCAAGTCTTAAGGAGTAGCCAGCACCTCCTGGTACTTGTCCTTGTAGGAAACACAGTCTTTGTCTACTGTACTAATTGGGTTGAGAAGTTCAGTCACATAAGGTAGTTTTAAAATGAACAAGTTAAGTCATGAGGACAAAATGGAGGATTAAAGACGTCAGGTTAGGAAGACAAAATGGAGGAAGAAGTCAGGTTAGGAGGACAAAATGGAGGAAGAAGTCACAGTATATTATTAAAATGGAGTTAGTACAATAATTCAATACAAGTACAATAAAAGATTTTAATAATCCCACATCAGTCCCCCCTATGAAATGTTAGATTCTAAGAGATAAAACTTTATTATGTTAGTATCAGAAGACGTGTTAACCCAAAGGCACAGAAACCCCGTGGCCGCTAGCTAGGTGTTAATGCAAAGTGCAAGTCTGTCCCTAGAGCTGACCCTAATAGGCTAACTCATCCATCAGTATGGCTCTCGAACACTTCACACCCATGGGTGTCCCATGGCAGCTAACCCACCACTTCTCCACACGGGGCCTTTACCATTCACTGACAGATGCTGTCCCTAAGCTAGTCCCTTCCTAGAATTCCTGCACTTTATCAACAAAAGGGATTGTTTGCAGCGGCAGACAGGGTGAGTTGACGTCTTGGAAATCTTGGTCGTCAACTTCGAGATGGGTAAAAGTGGGTGCCGCTTGGTCAACAGTCTTCATGAGGGATTTTCTCACACATGGGAGGATACAACAAAAGAGAAGAGCAAAAATAAAAAGAAAAATTAGTATAGCCATACCAATCTGCATTAAAGCCTTTTGCCATCCTGTCATCCAACCAAACCATCTTTCCCAGGGATCTTTTATCCCAGAATTCCTTTTTAACTCTTCAGACAGGTCATTTAATTTTTCTATAGCTAATGTAACTTTACCGTTAGGGCCTGTGTTTTCTGGGATATAGGTACAACATGTCATGGTGTCGGGCAAAATTTTACAAACCCCTCCTTTTTCGGCTAAGATCATATCTAGGGCCATTCTATTCTGGAAAGCCATTTGGGATGTGGCCTGCAGCTGTTCGGCCAACCCCTGGAGGGCGTCTCTGGTATAATTAACAAAACGCTGTTGATTATAATAAATGTAATTTATCCAATTTAAATTCTTGTTTGCGGTAACTATGGTAAAAATTGATTCAAATCCTGCGGCAACTTCATCCCTTGCTTTAAACTCATTGGGCACCCCCCTAGGCACTCCAATGGCATCAATATACACATGAGGATCAAAACTTCCTTTCACCGGGGCGTCACGCTTAACCTTAGTGTGTTTGGACCCATGGGTGACGAGGTGTGTGTCAGAGATGATATGTATAGGCATAATAGCTTTAGCCAAAGTACACTCCCCCCACCACTGTTTGTCCATTCTGGATCTTAGCTGTAAATCCCCACACAACCAGTAAATATCCCCTAATGACCTGGTGTGAAACTGCAACAAGTCCATAGAGACATTTCTGTAGGTAGCACAATACCCCTTGGAGAAGTTACCCAAGAATTTACCTATTCCATCGTAATTAGCATAACAAGTGTAATTACCTTTATACACGGTAATACCATCTGGGGGTTTGACATCCTGGGTTAGGAGAGGATACTCCTTTGTCCATGCAATACATATGGACCTGTTAAAATTATAGTGATAGGCAAAAAGGCTTAAAACACATTCTTCTATATCTACTGGTAGGATTAAAGGCACGGTACCCAGGTGAGGCCGGGCACCGCCACACACATAACATGCAGTTCTATTATGCTTATTAGCATTATATTTCATCCATTCTAACCATAGATTTACATCATTAAAACCTGTTTCAGCGGCCATGGTATCTTCAAAAGTGGGGTTAGCAATGGCCATCATGTCTTGAAAGGTCTGGATATGAGGTTTTAATGGGTTAGGGACCATATGGGTGGCCCCTTGCCACTCAGAAGAGTTGCACATATCTTTAAGGTAGAAATGCCCTAACTTTTTATAGGAACCCTTTTTCCAATACATTCCCATCACATACTGGTCCGCATCTGTTGGGCTTGGATGCTCAATGTTAAGAATTAATTTCATTGGTGTACTCCCCCCAGGCTTTCTCAAAGTCATTCTCTGGAGGAGGGATCTACCATGATCATCTACTTTAGATACGGCACTTTTTGGTTTGTAACCCCAGGCAGGCCCGGCATTCCATCCCGCCGCCCCCCAATGGTCACAATTGTGCCCCCATTGTTTGTCAACTACACAAACATATGGGTCTTTCGAATGAGGGATATCTCTATAGATGCTCTGGATTTGTGGTGTGGGAAATGGGCATTCTACAATATCACAGTAGTCAAAGGTATAAGTAGCCACCTGGGTGCACGATGAATTATACCAGAAGGTGTACCCACTAATGTCTTTGGTAATGGCTACTTGCTGGGCCTTTATAAGGCTAATTAAGGAGAAGATGTACCAGAGATACATGTTTGTGCGATATTCGCTTCCTCTGGGGCGGGAGATTTCTTGCAGTGGGAAGCGTGGTCCAATTTGGCCTACCGGCCAATTTGACGGAGGTTGCGGTAATCAGGAGAACTTGGAATGGACCGTCAAATCTTGGTTCCAGGGTATTTTTCCGCACAAACTTCTTGACTAGGACCCAATCTCCGGGAAGTAGGTTATGGGAACCTGTATCCAATTCGGGATCTGGAATTGAAGAGAAAACTTGGGCATGTATTTTGTTTAAAACACTTGCAAGTTCAGTTACATAGTCTACTAAAACATCTGATTGGAGCTGTAACTGCTGTGGATAATAACAACCTAGCCTGGGTGCTGTCCCAAATAGAACTTCATATGGGGACAGTGAATGCTTCCCTCTAGGTGTGTGCCTAACACTAAATAAAGCTATTGGCAGGCTTTCTGGCCAGGGCATCTTTGTTTCTTGTGACATTTTTAACATTCTGGTTTTTAGGGTGCCATTCATGCGCTCCACTTTACCACTACTTTGTGGGTGGTAAGGGGTATGGAAGGCTAGAGTCACCCCTAGAGCGGTCCAAATTTCTTTAGTCACAGTTGCTGTAAAGGCTGGGCCTTGATCACTCTCAATGACTTCTGGGAGTCCGAATCTGCATACAATATCTGTAAGTAGGCGCTTTGCGGTTGTTTTTGCAGTGATATTGGCCACTGGGTAGGCTTCTGGCCAGCCTGAGAACATGTCCACTATTACTAGTGCATATTCATGGGGCCCACTCTTGGGCATTTGGATGTGGTCAATTTGAATTCGCTGGAAGGGGTACATGGGCTTTGCCAGGTGTTTCGCAGGCACCTTAATTGGTCTTCCTGGATTGCATTTTGCACAAATGACACAGGCCTTGCAGAAGCTATTGATCAATGTTGTGATTCCAGGTGCTTCATAATACTTCTGTATGAGGGCGGCCATCAATTCTTTTGACAGGTGTGCAGGCCCATGTGCCCATTGGACAACTGCTGGATACAAATTTCTGGGAAGACAAAATTTGAAGTTGTTGTAATATATTCCGTCCTTTTGGACAGCTCCTTTCTTTTTCCATTTCTGGATTTCTTCAGGAGTGACTGCAGCTTGCTGTTCTTGTAAAATTCGCAAATCAGTAGGAAGAGTTTGCAGAGCAAAAATAGGGACTTCTTCTTCTTCTTGTCCGGACACTTCTTCATCCACTTCCTGCAGATCCCTGGCCGCTAGCTTAGCAGCCTGATCAGCCAAATGGTTGCCTCTTGCTTCATCTGTATCCAATTTCCCATGGGCCTTAACTTTCAAAACGGCCACTTCTTTGGGGAGTAGGAGGGCATCCATTAGCTCCTTGATTGCAGTGCTGTGTTTGACTGGTGTACCGGCGGTGGTAAGAAATCCTCTTGTCTTCCAAATTAGGCCGAAGTCATGTGCCACACCCAGAGCATATCTTGAATCTGTATAGATGTTGGCACGTTTTCCTTCGGAAATTTTGCATGCTGAAGTCAGAGCCTGTAATTCAGCTTCTTGCGCAGACATTGCTGGCGGTAAGGATGATGATTTGATGACTTCGTCTGTTGTGGTTACGGCATATCCTGTGTGATATGCTCCTCCTTCATTGGCATATCTTGATCCGTCCACAAACAGGGTAAAATCCGGATCCGGTAATGGATTCTCATGCACAGTTGGTAAGTGCACTGTTTCCATTTTCATCTGTTCGAAACAGTCATGAGGTGTTTCTGGGTCATAATCATTCTTTATGACCAGATCTTGGAATTCCTTTTCCAGAAAATGGCGTGGCCATGCTTCTAGAAGGTCAGTTGTTGGGTATTTGGCAATACCATTCTCCTGTAGCTGTTCTTCATTCATGGTGGCCCATAGTTTTGCCATGGGCCCAAGATCATTCCATGACCTTGTCTTCAACTTGGTAACAGGAATATGTGGGATAGCGGTATCCCAATGACGGTAAAGGTAGTTAAGTTGTTGAGGTAGCTGGACCAAGACCATGCTATTGCCTTCGGAGTCACAATAGAAGTCTTGTGCAGTGAGCTTTACATCGGTCCAGTGGTAAAGCTCATCTTCATAGCAAGGTTCGGGAGTAATGTTCGGCTTGTACCACATGGTACAGAAGGCGTAATCCGGGCCTTCACAAAGAGGTGTCTCATCTTCATAAAATGACAAATGTGGATGCATGACTTTCTTGATACATCCACAGAGCAGGTAAATGTAGGTTTCATCCGTGATAAATCCATAATAGATACCCCCCTCAGGGAGTGGAAGAAGAGTGGATGGATTAAGCACTTGACATCTTTGGATGGAAATGTTGTCAGGCAAAAGAAGATGACACTGTAGACGCAGGTGTCTGGCTGGAGACACGTGCTTGAGCTGGACTTGGTTGATGATAGCAGAAATGTCATGAGGGGCTAGAACAACCAGAGGGTGGCCAAGGACCAGGTCCGAGGTTCTTTCTATGAGCTCTCTTGCAGCAAAAACAGCCCTGAGACAGGAAGGAGTCCCTCTGGCTAGAGCCAACTCGTAGTGGAGTTGTTAAAGGGCTGTGTCTTGGCTGGCCGTCCACTCCAACACAAGAGACATCAATATTGGACAGGAAGGATGGGTCTGGCAGGTCTTGTTCTCGTAGAACACTACGGGCTGCACCTGTGTCAACTAGAAATGTGGTAGGGTGGCCTTCAATGGGTAAAGTCACTGTGGCAAGTGGCCCCCCCTTATCCCCTGTAGACACTGCCATGACAGGGGTTACGGACACAGGCTTGCCAATCTCCTAGTCATCGGGTTCCTCAACTATTGGAACCTGTTTGGTGGCTTTGGGAGCCGGGGCAGGCTTGGGTGGTTTTCTGGGTTCCCTTTGCTCCCTCTTAGGTTCTGGACAGTCATTTCTAAAGTGTCCCTTTGCTCCACAATTGAAGCAATGTCCCCCCTCCTCCGGTCTGGGACCTCTTGGGGCTGGAGCGGAGCGGGATACCATGAGAGGAGCTGAAGTAGGTCTTCTTGGGGTCTGAACAGATTCCAAACCTCTAGCAACTAAAAGCAGGGTATCCAGGGGAACAACCTTATATTCAGGGCGTGCGGCAATGATTCCCTTGCGTATAGAGTCTTTAACGCCTTGGACAAACGCACCTGACAGCATTTGTGAATGAATTTTGTCAGTAAGATCAAACCCCAAATCCGTGAACATTTGATACAGTCTTGCATGAAACCTTTCCACTGATTCTCCTTTATCTTGAATAACATCAGTAAGGCCAGCAGCCTGATCTGCAAGTTTGTCCTTAGCCCATTCTCTTAATTGGGTGCAAAAGGTTACCCCGGAGGGGTAATCAACATCACTGGAAAGTAGATCTGTACTGAGGTGACGGGCCATGCTCGGCCAATATGCATCCCCTGCTTTAATAGCACAAATGCTTAGTAAATCACGCCATGCGGCGGAGTAAGTCTTTTGAATTTGAACTATCCCTCGGTAAAAAGGCATAGGCTGTTTTTCTGGGTCAGGGAGCGATTTCATTAATGCACTGGCTTGAGTGGGGTTAAAAGCAACATACTTAGGAGGGGTCCGTTCTCCCCGACCCTTGTGTCCAAAGGGATCATCGATAGAACGATGAGTTGAGGCTCCTGCAGCGGCTCCTGCAGCCTCCAACGAGTCCTGGGATAACCTATCCTCTTCTCCCTCATCTAATTCTATGATCTGAGCTCTCTTACGTGCAGGGCCCGAGTAAGGTGACAGGACCGGGGGATGAGAGGGGGTCCCAGATGCAGGGGTGGCTAGTGGATCATAACTAGATAGGTAGTCACCGGGAATTACTGGCATCAGGGCTGTACTGGGGGCCGCCATATTGGTGGCTGGAAAAGGTACTGTAGTAGGGTTAAGGGAAGAAGTGGTGGCCATGTTGGATGTGGGCACATCCGGGGCAGACTGTGCCGGACTGGGCATGACCGGAACCTGGGGAGTGGCTTGGGGAATGGGTAGTGGATATCCGGGATAGGGCAGGGCCATGGGATATGGGAAGGGGTAGGGCCAGGCTGGGGAGGGGAAGGAGGTGGGGTATTGAACTGGGGTGGAGATGGGAGGGGACGGAGAGGGATTGGTAGGGGTGGGTGTAGAGGGAGGAGCCGGGGCAAGGGTGGAGGAGGTGGTTAGTTGGGCGGATGAAGAGGGGAGGGGATCATTAACGGAGAGAGAGTGTAGGGAAGGAATGGCAGATGAAATATTAGGGGGAGGTACAGTAGGTAGCGTAGGGATGGATGAGGATGATGGGAATGTTAGAGACGGGGAAGGGGAAAAGAAAGATCCATCAGAATTCAGGACCGGGCAGACAGGGGAGGTGACGGGATGGGTGTTAGGAGGATTGGGAGTGGGGAACATAGTCAGCTGGCTACCACCTACGGCTGACTGAACCTTGGGGATAGATATCCCCTGGGCGCCGTTTTGGGGCGCTGGCTGAGGGTAAACCCCAGTAACACAATTATTATGATACACAAACAATTTCACACCTTTGTGATTTATTTCTTCCTCAACCCAACCTTCTAGCTGAATAGCCTTCGCTACTCTGTACCATGCTTCAGCAGTCTTTAATAAACCATTATCTGTAAGCTTGCCTTTCATTTCTGCCAGTAACTTGCGCCAACTTTCTGGTTGCAATCTTCCACCCGTTGGTACAGTAATTTTACATACTTTTGCAATCTTTTCAACACCTTTAACCATCTCCTCACCCTCTCGGTTTTCTACCAAATCACATGCTAACCAGCCCTTACTGGGCTTGCTTAAATCCTGTCCCATAGTCCCTTTACCCCTATACCAGCGTCCTAGATATAGAGAGAGAGAGAAAACTGAACAAGAACGTCTACAATGCTCGACTGCCACCCGAGAACCGTGGGACTTTCTCAGGTGCGTCTTCCCAAAACGTAGACTAGTCACTGAATCCGCCTACCCGGGGTGGTAGACACGGATTGGAGCGAGGTGGGAAGTGTGTGACCAATCACTTCTCTTTTAAGAGAAATAGGAGTGGATAGTATAATAATATAGGAAGTGTAGAAAAGATGAAAGACAAGGAAAATCCTTAGAGACAGACACAGGAGTTCATGAGACTCCTAATTAGACAAACAAGACAACAATACAGTTGAAACACAGTGCATGCATCACAGTTCAAATGAAATCAACAATAATCCCTTTCCTTTACTCGTGTGCTTACTCCAAAGTCACCTCCCTCAACCCCGTAGTGTCTCCGCTCGGAGAACGACTTTCGTAAGTCTCACTACCAGCGGCCACGGAAAACAACTGACACCGGTCCGAGTTCCGTCAGCCTCCCTCTACACAGCGGTCCACAAGAATGTGGCCACCTCTATCCTCACTCCCGTAGTGCCCCTATAAAACCCACTTATAAGTCTCACTACCTCGTGATGCGGAAAACAAGCAATGCCTACTTGAATCCCCCCAGGAAACAGAGTCCTCTGCCACAGGACTAAGCCCCCTCACAAATAAACAGAAATACCATGTGCACAAAGAAGTTAGCTAGGCTCTCAAAGTGACACAAGAAGGATCACAGGAAATTATGAGTCTACACAAAATCCACAGTTCCAACACCCCTCTTTTTCCTTACAGCCACAGCCACGAGGCTCCTAAAAGAGGTAAACAGGTAAAGAAGACCCCCAGGAACGCATCCGCAGGTCAACCCCTCTTTTTCCTTACAACCACAACACCGTGGTTCCTAAAAGAGGTGAAACAGGCAACAGGAGACCCCCAGGAACGCATCCGCAGGTCACCCCTCTTTTTCCTTACAGCCACAGCCACGAGGCTCCTAAAAGAGGTAAAACAGGCAACAGAAGACCCCCAGGAACGAATCCACAGGTCCACCCCCCTTTATCCCAAAAGGGGTAAAATACAAACAGATAGACAGACACACTGAAGACCCAGGCAAATCCCCTCAGGTCCACCTCCCTTTATCCCAAAAAGGGGAAAACAAGCAAGACAGAAGCCCAGGCAAATCCCCTGCAGGTCCACCCCCCCTTTATCTCAAAATGGGGAAACAGGCAAACAATTCACACACACCCAGGCAACAGATAGACTAAAATGCAGGTAAACAAGTGAGTAACGAGGCACCGGGCAAGATATTACCTGTCTTTGATGTCCTCCCTGGAAGCAGTCACAGACACGTGGACGGGTCAATCAAAGGGGCCGGAACATACCGGTGGCTCTGCAGAAGTCTCTACCGTGTACCTGGAGGTGATCAATCTCCTTTCCTTCCCCCCCGGATTCCTCCGTCCACCCTTGTCTTCCTTAGGACGGCTCACCGGCCGGACATAGCCCGATGCCCCACGTTGGGCGCCAAGTTGTTATGGTACTTTTACAAAGTAAACCAAAATGTTTAAATGTCTATCTGTTCCTGTCCAAATCAATAAATTGAATTGCGTATATACGCTGAAGTAATTAAGTCTGACACACAAGGTTCAGGTTAAAATAACTTCGAGAAAGTTTATTGGCAAGTGAGGTAAAAGCGGGCGCGCAGGCCCTTTTAAGAGGCATTTTGCGTCATCATTGATTATTAGAATATCAGCAAATAAACATCATCAATTGGATTAATTGTTAAGTGTCGGGGTTAGTGTCTTACCTATTGGTTCGTAAAATTAAGAGGTTAGTCCCGTGCCCACCCACCAGAGGTGGGATTATTCTGGACACGGGTGGGGATAAGGGGGTCCTGAGCGTCATTTTACACGGTTAATGATATCAGGCTTCATGTCCAGGTGCAAGGTCTCTTATGAATAGAACATTTCATTACTACTGTGTTCTCATGGCCTTCAAACTATACTATCTTACAAGTCCTAAGGAGTAGCCGGCAAGTCTTAAGGAGTAGCTGGCACCTCCTGGTACTTGTCCTTGTAGGAAACACAGTCTTTGTCTACTGTACTAATTGGGTTGAGAAGTTCAGTCACGTAAGGTAGTTTTAAAATGAACAAGTTAAGTCATGAGGACAAAATGGAGGATTAAAGACGTCAGGTTAGGAAGACAAAATGGAGGAAGAAGTCAGGTTAGGAGGACAAAATGGAGGAAGAAGTCACAGTATATTATTAAAATGGAGTTAGTACAATAATTCAATACAAGTACAATAAAAGATTTTAATAATCCCACATCAACAGTAGATAGTTACAAAACAGAAAGAGACAAGAAACTTTTTCTTGGTTCAAACAGCAACTCAGCTTTATATTTCGCTGCCGTCAGGATATACAAACTATACCATTATCTTTATACTTCCCTCCCCTCATCTGTAAGTCCACCTTGACAACAAAAGCATTTCTAGATCAGCCAGGCAGATATCTCAGCATGACAGATTGTATCACAATCTGTTTCTGGTCCCAGCTGCCTATTGTGCCATGTGACACATTAAAGTCACTTTTTGTCACAATATTTATGTCCCATAATGCTTCTTTGTTATATTTAGCTATTATTCGATGTTCCTTGTCATCAAAAACGATATCCCTCCTCTCAATCCCATACTCACACCTCCACTGTAAAGTGGATAACGTGGAACTGACCATGGTCTCCCATTAAACTTTCCCTCTCTTTGTCGATTGGTTCTTGGCCCCATCTCCTCTAAAACTAAAAAAGGGAACACACATTAAGCACTCCCGTAAGCTACAGTGCTTTTTGGGGTCTGGAGTGTTCCTTTACACTATTTATGTTCTATTTTTCAAATTGTCTTCAAGTCTCTCTATTGGCAGCAAATCTTCTAAAAATGTTTTTACCATTGCTTAAACTTTTTGTATTTGTTCATATTGTTTATCTCCTCTGTCTTGTATGACATTGTTAGTCCAATTAATACAATGTTGTATAAAATATATTGATAGTGAATTGCATGTTTTCAGGTGCTGAACCATTGAAAGAGAACACTATATGCCAAGAATAATTTGAAATTGCTCTCAGTATGAAAGCAGATCCTCATCTAGGAAACTATTTGGAGTACATGATGACACGGTAATAATTTTCTAATAAGGCTCTTAGGCACTTGTATGATCTGAAAAGACACTTGCTGTAATCTCATACATTATTCAGTGATAATCAGAAAATAGAACAATACTCTAAGGTAATATTTCTTCACCAATAACGATTCACGCCATGTTTTACCCATCATGGGCAGCAATAGGGAATAAACTATCAGGTGCAATGAACTCTAGATTTCGTCTTTAGTTGTGAGTCACAAATGTTAGATAAAACCTTCTGTTATGAACAAAATGTAATATTCCTTCAGCCCAAGTGAAGCTTTTCCTGCCAACCTTGTCATTATATTTAAAATGAGTCGGATGGAGAAATAAAAAAAATGCACAACAAAGTGCAATACAAGTACAGTAACTAATTGAGACATAAATACACACATCCAAGGTTCAAAAGGTTCAAATCAAGAGCCAGACCATCTAGACATTTTAAGTAGAAAAAGCTGAAGTGAGAAAATTAAAATGTGACCATTTACTTAGTTCATTCACGAAATGCTGAATTGTTCTCAATTTAGAAATAATTTGCATAAAGTTAACCAACAAACTGTATTATATTCTGTATTATATTGAGGACTACTAAATATATATAAAAAAAGAAAAATATATAAAATGGTGAATTATGTATTATTATTATAGAGACCTTTCTCCATAATAACTGATATTTTTAGATTAATTACAGTTCCAGGTTAGGTTAATTCCACCTGTTGTCCTTAAAATGGCAACAGGTGAAATAGCTGAAACCTGGAACTGTAATTAACTGATCTCATGCAGACTAGGACTTGCCTGGTACGCTGCTTCCTAATGCTTCTATTGGCTGGGAGATAGTTAGTTCTGATGATCTCCTAGCAGGAGGAGAAGAAGTGTGGTGAGGAGACCCTCTTGCCGCAGGATTCAAGGTAAACAGTTGCTTTATTTTGAGGACTGCAAAAATACTGCAAATATAACCCTCCTGTATAATACATAAATGTATTTAGGTATACCATAGCAGACTAGAGTGTAGAGTTCATTAATAAACTGAATTTCCTTAAAAAATAGATATGTACAGGAAAACAGAAGCCATGTCATTGGAAGGCATTGAATTATGCATAGTATCATTGCTCTCTTCAGCAATAATAGGCCCATGGGTAGAGAGCCTGGCATTACACATTTTAGGAGAATAGACAAATAATGCACTGCGATATGATGGAGTTGCACAGCCTGGTAGAGATATAACATTTATATCTTCATTGTTGCATTTAATGGATGCCTACATAACAGCAAAGGGGGAGCCTGAAATATCCGCATACCAAAAATGGTATGTCATAATTGGGATTACTGAGCTTGGTGGGATGAAACAGTTGATTGGGCTGCTAATTCAAGTGGATAAACATTATTGAGGAAGGATAGGAAAAAAAGAAAAGAAGGTGGGGTATGCTTTTATATCAATCCGGAATTGAGAAATAGGGGGGGAGGGACATAGAAGAATACGTTTGGTCAATAATATAGAAAAGAGGTGAAAAATCAGCTGATGTCTGGGAAATGGAAGAAGGTTGTGTAACAAAATGGAGGAGCTTGATAAATCAGCATAGAAAGAACAGTATGACGCAACCGGGTTTACTGAGACCTGGGGGAATGAAACACTTGATTGGGCTGTTAATTTATATGGATATTCATTATAGAAACATTGAATGTGATGATAAGATAAGAACCATTCGGCCCATCTAGTCTGCCCAGTTCTATACATACTTTCATTAATTCCTGGCCTTATCTTATAGCTAGGATAGCCCAAACATGCTTAAACTCCCTCACTGTGTTAACCTCTACCACTTCAGCTGGAAGGCTATTCCGTGCATCCACTACCCCCTCAGTTAAGAATACTTCCTGATATTATTTTTAAACCTTTGCCCCTCTAATTTAAGACTATGTCCTCTTGTTGTGATAGTTTTTCTTATTTTAATTATAATTAAATGAAGCCATGTGTTAATGAAATTGTATGCGATGATACTGATGAGAATGTGGAAGCCTTATAGGAAGACATTTACATAGCAGAAAACCGGGCATGTTCATTAATAGTCGAAACCCCCCAAACAAATAATACTGATGGAGTAGAGCAACTGCCCAACTTGGTAATTTATTAATCATTGGAGATTTTATTTATCCACACATTGACTGGGCCAAAGGGACTAGTAGTAATGGACCCAGATTTTCCTTTTAAATTACACTTTCGTGTCTCAATTAGTAGAAGCACCAGCTAGAATAGATGCTTGTCTGGACCTTCTCATAACTCATAATGTTGATCTATTTTCAAGTATTCAAGTTAGGGACCATAATATTGTATAATTTGATATCAACCCCCAAAAATATATTTATATGGGCTTGACAAAAGCTTAATTTTAAAAAGACTAATTTGAGTAGGATATGTGCATCTTTATAACTAGATTACTGGTAGGAACGCTACACAGAGGATAAATGGCCTTTAAATAAATGTTCTTTAAATAAATTCTCACACGTTCATTTCGCAATACAGACCATTGGGAAACAAATATAAAATAAGCAAATTAAAAACAATGTGGCTTAATAAAAGGGTCAGTCAACTCATAACAATTAAGAAAAGAACAGGCAAAACATTTAAATCAAATGGGTTAATAGGACCCTAAAGCAAATATGAACCTGTCAATCAGGGCTTGCAAAGGGCAATTAGATGGACTGAACTAGAAAATGAAAAGCACGTAGCCAAAGAGAGCAGGACCAGCCCCCAAAAGTGTTTTGTTAATGGCAGCTGTCATGTCCACATCTACTTTAACTCGTTACAGAGCATGACATTTTATCTCAACATTGTGTTTGCAGTCTTAATAGAACCTGCATAGATTTGTCAATCAATTTTTCTGCTCTACACACATAGATGGACACTTGTACCATTCTTATCTTATCTTATCTATATATACCAGGGATTGACAAATTTGCTTTGAATCTAGGAACCAGCTAAAGAAAGTTAAGAGACAGTTTTTTAAAAAAAAACTTATAAAGCTTTATATTCAACGACAAAAATACAATTCTTAATGGGACACTATAGTCCCAAGGACCACTACATCTTAATGTAGTGGTTCTCGTGTCTATAGCCGGTCCCTGCAGGCTTTTGAATGTAAAGACTGCCTTTTCAGAAAAAAACTCTAGTGGCAATCACTCAGACGGTCATTAGAGGTGCTTCCTGTTTTAGTGCTGCACAATGTGCAGCACCTACATTTAGCGTTTCCGCGCTCTACATGGAGGACCTGATTGTTACAAATGCAGATGCACTGATTCAATGCATCTCTATGAGGAGATGCTGATTACCGCAGCGTTTTGCAGCATAAGAGCAATAGCCTCTCAATACTTTCCTATGAGAAAACATTGGATTGGTTAATAATCTCAACCGTAGAGGCAGGGCCAGTCGAGGGGAGACAGCATGGCGTGGGAAAAAACACACACACACACACACACACACATATCATGACAGACAGACACACACAAACCATGACAGACACACACACATACCATGACAGACAGACAGACACACACATACTATGACAGACATACACCCACACCATGACAGGCAGACATACACTCACACTGACAGACAGACTCACATATTATTGCTTCTTTTAATACCTGTGGGTTCCAGTGGACAACCGGCTGGGTGATTGTGGAGGTGGGCGGCATGCTGGGGGATTGTGGAGGTGGGGGCGGGTGGCTGCGCGTATTGTGGCCAGGCAGCGAAGAAGCTCTGCTTCCTCATGTGCCAATTAGTGAGGCCGATGAATATGATGTAATATAATGGCCCTGGCTTCACTAAGCAGTGCGCGAGAGAGCAGGATAGGGACATCACAGCTCTGTCGCTGACCGGCAACAATACACAAAGCCAGCCGTCTGCCTACACAATTCCCCAGCTGGCCACCTACCCTCCTTGGAGGTAACGGGCTCACATATCCCAGGTGCCAAAGCAAGATTTGTCTAGCCCTGTATATACACATTTCAATTTGTTAATTTTACTGATTTGCAGTATTAGTATTTATTTCAGCAATAGGACCAATATCTACAATTATCAATTTGGTTGTTGAGCACCATTTAGTAAATACATTTTTTTTTCTCTGTTCGCACTTTTTGGGTAATTATTTGTGGTTCACACTTTATCTTTATACACATATTTATTTTGCAAAGTTTTATTGCATTTTTAGCACAGGAACAAAGTGATTAACACCACTCTGTTCACACATTGGCAATGAAGCCAGTATGTCGGCATCATTGAGGAGGTTTGCCCTTTTTGGGGAAGTGTCCCCTAAAACCTGTGAGGGGAGCAGATTGCAGGTGTGTGTTACAGAAGGAGCAGGCAGAGGAGCGGAGGCTGAGGTAAGTGGTGGCAGATTCCCTTTAAGTACATTAATGCCAAAAAGATTAAGGGTTAACGTGTAGGCCAATTATAATCTGAGATTAATGTGTTAATCAAAGAGTATGAGGACAAGGCATGAATTCTAATTATTTTCTGAATTAACTATATAGGTAAGAAGAATCTATGCAGGTGTTGTGTATTTAAAAATTCAGATGACTGGTTAACACAGGATACACAACAACAGCCTCTAAATAAAGTTAATGTAACAAAAGCTCCAGGGCCAGATGGTATTCAACCATTAGTACTAGGGAGCTTAGTGTAGAAATATCCATACCCCTGTTTTTAATCGTTCAAGATTATTTTCTTTCAGGAATTGTAACAGAGGATTGGAGAAAAATGTTGTTGTGCCTACATTTGAAAAGGTTTCAAAAGTTCAACCTGGAAACTACAGACCTATGAGCTCATCGTCTGTGGTTGGGAATTGATTTAAAGGGCTGTTAAGGGATAATATTCAGAAATTAATTTTGAACAATATTTGTGGCAGAAGCCGCCACCAGAAACTCGTATTTACCTTGTTATTTGTCCCTACCCTATATGTCCATGCATCCTGTATATTGTACCAGCATGTTAAGGAAGAATCAATGTGCACATACCGTTATTGGGTCCGTGGGTGGCCGCCGTTCGCCTAATCTCCACGTGGCGGCGGCCATCTTAACTGCCGAACAGCGGTGTTTGGTCGTCGAGCGTCTGGAACTAAAATCGGACGCTCGACTACCCAGACACCGCTCCGACCTCCAGGATCACCAAAATGTATGATCCAAACTGCCGAACGGCCCGCCGTTCGGTAGTTTGCATTCCCCAGTCTAGGGGATTCATCCGAACCAAAGATTGGGGTCGGATGGCTGAGCTGTTCGGCACTTTCCATGCAGAGAAGTAGACCGACTACAGGGCCAGAATCTATGGAGCCGTTTTCGGCTACTGTGTCCCTGCAGTCGGTCAAATCTTTAAATACCTGTAACTCCCGAACCCCTGGTCTGATCTGGGTGAAATTTGAATATGTTACTCACCCAGAGCAGACCTACCAGGGGACCCCTCGTTTATCCTTGTACCCCCCGTATTTAGGGGTCATTCAGAAACTGGGGAAAACTCGGTTCCCTCTAATTAATTTACCTGCTAATCTAAGGGGAGGAGAGGGAGGGGAGGTTATTGTGAGGTGATTGGTTGTTTTGAGTTACCTCCCTTGCATGGGAAAAAGCCATAAAAGAAATTGTGTGAATAAAGCTGACAGTTGACCTCCAAGCTATGTGTCGTCTAGTTCTTGGAGGGAAGGGATTGTAACCACGCTACCCGTTTGATACCTGTATTGGATTGCTGTTCCTGTCTACCAGCGGAGCTACCTTGGATCGTACCTCTACTCCGCTACAATTGGTGGCAAGCGACGGGATCGTACTACACAGCAAGAGGCATTCAGCAGGAATTAAAAAGGACTGAATGGAAACGGATTATACCCTCTTGAAACGGGATACACTAAAAGAGTTACTGGAAGCGAGAGGGAGGATAGCAAGCAACAAAACAAAGGCTATCCTAATCGCAGAACTCATGGAAGGAGACAGAGTCGCAGCTGCTGCAGCACCTCCAAGGGAGGGGGAAGAAACTGAGTTTACCAGAGAATATAGGGCCAGGATGGCTCTATTCTCACCAGCCATGGCAGCACAGAAAGCAGACCAGGTGTACAACGATGTACAGGCTCTCTTTATGCAGCGATCAGCGCAGGGAAGCGCAACATCAGCCCCCACCCCGCCAGCGAAAGCTAAAATACCGTACCAGGTATTCAAAGCGTTTAATGATACCGAGGGGGACATTGATGGCTATTTACAGAACTTTGAACTTTTGTGCCAGCTGCATGCCATTAGCCCTGAAGAACAGGTACGAGTGCTAGCGGGTAATCTATCCGGCCGCGCAGCAGATGCCTACCGAGCTATGCCGGCGGAGGATATCCGAGACTATCAGAAGGTAAAACAAACGCACGGTATGCCATTACACCTGAAGCATACCGAACACAGTTCCGGGAATTACCCAAATCAGCAAAAGACTCGCATGCAGAATTTGCACACCGCCTACAACGGGCAGCTAACGGGTGGCTTGAGGCAGCCAAAGCCGTCACGGCCCAAGAGATCAAGCAGTTGATGATGCTGGAACAGTTCTACAACCGTTTGTCTCCACAGTTACAGATCTGGGTAAGAGACCGTAAGCCCCGTACTCTGCATGAGGCCGCTCAACTAGCAGATGAGCATCAGGACTCCCGGCGGGAACAGCAGTTCTCCAGTAGAGTGCAACCTACGCCCGCTGTTCCCCAGCTTACCCCAGCAAATCCACCCCGACCAGGGGGGACCTACCAGTCCCAACCCCCCAGGTACAACAACCGGGCGTCTGTCCGGTGCCATGCATGTAACCAGCTGGGTCACATGCAACGAGACTGTCCCCAAAACCGGGCCAGGCCAGCCTGGACCCCTCCACGACCACCAACCAACCCCCGAGCGGCGGTACACTGCTATCAAGGCTGGCCCTGGGCTCAACCTTTCACCTCTACCCAAATAGAAGAACCCTTGGGCACCCTCCATGAGGTAAACCCAGTCCAGGCGGCCTCAGACAACCGCCAGGGCCAGCGGCAAGTGGTCCATGTGGAGGGCAAGCGGCTGGAGGGGTTAAGAGATTCTGGGGCCACCATCACTCTGGTACGGAACCATTTAGTGGCCCCGAACCATCTCACTGGGGATTGTATTGCAGTTCGAGTGGCAGGGGGAGCTATCTACAAGGTACCCACTGCTAAACTACATTTGGACTGGGGAGCGGGGGCAGGACAAATTGAAGTGGGGATGATGCAGGATCTACCTGCCGATGTGATTTTGGGGAACGATTTGGGGGAGCTAACTTCCGCTTTTGTTACCCGGCCTCCTCCACAGGAAGCTTACCCGGTCGTCACCCGCCAACAGGCTCGCACCACGGCACCCCACCTTGACTCTGAGGCTCAGGTAAGCACAAACCCCCCTGATCACACTGTATTACCCTGGGCTGCCCCATTAGAATTTGGTAGCGAGGTCGCCCTGGACCCGTCCCTACAAGTTTACAAGGACAGGATAGATAAAGACCAGACTGGCAGAGAGGGGGAGAGATATGCTTGGGATAAGGGGTTATTATACCGGTATGCCGAAAAGGTAGTAGCCGGATCCATTCCTGTACCCATTAAACAGTTAATTGTGCCTCGAAAGTATCGACGAGAGTTAATGCGGATCGCCCACGACATTCCCATGTCCGGACACCTAGGGATCAGCCGAACCAAACATCGGCTATTACAGAACTTCTTCTGGCCAGGGATATCACAGGACATTAAGCAGTACTGTAATACCTGTGATACCTGTCAGAGAGTAGGAAAGCGGGGGGACCGATACAAGGCCAAACTACACACCCTGCCCATTATTGAAGAACCCTTTAGCCGGGTAGCGGTAGACATTATCGGACCACTGAGACAAAAAAGCCCGTCCGGTAAGAAATACATATTGACCGTGGTAGACTATGCCACTAGATACCCCGAAGCAGTAGCCCTGACGAATGTACACGCAGAGACCATAGTAGACGCCCTCATGCGTATCTTTACCCGTATGGGGATCCCCCGGGAGATCATTTCAGATCAGGGTACCCAATTCACGGCTGAGGTCACGCAACAGCTGTGGAAAGTATGCGGGGTCCGAGCTATCCTTAATTCCCCATACCACCCCCAGTCCAATGGCCTCTGCGAACGGTTTAATGGGACCTTAAAACAAATGATCCGCACGTTCGTAGCCACTCAGAAGAACTGGGAGCGGTTCTTACCCCATCTCCTGTTCGCCTACCGAGAGGTGCCCCAAGAGTCCACTGGGTTCTCTCCCTTCGAACTGTTGTTCGGAAGGAGGGTAAGGGGACCCCTAGACCTAATAAGGGAACACTGGGAGGGGGGAACGACCATTGACGGCACCCCTATCGTACCCTATGTGTTGGAGTTTCGGAACCGCCTGGAGGAATTGACCCGGGCTGTGCGCAACAACCTCCAGGCGGCCCAGACACGCCAGCGCCAATGGTATGATAAGGGAGCCAGGGACCGCAGCTTTCAGGTCGGCCAGAAAGTACTAGTCCTACGCCCTGTCCCTACTGACAAGCTGCAGGCTTCCTGGCGGGGCCCATTCAAGGTGGTAGAGCAGGTCTGCGATACCACCTATATAATCGGCCCCTGCGCCGGGACCGGGGACAGACGCATGTTCCATGTGAACATGCTGAAGCCCTACCACGAGCGCACAGAGGAAGTATCCGCCATCTGCGCCTCGGCTGCAGAGGACACAGATAACCTACCCCTCCCTGACATGCTGGCCCGAGGAACGCTACAAGAGGATCTCGCAGCCGTACAGCTAGGAGACCGCTTGAATCCCCAAGAAAAAGCTCAGGCCCAAAGTTTAATTAGGGAAAAAGGAGCCACTTTTTCCAACCTCCCGGGGTATACCCCGTTAGCTACCCATCGGGTAGAAACCCTAGACCCGATCCCACTCCGTCAACCGCCATACCGCATTCCCGAAGCAGTGAGGGGGAACATGTACAAGGAATTGAAGGAAATGTTGCAGTTAGGGGTAATTGAGCATTCCGATAGCCCCTGGGCATCCCCCGTAGTACTCGTGCCGAAGCGGGATGGAACTACCCGCTTCTGTGTAGATTACCGGAGGCTCAATGATAAAACCATATCCGATGCCTATCCCATGCCCCGGATAGACGAGCTATTAGACAAAATGGCTAGGGGGAAATACTTAACCACCATTGATCTGTGTAAAGGGTATTGGCAAATTCCTCTAGCCGAGGACGCCATCCCCAAGTCGGCCTTCGTCACCCCATTTGGCCTGTACCAATTCCGGGTCATGCCATTTGGGATGAAGAACGCCCCGGCCACCTTCCAGAGGATGGTGGACCGACTATTGGACGGGTTTCAGGAGTATGCTTGCGCCTATCTAGACGACATAGCCATCTTTAGTTACTCCTGGACCGATCATCTGGACCATATCGGAGCAGTACTAGACCGCATCCGGGAAGCCGGACTGACCCTCAAGCCCAGTAAATGTCATATAGGGATGGCCGAGGTCCAATACCTCGGACACCGAGTAGGCAGCGGCCACCAAAAACCCGAACCAGCCAAAATAGAGGCCGTAGCTAAATGGCCAACCCCCCCGCACTAAAACCCAGGTACTAGCCTTTTTGGGGACGGCAGGATATTACCGAAAGTTTGTACCTAACTACAGCGCCCTAGCCAAGCCCCTTACCGACTTGACCCGCAAGAACCTTCCCAAACTAGTAGTATGGGCCCCAGAGTGTGAGCAGGCCTTCCAACTCCTAAAAAATGCCCTTGTTAATGCCCCTGTGTTGGCTGCTCCCGATCCGACTAAACGCTTTCTCGTCCATACAGACGCTTCAATGTTCGGATTGGGAGCAGTACTGAGCCAGATCGGAGCCGATGGCGGTGAACACCCAGTAGCTTACCTCAGCCGAAAGCTTTTACCCAGAGAAGTAAGCTACGCCGCCATCGAAAAGGAATGCCTTGCCGTGGTGTGGGCCCTCAAGAAACTACAGCCCTATTTGTATGGACAAACATTTTCCCTGCTCACAGATCACAACCCGTTGGTCTGGCTGAACCGGGTGTCAGGAGACAATGCCAGACTGCTGCGCTGGAGCTTAGCGCTTCAGCCCTTTGATTTCAATATCCAATATCGCCCGGGGAAGCTCAATGGAAATGCTGACGGGTTATCCCGACAAACGGAACTAGACAAGTGATCTGTGGGTACTCCTCCAGACATCCCCAAGCCGATCCGTTGGGATCAGACTGTGTATGCTGGCTTGGTTCTGGGGGAGCATTGTGGCAGAAGCCGCCACCAGAAACTCGTATTTACCTTGTTATTTGTCCCTACCCTATATGTCCATGCATCCTGTATATTGTACCAGCATGTTAAGGAAGAATCAATGTGCACATACCGTTATTGGGTCCGTGGGTGGCCGCCGTTCGCCTAATCTCCACGTGGCGGCGGCCATCTTAACTGCCGAACAGCGGTGTTTGGTCGTCGAGCGTCTGGAACTAAAATCGGACGCTCGACTACCCAGACACCGCTCCGACCTCCAGGATCACCAAAATGTATGATCCAAACTGCCGAACGGCCCGCCGTTCGGTAGTTTGCATTCCCCAGTCTAGGGGATTCATCCGAACCAAAGATAAGGGTCGGATGGCTGAGCTGTTCGGCACCTTCCATGCAGAGAAGTAGACCGACTACAGGGCCAGAATCTATGGAGCCGTTTTCGGCTACTGTGTCCCTGCAGTCGGTCAAATCTTTAAATACCTGTAACTCCCGAACCCCTGGTCTGATCTGGGTGAAATTTGAATATGTTACTCACCCAGAGCAGACCTACCAGGGGACCCCTCGTTTATCCTTGTACCCCCCGTATTTAGGGGTCATTCAGAAACTGGGGAAAACTCGGTTCCCTCTAATTAATTTACCTGCTAATCTAAGGGGAGGAGAGGGAGGGGAGGTGATTGTGAGGTGATTGGTTGTTTTGAGTTACCTCCCTTGCATGGGAAAAAGCCATAAAAGAAATTGTGTGAATAAAGCTGACAGTTGACCTCCAAGCTATGTGTCGTCTAGTTCTTGGAGGGAAGGGATTGTAACCACGCTACCCGTTTGATACCTGTATTGGATTGCTGTTCCTGTCTACCAGCGGAGCTACCTTGGATCGTACCTCTACTCCGCTACAATATTGTTTGTAGGAATCAACATGATTTCATAAAAGACAGGCCATGTCAAACTAACTTAATTGCATTCTATAAATAAGTTAGCAGAAATATAGATCCGGGTGTTCTATGGTGGATGTGATCTACTTGACTTTTACTAAGGCATTGATACAATTCTACACAAAAGGTTACTATTACATCTGGAATCAGTAGGTTTAGATGACAAATCTTGTTCTTGGATCGAACACTGGATTAAAGATAGAGTGCAGAAAGTAGTTATAAATGTAATATTTTCTAATTGGTCAAAAGTAGTAAGTGGAGTGCCTCGGGTTTCTTTCCTGCGTCCACTTCTCTTTAATTAGTTTATAAATGATCTTGAAGTGGGTATTGAAAATTATGTGTCAATATTTGCAGATGACACAAAACTAAGCAACATAATTGTCAGGATTACAGAATGATCCAGCATATAGAATTGTGTAACACAGGGGACTGATAGGTAATGTTTACCGGACCTTAGAATGGCCGGACTAACGTACCAAAGAATAGTCAGGAATGGCCGAGGTCAAGGGAAACAGAAAGAGACACAATGATAAGGAAAAGCCAGGAGTCAGGGATGCCAGAAAAAAGGGAAGTCAAAAACAATGCCAAAGTCAAATAACCAGAATAACCAGAATCAATAACACGCTCTCGGACAACCACAAGGGAAACCACGACAGGGCACTGAGCAGGATGAGAACTGGGCCTAAATTCTCGTCCTCTAGATCTGATAGGCTGTAACTGGCCTTTGACCCCAAAGGCAGTTACCAGGTTCCCATTCGCATAATTGCTGCTCAGCATTAACCCTTCTGTGGATTTGATTGCTGCTCGGCACACCTTTAAATGTGTTGACAGTAAATGCCATTAACCACATTTTTATAAGCGGATGAATATGTGACAATAATACAACATGATAAAACATCTCTATAGGGGGATTTGGATACAATGGGGGACTGGGCAGGCAAATAGCAGATACGATTCAATACAGATAGGATTTAAGTCATGCATTTTGGAATAGGGACCCAAAATCAGCTTATACATGAAATGGCACTTAATTAGGAAAAAAAAACCCTAGTCACCCCTTCCCCCCCAAAAAAAAAATTACCCCCCTACCTACCTCCCTCACCCTAAAAATAATGAGGGGGAGACATATAACTAAGAACCTGTAAAAAAAACCAAAAAAAACTTACCATTCAATGTTTTCTTTCTTCTAAAATCTTTTTTCAGCCCCAAAAAAGGGCAAATAAATATCCATAATAACCGACGCAATAAAAAAAAAAAATAAACGAGCGCAAAAAAAAAGCCATCTTCACCCGGTGAGGGCTCCGCGCAGACAATTTTTTAGGGCCCCCACCCGCCGCTCATTGGTGGGGACTAGGGGGGAGGACAATAGGTCCCCCCCTATTGGTATTTAGGACCCCACCCGCCGCTCAGGGGTGGGGGCCAGGGGGGAGGACATTAGGTCCCCCCCTATTGGTATTTAGGGCCCCCACCCGCCGCTCAGGGGTGGGGGCCAGGGGGGAAGAAAATAGGTCCCCACCCCTATTGGTATTTAGGGCCCCCATCTGCCGCTCAGGGTTGGGGGGGAGGACAATAGGTCCCCCCCTATTGGTATTTAGGGCCCCCACCCGCCGCTCAGGGGTGGGGGCCAGGGGGGAAGAAAATAGGTCCCCACCCCTATTGGTATTTAGGGCCCCCATCTGCCGCTCAGGGTTGGGGGGGAGGACAATAGGCCCCCCCCTTTTGGTATTTAGGGCCCCCACCCACCGCTCAGGGGTGGGGGCCAGGGGGAGGACATTAGGTCCCCCCCTAATTTGTGTTTAGGGCCCTCACCCACCGCTCAGGGGTGGGGGCCGAGGGGGAGGACATTAGGTCCCCCCCCTTATTCTTGTTTAGGGCCCCCACCCACCGTGCAGGTGGGTGGGGGCCCATCACTATTGTGGCCAGAAAGAGTCCCTGTGGGTTTTAAAATTCGCCTGCTATTGAAGTCTATGGCGGTTCGCCGGGTTTGCCCGTTTGCGAACATTTGCGGAAGTTCGCGTTCGCCGTTCGCGAATGGAAAATTTCATGTTCGCGACATCACTATGCAGAACTAGAAAAAGGTAAGCTACAAAATTAATAAGGGTGGTGAAAAACATTAGTTACGGAGAGAGGCTAGAAAGATTGTATTTGTATTTGTAAAATAGCACTGTACAAATATATCCAGGGTCAGTACAAACTGCTAGGTGCTAACCTTTTCATTAGCAGGAATATACAACAGACAATAAGTCATCTTTTGAGACTGGAAGAAAGGCGTTTTTGGCTTACAGCAGAGGAAAGTAAGTATCATAAAGATGTGGAACTCTACCTAAAGAGGTTATTTTATCAAATTCTCTAGATCAGGGATAGGCAACTTTTGGCAACCCAGATGTTGTGGACTACATCCCCCATAATGCTCTTACACCCCCTAATGCTGACAAAGCATCATGGGAGGTGTAGTCCAAACATCTGGAGTGCCGAAGGTAGCCTATGCCTGGTCTAGATGATATGTTTGGAAAAGCAAACATTCAAGGATATAATTAATTATAAATAATTATAAATATAATGAAATAATCGTGCAATATAATTGTTATTATGTCTGCTAACTTTTGTCCGAACCTCCATTATCTCGTTCAGATAATATAATCACAGATATTCTTTCTATATACATTACAAAGTGCTATCTAAATGCTGGATTATAAACAAGCCGTTGACAAGCATCACTATTCTTTGTGTTGCTATGGCCAAAAATATATTGCACAGTCTTTAACCTGTTAATGACCATGGATTTGCTGCAATGCATCCTGGATAAAAGTACAATATAAGGAAGTTAGAAAAAAATTATAATAATATCTGTGGCTAGTTTTCTGTTTTAAGGGGTTAACAAAATGTTGCTGAGGCATGCAATTCGTTGCTACCTGTCATAGCTGATTTTTCCACTCACACCCTTGAATACACTTGTCGCCCCTTTGCTGATTCCTGAACTAATTTATCACCTGAAAACTTAAACCTTTTAAAAGCAAATTAATCTATGGCTCCTGGTGCATGAACTTCAATGACTCCTTGCCTAAAGGCCAAGTAATTTATATAAAGCATGAAATATTTGACAATTGTAATGAATAAATGCTTGCACATACTTCCATTTCACGCAGTTAATCGCAATTTACATTTGAAAGGGAAATCGCAGCACAAAGACTTAAAACAATCACTCTTTGGGACTGATACAATTTAGTTCTGGTTACGGAGATGGTCACATCACAAAGCAACCTTTTTTATTGTAGAGTTTTTTGTAGAACAGTTGCTTGCAGCTTTTTCTCTCAAAGAATCAGTCATCAGTCACTATCGGATAAATCCACTAATCTTCTTTTCTAAACTCTCTTAGGAGAAATGTAGTTCTATTTTCAGCATGTTAAATGCTGTCCCAGGTATCAGAATAAATGAGAAAATGATTGAAAGTTAATTACAAATTTTGAACCAGACACCCAGAAAGAGAAATCTGAGCACAGCTAAAGTACCAATTCATTTTTTCATTTGAAAACCCTATCCTTTTATGTCTGATTGACATCAACACATTCAGGGTTATGCACTAAATTGAGAATGAAAAGTAAGTTCACCCCCACGTCTTTTCAGAAAATGTGGGATCCTTGGTTAGATGGAGACACATCCTTATCTTGGTAGGTAATGTACCAAAGACCACACAATTTTTAGTTTTTCCTCACAAAAATACAGCTTGGACACCGTGGTATCACTTTTTTCCTCTTTTCTCTTGTCTTCTCCTTTGTGGGAGGGCGGAACCGAAGACACCGGTTTACACACTCATCTATGTCTAACTATCTGATATTATCTACTCCTATCCTATAATCTTTATTTCTATATCCACACGCTTTCCCTCCTTGTCCATTAACCTTTGCACACATATTCCCTCTCTTTTTTTCTCTAGTTAAATAATTATTACACTAAACCAAATGTTCAGACTAGTACATCACCATAGACCAACTTTATGGGAGCATATTGTGATCGCATAACTTCTAACCAAAGGTGTTATACCTTTCAAAAGTAAAATAGTTCCAAAAAGGCTAATTTGTCCACCTCTGTGCAGTTATACTTCTAATTTTCTAAGGGGATATAGGCTCACTCCAGATGTATTTAAGCAAACCTCCATCTAATCCAGCAACGGAATTCTCTCTATAGTAGACTACAAAGGAGCCTTGGTCAACAGAAAACACACTTACATGGTTGGATACCCTATCTTGGATGTTATTGGAAAAATGTTACAATATGGAAAGTATACTTACCGTATATACTCGAGTATAAGCCGACCCGAATATAAGCCGAGGCCCCTAATTTTACCCAAAAAAACTGGGAAAACTTATTGACTCGAGTATAAGACTAGGGTGGGAAATGCAGCAGCTACTGGTAAATTTCTAAATAAAATTAGATCCTAAAAAAATTATATTAATTGAATATTTATTTACAGTGTGTGTATGAATGCAGCGTGTGTGTATGAGTGCAGCGTGTGTGTATGAGTGCAGCGTGTGTATGAGTGCAGCGTGTGTATGAGTGCAGCGTGTGTATGAGTGCAGCGTGTGTGTATGAATGCAGAGTGTGTGTATGAGTGCAGTGAGTGTGTGTGTGCAGTGTGTGTGTGTGCAGTGTGTGTGTGTGTATGAGTATGTGTGCAGTGTGTGTATGAATGCAGTGTGTGTGTGTGTGTGTGTTGCAGAGCCTTGGTGGGGAGTGGGCAATTTTTTTTTAATGATTTTAATATTTTTTTATGATTAATTTTTATTTAATTATTTTTTTATTATTATTTTAATATTTATTTTTTATTATTTTATTTGTAATATTTATTATTTTATTTTTTTTCGTCCCCCCTCCCTGCTTTATACATAGCAGGGAGGGGGACTCCTTCCCTGGTGGTCTAGTGGCATTGGTAGTTCAGTGGGGGGAGGAGGGGGCTGTCAGAGAGTTTACTTACCTGTCCTTCAGCTCCTGTCAGCTCTCTCCTCCTCTGCGCCGGTCCGGTCAGCTCCTCTATCAGCTCACACTGTAAGTCTCGCGAGAACCGCGGCTCTCGCGAGACTTACACTGGGAGCTGACCGAGGTGCTGAACGGACGGCGCGGAGGAGGAGGGACAGGAGCTGCAGGACAGGTAAGTAAACTCTCTGACAGCCCCCACAGCCCCCAGTCTGTATTATGGCAATGCAAATTGCCATTATACAGACTATTGACTCGAATATAAGCCGAGTTGGGGTTTTTCAGCACAAAAAATGTGCTGAAAAACTCGGCTTATACTCGAGTATATACGGTAACTCTCTTACTTGATGCACATTATATATTTGTTACGTACTTATTCTATCTTTTTTTTTTTTTTAATTCTTTATTTTTGTTCGTGCATAGGGTTAACATGTGAATTTGCACTGCCACAATAGCTCGTGCACTCAAGTTTGCATACACGCGTAAACACATGGCATTGATGACATTGCACTTTTTTAAGTAGTTATATAAACAGGATAATTTCTCACGCTCTTAAAGACAGATGAAAGTAATATTTTGATTCACAGATATGTGTCACTTTGCAGTCTCAGGAAGAGTAATGGTCAAGCTAGGACATTGCATTACAGGACATAGTTATACACTTTTAGCTTTTACTGTGCAACGCCCCTGGTACAATCTGTGTTGTGGCTTGTAATTATGCCTCGCTAGGCGATAGAAACATACATACAAATAACCGCCCCATGTGGCCAGTGGCACTAGGCTGAGTAATGCATATTGCTTAGACTGAACTAGGGAAGCCAACTGTGTGTTTGACAACTGTGGACAAGCATGCAAGATGGTCCAAGGGGACGCACAAGGGCTATGTTAGCCGTGTAGCTTAAATGCTTTGCGGTATATGAAAGTGGGCCAGCTGGGGTAGACTATGGTCAGCCTGACCGGGGCAAATACAGATCCCCCTGTATATATGGTAGGATCACTTAAGGACATGGTCGTATGGCAGGGTCCCAGGTGATATCCTAAGTCGCTACCCTCGCTAACTATTTGGGATTCCCATTTATATTTCTAGGTAGCAGAGTTAAAACTGTGGGGCGCTTGCTAAGGAGGCGAGCGTTAGTACCCATCGCTTACCACACCACATATGGAACTCAGTATAGAATCTCATTTTAAAGGGAACAAACAAAGGCTGCATAATATATAACATTGCTTTCCCTGCTGATAAGGATGTTGTGTTGCTTAATTTCAGTAATAGCGCGGTGTAAGCGTAAAAATAAACCATCAGTGTAATGCCTTATGTGATTAGGTTCGGATTGTTATCTCGAGTTAGGTTGGCATGTAGGCTACTGCTATGCCGTGTAGGCTGTCACATAGAAAAAGCAGTGGCAAAAGCTCTATAGTGATTAATGTACAATTAAAATTTATCAGGTTAAAGGCTACATACTGTACATTTTCCTAGCATGTAAAATGCAGGTCTTATGTTATGAGGCATTTTGATAGAGTCCAATTGTAGCGGGGTGTGCGCCTGGCAGGTTCCGTCCATGTGCAGCCGCTCAGCCGTGCCTAGTACAGTCCCTGGGGAGATTGGTGAGAGAGGGACCAAAGAAAGGGTTACAGTTCAGCACGGGTTCGGGTGTTACCGCGTGGTGATGGTAGCCATCTCAGGTATCTTGGGAACCTGCAGCAAGTGTCCTCTTCTGGCTGTAAGTTGCGTTGCTTATGAATTTCAGCTGCGATATGGAGAGTTCATCTGTGCTGTTGCTCCCTTGTGGGTGGGCTGTCATCAGACGCTGCAGCCCTGTTGTGTAGGTACTTCAGGCAGGAGTCCCTCCTTAGAGTGTCGCTTCTTGCCTGGTCGTCCCGCAGGTAGGTTCTGTGAAGGGGAAGCTACTTCTGGGCTACTTCTGAGCCTTGTTGCCTGCCTTGGTGAGTGTCCTGGGGTGGATCCGATTTTGGCGCCACCACATATGGCCGCCGCCATCTTGCCTGCTGTGTCCTGGTGTCGGAGCAGGGTGGCCCTGCTGCTGCGCCCTGGTGGTCGGGGCAATGGAGGGTGAGGACCGGGATCACCCCCCCGGTCCATAGGGGGGGGAAACGGGACCGGCAAGCTGCTCTGGCAATCGGCGTGTGGCAGTTGGGAAGGGAGGCCTGGCAGCGGCCGTCCACCTCGCTCCCCTCCCGATTAGGCCGCAGCCCTCGAAGCTTCGTTCTTCCACTATGGGGTCCAAAGCTCCCGATCTCGGGGTCCGCTACCTCTCCCACAGCCGTGGGTACTTTGTAGGCTTGTCGGTCAGCAGATTAATTTGCCATTTGTAGCTTAAGAGGCCCGATTGCTCCGGAGCCTCTCCTGCATGCGACCGGTTAGCATGGCGGCCCGGCCCCGCCCCCCACGTACTTATTCTATCTTAAAACCAAAATAACAAATTTAAAAAAATAAAAAGTAAATTCAAAGTGAATCTCAAATTTAAGACCAACATAGAAAGTTTCTGACCTTAAATGTAAAATTCACTTAGAATTTAATTTGAATTCTCACTTTAGTAAATAACTCATATTAATTTTTTGGGGGTTTCAACTTGCCAATACCCAACTGCCTTTCTCCTTTTGAGCAATAACTACTACCATTGATTTGACTAATTGAATGATTATGGGTTAGGCGATAACAAATATGTTACTGCGGAATTCAATTTATGTTCCTAAACTTGTACTTTCGATATAATGTGTTTAAGATCAATCTAAACATTTTGTTTAAAAGCTTCTCCGTAAAGTTGAACCCCATGAGCAAATTCCCTCTATACTTGATAGATATAGAATTAGCAACAAAAATGATGTACTTCAACACAGATTGCATTGAAAGATTTTCAGAGGATTGTTTCACTTAATGAATGTTACTTGATCGAGATATTTTATTCGTATTTTATTCCCTGGAAAATTTATAAATAATACAAATATATATGTTTGAATAGATGGTGTGAAAAAAGGTCAGGCTTTTCCACTGAGTTCTAAAAATGTTAGCTATCAGCAACAGGAAAATGGAAAAGAAAAACTTATAGAATTGAATAGAATTAAATTGTTGACCCAAAACCCCCATTTAATTTATGTTTATCAGAGTAGGTAGAACAGCATATTTTAGTTATAGAAAGAAAAACAGAAATATATATATAACTATTATAGACTAAGCTTTTTTTGATACCCTAGCAGAGTGTTTTCATTCTAAGTTGAAGATAATGAGATGATTCAATACTGCTTTATTGCTTGGAATCATAAGTTAATGATGTATCCTTTGGCAATAGAACAACTGAGGTTTTTCTGGCTTCTGCTCCTGTGCTGAACTAAAGTTCCTCGCTGAGACTTTGATATTGACCATGTTCAGACCATTCAACTACTGAGACTAAAATTATAAATAAAATAAAAAAGCCATTAATATTTCTCAGCCCTGATAAAATAACATCACACACTTAGTTGTGGCTGAACACTGCTTAGGTGGAGGATTAGAAAATGTACAGCAAACAAATAAAAAAAATATATTCTTGGGACATATATGTGGTCATCACTGTGTTCCTTTTTCAATTACCTTTAACCCCTTAAGGACTGCAGATGTACTACATACGTCCGCGGTATTCCTAATTACTTACCCGATCGCTGACGGGGGAACGGCGGCAATCGGGTAAGTAATTAGGAATACAGCGTTCCTCTCGTTCTGGGGAAACTGTCTGACAGCCCAGACAGTCCCCCCTCTGCAAATTAGGCTCCCGTGGGCCACGTGATCGCTCTGAAACAGCAGTCACATGACCACAATAGGCGTTCATAGTGCTGCCTGCAGGAGTCTCCCTGCATCTGTAAAATAAAAATATAATGTTAATAAATAAAATATGTATATACATATATATATATATATCTTATATATATATAACGTCATACTAAGTGTTGTTTTTTATTAATATATACATATATTAATATAAAAATGCACTTAGTGTAAATATATATTATATATAACTATATATATTGTATATATATATATATATTATTATAAAAACGCAATAATAACTAATTAAAAATAAATAAAAAAGTAAAAATAAAAACAAACTAAAAACATTTATATATATATAATTTTATTCTAACTGTATTTTGATATTAATATATATATATATATATACATTTATATCCAAATACACTTAGAATGAATATATATATATATCTATGTATATATAAATAAATACAAATTATACGAAATATACATATGTCCATATACATAACTATATACCCGTATTTATCGGCGTATAACACGCCCCGGCGTATAACACGCACCTCATTTTAAGAAGGAAATTTCCCCCCCTCTCATAGTATTCTCCCCCCCTCCCATAGTGTTCCCCCACCCTCATCCCATAGTGTCCCCCCCTTTCCATAGTATTCTCCCCCCCTCCCATAGTATTTTCCACCCCCTCCCATAGTGTTCTCCCCCCCTACCATAGTTTCTCCCCCTCCCCTTGTCCCATAGTGCACTTTCCCTCCCCTTGTCCCATAATTACTTACCTGTCTTGAAGCGTGGGCCGGCTTCACAGTGCGCACCGCGGTACAGGAACTTAAATTTCAGGTTTCGGCGGGACTGAAAGGAAGTGTGCACACTGAGTGCGCACTTCCTTTCAGTCCCGCCGGAAACCGGAACCTGAAATTGAAGTTCAAGTACCGCGGTGCGCGTTGAACACCGGCCCTCGCTTCAAGACAGGTAAGTAAACCTTCACATTCGCTCCATAAGACGCACAGACATTTCCCCTCACTTTTGAGGGGAAAAAAGTGCGTCTTATGGAGCAAAAAATATGTATATCGGCGTATAACACGCACACATCATTTGCCCCCTATTTTCAGGGAGAAAAAGTGCGTGTTATACGCCAATAAATACGGTACATAATTTCATAAATATATACGTCGACTTCAAATATATTAATATGTATATATATATTTAAATTCTAAGGTCCAGAGAATTTAATTTGCTAGCACTATATTTAACCCTGTAACTTTCTAAGATACCCTAAAACCTGTACATGGGGGGGGGGGTACAGTTTTACTCGGGAGTATTGTGGACCAAACCAAGTGTTTGAGGATTTGAATATCTGCCCCTTGCCAAATTATTGATATTTAATGCGTGCACGCTCCTAAAGTAAATTCACACTGGAGACAAGTTTCTGGTAGATGAAAAACCTTCAGGAATGTTTATTCAGGGGGACGGCATTACCCTTATAAAGCAAGAATACATAATATGCAAAATTATAGCTAACAGAGAATACATCAATAATTGGTTAGGTGTTAAGTGTTTTATCTAATGCACATCCTACAAGGCATGATATCACTGTCATCACGGGATTTGACTCCGGATTCCAGCCCCATCTTGTTACACGAGGTAGTTAGTCGATGGGAGGGGTTTCTCTCTAGTAGCTATTTTGAGTAAATATTGAATATGAGTATATATGAGCAAATAGGCATTTTACTAATTCTAATTTACGTCCATAACAGGGAGACTTTGCTGAACACAAATATTAGTGTTTCAAAACAGTAAAACATATCACAGCGATGTTATTGTAAGTGAAAGTGAAATTTTTTGAATTTTTTCACACACCAATGGTCCTTTCACTAATGATATCATTGTGGTGATACGTTTTACTGTTTTGAAACACTAATATTTGTGTTTAGCAAAGTCTCCCGAGTATAACAGTACCCCCCATGTACAGATTTTGTAGTGTTTTTGAAAGTTAAAGAGTCAAATATAAGGCTTGATTTTCCGTTTTTTTCACATTGAAATTTGCCAGGTTGTTTATGTTGCCATTGAGAGCGTATGGTAGCCCAGGAACGAGAATTACCCCCATGATGGCATACCATTTGCAAAAGAAGACAACCCAAGGTATTGCAAATGGGGTATGTTTAGTCCTTTTTTAATAGCCACTAGCGGTCACTGGCCAACATTAGCGTTTATAATTGTTTTTTGCATTTTTAACACACAAACAAATATAAATGTTAACTTTGGACATTGTTTGTGACTAAGTGGCTTCTAAAAAAGACTGGACATAACCCATATTAAATACCCTGGGTTGTCTACTTTAAAAAAAACAATGTACATGTGAGGAGTGATTTAGAGATTTATGACAGATAACAGTGTTACAATGCCACTATTGATACATTTTAAAAATATATATTTTGAAACAGCAATGTACTACTTGTACTTATAGCCCTATAACTTGAAAAAAAAAAAGCTAAGAACATGTTCACATTGGTTATTTTTAAACTCAGGACAAAATTTAGAAACTATTTAGCACAGGTGTTTTTGGCGGTTGTAGATGCGTAACAGATTTTGGGGGTCAAAGTTCAAAAAAGTGTGTTTTTGAAAAACGGTCTGGTCACTAATCTCTTTGTCTGGGATTTTTAGAGTTGTACATATAACCCATCTCCCAACCAAATAATCTAGGAACGATCATCTAGAGCATTTATTTTTTATATATTCTTTATTTTTGCGAGTATTCGCCAAAAGATAACAAGACATATGAAACTTATAGGTACACATCCATACACACACACACACATATATATATATATATATATATATATATATATACAAACGAAAAAATCAGAGCACTCAAAAAGGACTTCTTATTCAGTGTTTACTGTGATAAAGGTTACATCAAATCATATCAAATCGACGTTTCGACCCCTTAGGGTCTTTTTCAAGATCGGATCTTGAAAATCTTGGATCTTGAAAAAGACCCTAAGGGGTCGAAACGTCGATTTGATATGATTTGATGTAACCTTTATCACAGTAAACACTGAATAAGAAGTCCTTTTTGAGTGCTCTGATTTTTTCGTTTGTATATATATCTTGGACGCCGGTAGCACCAAAGGCAAGAATTGTTCCAGTCACTTAAGGGTGAGTGCCCAATCCATATATTTTTTCTATATATATATATATATATATCAAGAACTCCCTCTGTTTGGACACTGTGTGTTAGGTCGGTGTGGTTTCATGAGGGGAGCTAGCTTGGGATCTTGTAGCGCCTTATCGCTTATCAATATCTAGAGCATTTTTACAAGGAGTGCTGATTTGGTAATATCATACTCATCTTTATAAAAAAAAATTGAACGCCAGCTGATGGACGTTTAACATCAAAAGGGGATGTATAAAAGGACTGTGGGGGGATTGTTTATAATGCTGCTATTATTTTTTACTGCACTTTACTGCACCAAGTCCCTGAGGAAGTCCACATCTAGGACGAAAAGCGTAGGACGTGTATGGTGACAAGCTGTTTGTTTTATATTTAAATGTAAGTCATTAAATACTTTTTTACCTTACTCTGGAAGTGTACTACATTTTTGCATATATCTTTCTCTTTTGAGATACATACATCCACTCTATGATGAACATATGAGGAGGGACAATACACTGGATACTGAAAGAAAAGATACCACTCAAGGCTGTTTTAATTCTACAAATTTGTGAGTGACCAATTGTGATTATATATCAGTATCAGTCCACACACAGTTAAACGCTATGTTTCTTTATTGTATCTATATTTAGCAGATTATCCCCTATCCTATTTGCATAGAGATATAAGTGTTGGGTTAGATCAACACACAAGTTAGAGATAAAAGGACAACTACACACACACTCACACACACACACATGTATTTAAAAATACATAGACAAATATATAGACATCCCCTAGACAAACCTGTATTCACAAACATTGACATTTCACATAAATACGCTCCTTCATTTAGACACACAATGTGAAGCTATACACAAATACACTCACATTTACAATTTTCCACTACTCTGTAAACACATTCCTGCATTTGCACAATCAAATATATTCATGAATTGACAAAGGAATTGCATCCTGATGCATGTTCCAAAATAGCTGAATTTGAAAATTTCTAGAATCCAGATGATTTTCCAATTTTGCTAAACTTGTCAATTCCTCAGTATGTGTTTCTAAACAGCTGCAGAGTTCATTTACTACACAGCTATTTTAGTGAATTCAGTTAAAGTTGCAGCTGTGGCTATTTTAACTTGGATTAATGTTGCAGTTTGTGTTCCATCTCAGTACATTTAACTGTTTAGTGAACAAATCCATGTGTATTCAATAGACATGGAAGGGGTCCAGGGCATATGCTTGCTTAAAGCCACAGACTGCTGTCACTCCACCTTGCAAGGGAGCATTGTTGTCTGCACCTATATTGGGTGCAGATCACTTAAGAGCCCCTTTTGCAGTCCAGCTGCTCTTCTCAATGACTCAAAGTGTCATGGCTGGTACTCTCAGCCATTGAATGAGAATAGAGAAACGAATGGGAGCTCTTAGAGTGATCTGTACCCTATGTAGGTACAAACCACTGGACTAACAGGGCTAACACCTCCAAGAGTGCACTCCAGGGCCAGACTAGAAAGAAAATCCGGCATTTTTTAATTAGCGGGACACTAAAAAGGGGGAGGGGCCAGATAGGGTGTGTTTTGTCATCACCAATGACAAGTACGCCTTATAACAAAGTGAGCATGTTGGTTCAATGCTCTTCCAGGGCAGACCTTGTGCAGAGCTCTGCTGAAGAAAAAGGCCCTGTATTTGTTCTGCACAGCGCAAGCAAATTTAATAACATGCTTGCACTGTGTTTGCTTGAAATTTGTCTCTGGTGTCTCCATAGATGGGATACCAGGAGACAAAAATGCCAGGAAAGACTATTGTGCAGTGAGTGTGAAGGTGCTGTGTGTGTGTGAGAGTGATGTGTGTGTGTGTTTTAGGGTGCTGTGTGTGAGGGGTGCAGTGTGTGTGTGCTGTGTGTGAGGGATGGGTGCTGTGTTTGTGTGAGGGTGCTATGTGTGTAAGGGAGCTGTGTGTGAGGGTGCTGTGAGTGTCAGGGGTGCAATGTGTGTATGTGAGAGTGCAGTGAGTGTCAGGGGTGCAGTGTGTGTGAGTGAGGGTGCTGTGAGTTCAGGGGTGCAGTGTGTGTGTGTGTGAGTGAGGGTGCTGTGAGTGTCAGGGGTGCAGTGTGTGTGTGAGTGAGTGAGGGTGATGTGAGTGTCAGGGGTGCAGTGTGTATGTGTGAGTGAGGGTGCTGTGAGTGTCAGGGGTGCAGTGTGTGTGTGTGAGTGAGGGTGCTGTCAGTGTCAGGTGTGCAGTGTGTGTGTGTGAGTGATTAAATTCCTCTTCCCTTCCTACCTTGAGCCTGGGAGGGGGATCATGCTGCTACCATCCCTGGTGGTGCTAGTGGTGAGTGAACTCTAGCCTGTGGGGCTAGAGTTCACTTTCATGATACCCGGAGCGTTTCCATGGCAATGCTCCAAATCTCGTGAGAGGAAGCGGAGCTTTAAGGTAGAGCTCCTCTGGGTTCCTATCCTGTCTCCCTCCCTCTCTCCCACAATAAACTACATGTGGACCGGTGAGGGAGATCTTTGATAGTGCAGGCACTGCATAGACCGGCAGGGGAGATCCTGTGATCTCCCCTGCAGGCCTCGGCTCATGGCCACCGCGGGCCACTGGGCATTTGCTCGGTGTGGCCGATGGCCAGTCCAGGCCTGGTGCACTCCATTGGACTACTAGGGATAACATCTCTCTACTGCCAAAATGTAAACAGGGGGATTTATACATCATTCCAAGAAGAACTGAAGCTGTTCTAAATGCTAAGGAAGACCCTAATCCCTTTTAGAACCTTGTCATTAACCCCTTAAGACCACAGGGCATTCTATGCCGTCCTTATTTTGGTGGCTCTAAACGCGGTAGGGCGGTATAGAACGCCCTGCGATCTTTTGTACTTACCCGGTCGCTGGCGATCCCACGCCGGCGATCGCGGTATGCAGGGCCGTCTTTAATTTGGATTGGACCCTGGGCAAGCATTTACTTGGGCCCCCCTGACTACATATAGATACGCACAAATACACTACCTGACACACACACGCAGATACACACTGACCGCATATAGATACACACAAGAACATTACAGAGTCAAATATAAGGCTTGCGTTTCAGTTTTTTCACATTAAAATTCGCCAGGTTGCCTTTGAGACCGTACGGTAGCCCAGGAATGAAAATGACCCCCATAATGGCATACCATTTGCAATAGTAGACAACCCATGGTATTGCAAATATGGTATGTTCAGTTTTTTTAGTAGCCACTTAGTCACAAACACTGGCCAAAATTTACGTTCAAATTTGTTTTTTGCATTTTCAAATATTAACACTAACTTTGGCCAGTGTTTGTGACCAAGTGGCTACTAAAAAAGACTGGACATATTCCATTTGCAATACCTTGGGTTGTCTACTTTTGCAAATGGTATGCCATCATGGGGGTAATTCTTATTCCTGGGCTACCATATGGTCTCAAAGGCAACATAACCAATCTGGCGAATTTCAATGTAAAAACACTGAAATATTTAACACGCTATATTTGACCCTGTAACTTCCCAAAACACCATAAAACCTGTACATAGGGGGTACTGTTTTACATGTGAGACATCGCTGAATACAAATATGTGTATGTTACTGCAGTAAAAGCAAACAGTATTTTCACATTCACAGTTAAAATGTCATGTAGAACTAAAAAAAATTAAAAAATTCTTATTTTCTCCCATTTTTTTATATTTTGTTCATATTAAATTATGTTCCATACCTAAATATTTGATGTTAAACGAAAGCCCTGTTTCCCCTGAATAAAATGATATATAATAAGTGTGGGTGCATTTAATATGAAAGAGGTGAATTACGGTTGGACAGACATATAGCGCAAATGCCAGGTTTTGTTTACATTTTGTTTGGATCACAACTTGTACATTTGGCTGCAGTCTTAAGGGGTTAATATATTATCAGATGCTTTGGTTATGTTTTAAATGTTCTGTCATTATGATGGATCACAAATTATAAGAGGCCATTCTGAAAGTTAAGCTACAGACTGTTATAAAATTAAACAGCAATTTTAAACCACCACAACCGTAACAGTAATGTTTTATTATTTTGGATAACATTGTCCTCTTTACAACATATGTTCATAAATCATTTCAAATTACTTTACCTTGATCTGAAAGAGTTGAGTTTTCTTTGTGCATGGAAAATACCTTTCATACAGTTAATGACCAATGGGAGTCTGAATAGTACGCCCAAATTCCTTGTAGAAACCGTCTTCCTATTCAATGAAAAAGAGTGAGCATCACAGTACAGCGGTCATTATTATATTTGCCATTCAAAAATAGGTATGAGTTAGTGTTATTCCTGTGAGAACTGATTAAAGATACAGAATACAATACAGTCTGTCATGACAAAGCACAACAGTACTGAGATGCATTTGCCAAGTTTGTCATTAAAATAGGTAATGTTGATTATAGCTTGATTCTGAAAAGCGGCACTGTCACACACAACTTACCTTTCTCCTATTTTCTTTTTGTCCTTTCTGCTCTAGTTTTATTTAAAACCTAAGATCAAATAGGGTCTACTTTGTCTTATTTATTTTTTCTACACTTGACCTTCTTTCCTCAAAGGAGGAGCTTAAGCCCACTCCATTTCCTCTGGTCAAAGAAATTTTCCCACAATACTCACCTTTCCCCCGTGTTGTCGCAATGCCTTGTTTCCCTATTCCCAAACATCCTGGCATTTAGACTAGAGCTTCGGCGAATAGACAGGATTTCGTTCAAACCAAATGCCACAGTTTGTCCATTCCCACAGTATTAGAGATCTATCTACTAAAATGCTGGTCTTTTTTTGGTATGTTAGCCAACTTTACTAATATTAAAAGTAAAAATCAGCCTGTGGATGATCAAGGTGGTAATGAAAGAAAAAGACCACCCCGAGTCTAATCAAGTGGGCACTCATTCAAATAATTAACGTAGTGTCCCGCTTAGCCCCCACCCATGCCCAGGCAGCTATTAAACTAATTAGGGGAACCTAGTGGACCCCCCGGTCCCTACCCATTAGCGGTGTGTGGGAATCCTTAGTGACAAAAGGGAGAGTAACCTATTGTTCCCCCCCATTAGTGGCGGGTGGGAGCCTAAAGTGACTCTCACCAATTAGTGGTGGGTGGGGGCCCTAAGTGACAAAAGAGGGGGCAATTGTCTCCCCTCCAGTCACCACCAATAAGCAGCAGGTGGGGGCCCAAAGTAACAAAAGAGTGTGGGAACCTATTGTCTCCCCCCGTTGCCCTGACCCATTAGCGGAGGGTGGGGGCCCTAAGTGACAAAAGGGGGGAGCTATTGTCTCCCCCGAACCCCCACCCATTAGTGGTGGGTGGGGGCCCTAAATGACAAAAAGGGGGACCTAATGTTTTCCCCCTGCCCCCACCTATAAGCGGTGGGTGGAGAACCTATGTGGAAACCTATTGTCCCTCACTCAGCCCACACCCATTGTTAAAATAACAACCCAAAAGTCACTAGGAGTCCCCAGGGAGGGGTGTGACCAGGGTCTCTAAGCCCCTAGTCCTTTCCTCCACCCATAAAATAAAAGACCATCTATAACCCTTATCCTGACAATAGTGAGGGACCAATAAATACCACGAAAATTTAAAAAATATATATACTTACCATTTTTTTCAGCCCCAAAAAAGGACAAATAAAAATATATGAAGCCTGACAAGTTAATAAAATTAAACTCTATCGCAAAAAGTCGTTTTTCTGATGAATGAACGAATAGCCAAAATTCCCGCCTGAATTTCAGACAATAGAGAATGCCCAACTGGAGTGTTCAACTGGGCATGGACGGGAATTTCACAGTGCTATCTAGTGTGGGCAGATGACATGTCCTACATGGCCTTTATCTGCCCACACTAAGATAGGGGTTTGGAATTTAAAGGTAAAAAAGATGAAATGGGGGATCTAAGAGCACAATGAAATGTAGTTGAGTCGGGAGGGGATTTAAATAAAAAAAAAGGGATACGGCCATGACAGTGCCGCTTTAAATTTCAATATGTGTGTGTAACTGTCTGCCTGTAACAATGTGTATGTGTGGGACTGTCTGCCTGTAACTGTTCGCATAGCTGTAAGTGCGTGTGTTACAGCCTGTAAGTGTGTGTAACAGTCTTTAACTGTGTGTGAATGCCTGTAACTGTGTGTGTGTAACTGCCTATAACTCTGTGTGTGTGACTTCCTGTAGCTGTGTGTGTGACTGCCTGTAACTGTGTACATGTGTGTGTGACTGCCTGTAACTGTGTACATGTGTGTGTGACTGTCTGTCTGTAACTGTGTGTGTGACTGTCTATAACTGTATGTGAGTGTGTGTGTGTGTGTGTGTGCGTGACTGCCTGTAACTGTGTGTGACTGTCTGCCTTTAATAGTATGTGTGTGTGTAAGTATGTGTGTGACAGCCTGTACGTTTGTGTGTAACTGTCTGTAAGTGTGTGTGTGACAGTATATAACTGTGCTGTGTGAGTGCCTGTACCAGTGTGTGTGTAACTGCCTGTAAGTGTGTTTGACTGCCTGCAACTGTGTGTGACTGTAACTGTGTGTGTGTGTGTGTGTGTGTGTGTGAGTGAGAGAGAGAGAGAGACTGCATGCTTGTAACTGTTTTTGTGCCTATACCTGTGTGTTTGTCTGCCTGTAACTGAGTGTGTAACTGTGTATGTGACTGTATGTTAATATGTGTGTGACTGTCTGTAACCGTGTGTGTGTGTGTGTGAGAGACTGCCTTCAACTGTGTGTGTGACTGCCTGCAAATGTGTGTATATCTGTCTGCCTGTAACAGTCTGTGCATGTGTTTGTCTGACTGTCTGCCCATAACTGTGTGTGACTATGTGCCTGAGACTGTGTGCATGTGGATGTATTTGACAGTATATATGTATCTGTATTTGAAAGTGTATATGTATAACTATGTGCATCTGACTTTGGTACTCTGGGTGAAAAATATATTCATATATACATTCACACTTGGGCCTACATGCATATTTTTATCTAAATTAAATGCCCATCACATACAGCCAATAAACCCATTACGAAGGTCTTACACAACCAATACATGGCATACGTTTCACACAGCCATTACGCCTATCACACACCCAGACAACACACACATTACATCATATTATTATGAGATTTATTACAGTGGAGCTCTGTCATACAAAATGCCCATTACTCGGTTTTATAGTTGGGGAGCTCTGTAACACATTAATAGGCACATTACTGGATGTTGTATTGTTGTGGAGCTCTGTGACATTCATACACTGCACATTACTGTGAGTTTTATTGTTGGGGAGTTCTGTGCTAAACTGGTACACACCACATGTGCTGTGAGGGTTTTTTGTTCCTGTGGAGCTCAGTAATACATTTTATTCCAAAGAGGTCAAGGTAAATAAAGAAAATCCAGAGCTCCAAATCAAAACATCTCGCCGTATTATGTGACATACTTAGTCTGCCCCTCTGTAATGTAGGGGAGGCAGTCTGGCATGCACTCCTTTTGGCTGCAGACCATAAGTAGCTGTCTTCCGAGCTCCAGTCAATCAGAATTACAGCCAATCAGAGCGTTGCCGTGGATTACCACAGGAAAGCTCTGACACTGAGCTTGTGAGACAGTTACTCAAGGTTTGCACCCGGTGGAGGTGCAGACCAGATTCCCGGTACACTGGACCACTGGAGATATCAGCATGCCCCTCTCCCTGCCAGGTAACAATAGGAAATGGGGAATGAATACTGTTTATAAATATTTATTAATTTGATAAATCCCCTATAGATACATTACACCCCCTTTACACACACACACACACACACACACACTATACATGGATAAGGGCATGAAGTAAAAGTACTTGCAGGGTTAAAACCAAGGAAATCTCAGGTACTCTTGAGGTATAAATTTGAAATTGAAACAAAATTCACTTTGAATTCACATTGAATAACTGTCAAATTTTCGTGAATAACACTTTGGCCACTGTAATATTTTCCTGTTTTATTTTAATCATACCGTATATACTCGTGTATAAGTCGATCTCGTGTATAAGTTGAGTGCAGTTTTGTGACCAACAGTTGTGAAATATGCTATGCCTTGTGCATAAGTCGAGGGTAAAACTTGGGGCTATGAAATTCTGTGATTTTTATAATTTTGTCAGATTTTACCTAGGTAATATCCTGGAACATAATCCTGTATATAATGCAGAGTATGTGTGTGTATATAATGCAGAGTGTGTGTTTGTATGTGTGTGTGTGTATAAAATGCAGAGGGTGTTTTTGTATGAGTGTCTGTGTATATAATGCAGAGTGTGTGTTTGTATGAGTGTGTGTATATAATGCAGAGTGTGTGTATTATATACACACACTCATACAAACACACACTCTGCATTATATAAACACACACTCTGTGTGTATATAATGCAGAGTGTGTGTGTTTGTGTGAATGCAGAGTGTGTGTGTGTGTTTGTGTAGTGTCTGTGAACTGGGTGGGGGGAGGGCATTTTTATCATTTACATTTTTATTTTTTATTTTTTTTTATTTTATTATTTTATTATTTAATATTTAATTTTGTCCCCCCTCCCTGCTTGTTACCTGGTCAGGGAGGGGGGCTATCTTAATCCCTGGTGTTCCATTGGCATGGGCTGTGCAGGGGGGGAGCCGTCAGCAAGCTGTTACATACCCTTGTAGCAGCTCCGGTCAGCTCTCTTCACCTCTGTGCAGCTCCCCTGTCAGCTCCCAGTATAAATCTCGCGGTCTGCGTGCCCCGCGGAGCGTTGCCACGGTAACCCATGGCACCGCTCTGACGGCCGCGGGTGTTGCAAGATTTACACTGGGAGCTGACAGGGGAGCTGCACAGAGGTGAAGAGAGCTGACCAGAGCTGCTACAAAGGTATGTAACAGCTTGCTGACGGCTCCCCCCCTTCACAGCCCATGCCAGCCCCCAACAGGACCGCCGGGCTTGTAATGAGCCCGGCGGTCCTGGTCTGTATTATGGCAATGTAAGTTGCCATAATACAGACCTTGACTCGAGTGTAAGTCGAGTGGGGCTTTTTAAGCACAAATAATGTGCTGAAAAACTCGACTTATACTCGAGTATATATGGTAGATCAAACCCAACAAAATTAATATATATCATGTTTATGTGTTAAAAAGAAACATGGTTTTAGTTTTTCACTAGACTGGAAATCACAATGGAACAATGGGAATGCAATTTTCAGACCATAATAATCAAGACAGAGCAATCGGACAATTTATTTCCAATACAGCTATTTTAAAATAAAGTGTGATTTCCCCTGATTAATTCTGGCTAATTTTCAGTAAATTCAGTAATTAATAATCCTGTAGGAGTTAACTATCAGAGTTTTTCACTCAAGTGAGAATTCAAATTGAATTTCAAATGTAAGATAAAAAATAGCCAAAGTGGAAAAGTTTGCAGTTTCAGTTCGACTACTCTGGCCTTAAATTTGAAATTCACTTTAATTCTCATTTTAGTAAATAACCCTGTAAATAATTAAATAAGCAGTAGGTCTGGGTTAATCAGCTGGTAGACCTCCACTGTAGATGGTAGATAGAATGTTAGATCCCATGATGCCCAACAATAATTTTTATGAAAATAACTGAATCTGGGGTCTGATGAAAGTGTAGGTACACTGGAAACAGAGATGTGTTTGTTAGCTAATGAAGACCAGGAAAAAGCAGAAATTTTAAATAACTATTTTTCTTCAGTATATATTAATGAGGATCCTATGGCAAGATATATGCAAATGATTGCTGCAAGAAACTTGCAGATACCTTGTGATTGGATAACTCGAGACAAGGTGCTACAGCTATTAAAGGAAATTTATGTAAATAAAGCTCCGGGGCCTGATGGTATTCACCCACGAGTACTTAAGGAGCTAAGTGGGGAAATAAGTGAACCTCTGTATTTAATTTTTCAAGATTCTTTTGTTTCAGGTATTGTACCGGAGGATTGGAGGAAGGCAGATGTTGTTCCAATATTTAAAAAGGGTTCAAAATCCTTGCCTGGAAATTATAGACCTGTGAGCTGAACTTCTGAGACTGGGAAAATATTTGAAGGGCTATTAAAGGATTATATTCAGGAATTCATTGGGAAGAACTTTGTTATTACCAATAATCAGCATGGTTTTATGAAACATAGGTCATGTCAAACTAACCTAATTGCATTCTACGAAGAAGTAAGTAGAAGTATAGATCAGGGTGTTGCAGTGGATGTGATCTATTTGGATTTTGCCAAGGTGTTTGATACAGTTCCTCACAATAGGTTAGTCTTCAAACTAAAAGAAATTGGTCTACATGAATATTCTTGTTCTTGGGCAAAACATTGGCTTAAGGATAGAGTACAACGAGTTGTCATTAATGGTAAATTTTCAGGCTGGACAGAAGTGGTAAGTGGTGTCCCTCAGGGTTCTGTTTTGAGACCGCTTCTATTTAACATAATTATAAATGATCTAGAAATAGGCATTGAAAGTCATGTATTAGTGTTTGCAGATGACACGAAACTTTGTAAAGTAATAAAATGTGAGCAGGATATTGCTTTTCTGCAGAGGGATTTGGATAGATTGGGGGACTGGGCACTAAAATGGCAGATTAAATTTAACGTAGAGAAATGCAAAGTTATGCACTTTGGGGTTAAGAATGCACAAGCAATTTACACCCTAAATGGTAGTGAACTAGGCATAACCACACACGAGACAAATTTAGGAATTGTTTTAGACAACAAATTAGGCAGCAATATGCAATGTCAATCTGCAGTTGCTAAGGCCATGAAGATTTTGTCATGTATAAATAGGGGCATAAATTTTCGGGATGAAAATATAATTTTGCCTCTTTATCAATCACTGGTAAGACCACACCTTGAATATACTGTGCAATTTTGGGCACCTGTTCTTAAGAAAGATATCATGGCACTAGAAAAAGTGCAGAAACGAGCTACAAAATTGATAAAAGGAATGGAGCATTTTAGTTACGAAGAAAGGTTAAAAAATGTAAATCGGTTTAGTTTGGAAAAAAGGCGCCTGAGAGGGTATATGATAACATTATATAAATATATTCGGGTCCAGTACAAACCTTTATCTGGAAATCTATTCATAAACACAAGGTCACATATTTAGGCTGGAAGAAAGGAGATTTCATCTAAGGCAAAGAAAAGTTTTATTTTACAGTAAGAGCAATAAGGATATGGAATTCTCTGCCTGAAGAGGTGGTTTTGTCAGAGTCTATACAGATGTTTAAACTGCAATTGGATAAATACTTGCAAAAACATAACATACAGGGATATAATTTCTAATTAGTGGGGTAATAGCTGCTTGATCCAAGGAGACATCTGACTGCTATTTTGGGGTCAAGAAGGAATTTTTTCCTAGTTTGTTGCAAAATTGGAAGCGCTTCAGACTAGGTTTTTTGCCTTCTTTTGGATCAACAGCAAAAACATATGTGAGGAAGGCTGAACTTGATGGACGCAAATCTCTTTTCAGCTATGTAACAATGTTTCCCAGCAAATTGACTGATATCACGTCTGTTATCAGGAATATATAGATTATTGGATCCATTTAAATTTGTAACCCTGCAGAAATATCAAATGATAAGCAAGTATCTGAAACAATAAAATAGCATTTTTATATATATCTAATTAAGTTACCAAATATAAATGTCTGATTTAATGGACAGCATGACTCCATTTCCAGAGGCGAGGCAAATATGATTACATGGTTAAGTGACTGAACACATCACTAAACATTTTGTGATATACACATATTCACAATCAGCCTCAATTAATAAAGTCCCCGGGGATCCCTTATCCATCACATTATTACAAATTACCTAAATAAATATGTAGAAGGGTCATGGTGCGTATTTTCTGGAAGTCATTTTTGATTTCACGCTGGCATCCCTAATTTTGCATATCCTGTCCGTTACTGTTTCACCCCATTTATACAATGTTATTATGTTTACGATGATGAGGAAAAACAAATTTGAATCAGCAGGAATATTTGAAACATTTTAATCATGCAACTCTAGCCGATATTTAAAAGATTAAATGTTGAATCTGATGTGTCCAGACCTGTAAATGCAGTAATATATAAATAACTAGAAATATTTTTTTCTAGATTTGCACAAAAACAATGTTAGTATCTATAGAAAATTGTCTCTAAAATGTAACCCTATTAAGTACCCATTGTCTATATTTAGATGGGGAGTGACACGCTGTGAGGGAATCCCATATTTTTCCCATTACTTAGCAATGAAAGACATTTTCTGTTAACAAGGTTAATTTAAGGAAAGAAACATGAATTTATATAAATATATATTTTCTCACCCCTCCTGGTTGGTATATAGTGCCCATTCTCGACTCCTCGGCAAGAGGCCTGGGAGTCTGAAGGTTCTGCCCAATATCTTAGCTGTTCCTATATACTCAGATTGCTCAGCTCATCGTCTCTTATCATCTCTCTCTCTCATCTCATCATCTCTTATCCTCTCTCTATCCCATCTCTCTCTTCTGAGATATTTTACAGGTTTATTAACAAAATGCTGTATTTTGATGAATTCAGAAAAGTGTTTGCAAAATACAGGAGCTGACATTAAAACAATTTCAAAAGTTTCAGAATTTAGAAAGGCTTCTAAAAATTTTTTAACACTCGTTTCATTTCAATGTTTATTTACTAAACTCTAAGGGATTTATTTGCTCAACCATAAACTCTAGAGAACTGAAAAAAAACAAAAAAAACAAAAAAAAACAAAAACAAATAAGTAAAATAACCAAGCAATGACTATAGTATAGATCACGGGACAGCAGCCAGACACCAAGTGTGCCATGTATGGCATTTGAGGTGCCTTTGCATGGCACTCAAGGCTGCCAGAGACAAGCAGGCTGTGGCCTATCAGGAGTCCGAGTGGACTTTAGCTATCTGCTAGTGCAACCTGAGATTGCAGGTGGTGAGGGACAATAATTGATGCATCTCAGATCACTTCCTCCCAGCACTTGCAAACTGAAATCTGCACTGGAATAGAGCAGCCCTCGGCAGATATTTTAGTTCCTGCCTTTGACCTTTACCCACTAAGTCTGGCCCTTATTGGACCCCAGGGTAGAGACCCATATTGCTAGATATACACAAAGCTGCTGAATAAGCCTTCCGTTCATACACATTATATAAACAGCCCCCCCACACACACACATTCACATTCCCCACATACACAACACCACTGACAATCCATATACACACACACACCCCAACAAGCAACCTCTCACATGCAATACTACAAGCAGCCCCACAGATACCCACACCACCAAACACACAATGTGACTTATCCAGACACACAATTCCACAAGCAGTCCCACATTCATACACAGCCCACATTCATAGGTATCATACACAATACCACAAGCTATTCAGGAATATAACTGTGCACATATGCACAAACACAACGCTACAAAGCAAATGCGGCAATCATAAATAACACAAGCACAATATGGCACATAAACACCCCAATTTTAAAAAATAGGACCGGCACGCTAAGAGATTTCAAGATTTTCTTTTTGCACAGTACAACTAAAAGGTTGCCTACACCTGGTATAGATTGTAGACTATAGTCATTGCTTGGTTACTTTATTTATATTTGGCAATTTGACTCTAGATGGAGAATTTTTCCATAACATCTATTTTTGTCTAAATTTTACAATTTACAAAATTTTCTACTATTTGCTGTTTATTTCAAATAAGACATGGCCTTGCTTAATTAATATGTATTTAATTCAGTAGGATTGTTATGCTTGCTCAAAAAATAAAGTCAAAGAAAAAAAAATGATCTGAGTTTTTACATGCAATTTACAAAAATAATACTTAACACAGTTTTTCTGTGCTCCAGAAAGCATAATACATTATGACTGAAGTGAGACTGTTTCTGGTGTACTTTAGACTTTAGTAATATCATACCTATTGCTAAATCACACTGTATGATTACATAAAACCATTATCATTTTGTGAAATGAAATTAGGTATTTTGCATTGCGTAGGCTAATTGCACTGCCTCAAGCCAATTTACTCGGAATACATTTGGTGTTACAATGGTCTCATATATATCGTAAAATTAGGTACAAATTCCTGTCCTTTTTATGGCTATAATTGCTGCTTAGTTGCCATTGGGTTACTTCTAAATGTTCCACTGGACCATTATTGGTAATTTCAATCATTTAGTTTTTTTATTATAATGTCAAACACAGTGCTAGCAAGGATATTGTTACATCCTTATTATGGTAAGTAAGTTAAGCCAGAGAACATTTTTTTAAAAAACAATTTCAAAGCCAACCAGTCGTATTCATGATATTTTCTTTCTCCAGTCTCTGAACACCCACATGTCAAGGAGAACTGTATCCATCAAGGAGAACATAAAAACAAAATCTATTCATTAACTGCTGAATTTGCTTTAGCAGATTTTTCTATTTCCTTTGTCTCAATTTATTTAAGTTCAGCTGATGGAATTCCTCTGAGGTTCAATGTATTTTCTGTTGACCGATTGGAACCTCATTGAGTCGTAGAGTTCGCTGACATTTTCAATTGGATTTAAATGCAGCAGTGAGGCATGTTTGAAAATAGTGCCAACTGAATGGGAGATCAGTTGTAATCAAACAGCTATCAAATGACAACCGGATTCTAGGCAGTGGAAAAAATGTTCTACTAAGGAAAAAGTAGTGTAGGGTTGGAGGGTTTCGCTGCAGTATAAGAATAATTGGGAGTTTAGGATTAGAAATATAATCTCCTTAGTCTGTATCACACAGCTCATAGAAATGAGGTGAATTATGTTGCACAATTTTGCTGAATAACCAAATGTAGTTGTGCTAAATCGGCCCAAATACATTTTACATTTAAATATGTTCAATAATTTTTTTAATACTAATCATTGTAAAGTTTTCCTAACCAATGCAAAATGAGCTTCGAGTCTTAAATTTAAAAATAAAATATATTCTCAATGCACAGTGGAATGATGGGAGCTAATATGCAAATTACGGGTGATGACTGGCTGTGTGAACACAAAATACATAAAATTGTTACTAAGAATTTCTAAATTATAATCTGTTTCTGCAAATTGTGAGATCAGAAGTGCTAATTACTGCTAAACTTACCGTAGCCTGGTTAAATTATACTATTTATTCTGAATCTTGATATCTCGGAAACATTTATGAAATTGATTTATGAAAGAAATATTGAACCATATTTTAAACTAGTTCTGGCATTTGTAAGATATAATTAAAAGGGGCCTTTAATTGTTGGGGTTATTGCATTTTATGCAAAAACATACGCATCTGATTAGTCCACAGTAGCCTGGAATTAGAACTTCGATTAGAACATATCCAGAATCTTCCTACCTGGCTATACAGTTGATATATTTGTAAATTATCTGAGAGCCTTTTTTTTGTTTTCTAGAGACCACTGGAGAAACCTGCTAGTTTCCCATTACAATAACCCTGCTTCTTCTAAAAAATAAAAAATAAAAAATAAAATCGCTGTTAAATAGGCCTATTCAACTCTCAAAAAGACAAAAACAGATCATTTCACCTTCTTATTGATTCCAATGTCTTGTAACAAATGGATGCCAGTTTATTGAAAAAAATCCAACCTAGCTTACCATCATTTGTATCTCAGTATTTGTTCCCAGCATATAAACTCCAAACAAAATTGGGTGGTGGAGTGCATCCTTTCATAGTAATCCCAGTCCCACTTAGGGAGCTTAGGGAGTTTCCTTCAGTTTTCTACAGGTATATATAATATGTATTATAACTAGGGTGTCTGCTTGTAGAATGGGATAAACAACCCTTTTAACCCCTTAAGACCGCAGGACGTACTATGCCGTCCTTATTTTGGTGGCTCTAAAAGCCGCAGGACGGCATAGTACGTCCTGCGATCTTATGTACTTACCTGGTCGCCGGCGATCCCACGCCGGCGATCGCGGTATGGGGGACTTACCTGGGAGCCCAGGGAGTCCCCCTGCGTCCTCTTCAGCCGCCCAGGGCCATGTGATCGCGAGGTCCTTGCGAGGACCCCGCGGTCACATGGACGGCATAGCCGTCCAAGGCATTGCCAGCAGGGGGAGTGCCTGTAATGACAGGTACTCCCCCTGCTGTCTGAAAAAAAAATAAAAAATGTTAAAACAGTGTAAAAATAAATTATATATACTTAGATCATATATATATTTATTATATATATGATCTAAGTATATATATACACACATATACACACATACACATAAATATGCATACACTGTCTACGTGTATTTTAATATTAATATATACATAATTATATATATATATTAATATCAAAATACACGTACAATGATATTTATTAAATATATATATAATTTTCATTATATATATATATTTATATATAATAAAAAATAAATAAATATATAAATACGTTAAAAAAATAAATAAAAAATAAATAAAAAAATAATAAAAAAAAATAGATAAAAAATATATAAACATGCGTAATTTCGTTCTAACTGTATTTTAAAATTAATATATATATATTGATATCAAAATACATGTAGAACGAAATAATATATATATCTATATACATAAGTATATACGTATATATCACTATGTATATACCTATATATAAATAAAAATAATAAAAAAAAATTATATACATATATATACACACATATATATATACACACATATATATATATAATAATTCTACGCATATATTTATGTAATAATTTTACATAATTAGGTCATTTTATTAATTACAATTTGCAGGACCTGCCTGCCAACCCAGGCCAAAAGTTCAGGGAATTACATTGTCTAGCACTATATTTAACTCTGTAACTTTCCAAGACACCATGAAACCTGTACATGGGGGGTACTATTTTACTCGGAAGACTTCGCTGAACACAAATATTAGTGTTTCAAAACAAAAAAATATATTACAACGACGATATCGTCAGTGACAGTGACATTTTTTGCATTTTTCACACACAAATGGCACTTACACTGACGATATAATTGTTGTGATACGTTTTACTGTTTTGAAACACTAATATTTGTGTTCAGCGAAGTCTCCTGAGTATAACAGTACCCCTCATGTACAGGTTTTATGGTGTTTTCAAAAGTTACAGAGTCAAATATAAGGTTTGCGTTTCAGTTTTTTCACATTAAAATTCGCCAGGTTGCCTTTGAGACCGTATGGTAGCCCAGGAATGAAAATTATCCCCATGATGGCATACCATTTGCAATAGTAGACAACCCAGGGTATTGCAAATAGGGTATGTTCAGTTTTTTTAGTAGCCACTTAGTCACAAACACTGGCCAAAATTTGCGTTCAAATTAGTTTTTTGCATTTTCAAATATTAACACTAACTTTGGCCAGTGTTTGTGACCAAGTGGCTACTAAAAAAGACTGGACATACTCAATTTGCAATACCTTAGGTTGTCTACTTTTGCAAATGGTATGCCATCATGGGGGTAATTCTTATTTCTGGGCTACCATATGGTCTCAAAGGCAACGTAACCAATCTGGCGAATTTCAATGTAAAAAAACTGAAATATGTAACACGCTATATTTGACCCTGTAACTTCCCAAAACACCATAAAACCTGTACATAGGGGGTACTGTTTTACACGCGAGACATCGCTGAATACAAATATGTGTATTGTATTGCAGTAAAAGCAAACAGTATTATGACATTCACAGTTAGAATGTCACGTAGAACTAAAAATTTTTTAAAAATTCTTATTTTCTCCCATTTTTAAAATATTTTTTTTATATTAAATTATGTTCCATACCTAAATATTTGATGTTAAACGAAAGCCCCGTTTCCCCTGAATAAAATGATATATTATAATGGGGGGTGCATTTAATATGAAAGAGGTGAATTATGGTTGGACAGACATATAGCGCAAATGCCAGGTTTTGTTTACGTTTTTTTGGATCACAACTTGTACATTTGGCTGCGGTCTTAAGGGGTTAACATATGCTTTGTTTTTGTTTTGTTTCTTAAACAGTGAAACATGTGATCTTAAAACCTACACCATATTTTCTGGGGAATTCGTCCCCACATTCTCTCCAGATCGTACACCAATGTTTTCACCCATTGTGCTTAGCTCACACAGCCGCAGGGTACTCAGGAGATCTATCAAAGTGCTCCTAAAAGTGCCTTTTATATTTGGATTTTAACCTGATTGTATTTATTCAATTGGTCTTAAAATGGTTTCAAAAGTGTTCGTTCTTTTACCTAAACTCTGACATTTTTCATAGAAATATCAATTTCAGCAATGACAGTCACATTCAGAGTAGTGGAAAAATAGAAGTGAAGTAGAACGCGTTTCTGATGGAAAAAGTGACAGAAAGATTGATTAAAGCATAGCATTACAGAAAAGAAAATGGTGTGGATTCAAAAAAATGATGGTAAGGACGAAAAAAATGGCCAGATTTAATAAATTGCAGTGAAAAATTCTAAAATGGTGAAAAACTGTCTGTGACACTTTCATAAATCTCCCTCTAAGACTATTCTCTTACACCATTTCCTATCTTTATAGACTTATCTCTAATAAGTTACCTTTCTACTGACTGCTTTCATTCCCCGAATGTTAAATATAAATAATATATTAACCTGTGCCTGAGTAGACTTAACTATCTTCAGCATTTTCAGCCTTGCAGACATCAATAATAATGGTTCAAACGATAAACTTACTCACACCTCTGTTCCCAAATTTATCATCAATTTAGACATAGATCGACATAATTATTGCCCAACATAACATCCCGAGTAATGGTGTAATTATGGCAGCATAAAATATATACATTTTCTATTCTTGTAAGTAAGTAGGCAGGGGGTTTAAACGACTATGCTTTGCGGTTAATTCCACCATGCACGTTCATTTTTATTTTAGTTTTTTAATAGCTTATTTAAAGTGCAAAGTACAGAATAAAACAGAAAGCATAAAGTATAGCACCTGCTTTTTAATATAAGAAAAACCATGAGAATGAAAGAAGGAAAAAAAAGAAATTATAAGTTAGAAATCCACAAAAAAAACAAGAGCAATGCAAAACATGGCACGCCATATAAAACATATCAGAAGCTTACATGGTTTAATCATTAATGTACTTTCCATAAGTCGATTATAAGTAATCTGGTCAATAACCTCATCCATGGAGGGAACAGTGGTGTGCAACCGCTTGGAAACCAAAACCCTATGGGCTGCTATAGTGATTTTATTGTAAAGTTTTCAGAGATAAGGAGGGAAGCCCTCCAAGGGTCCAGATAATAAAAGCAGATAATAAAAGGGACCATGGGTCTAAATCAGTGGGTTTGTGGAATATATCTGATAATAATGATTGGATGTTATGTCAAAGGGGCTAGACCACAACATATTAATATTAGTGCCTTTAAAGGCATTGAACCCCCACATAAATTGGTTGAAGTCTGCCCCATTTGAAAGAACTCCACTGGGTGGTGTACTACTGCATCATCATGTTATCTATGTGTTTCTATAAGTCAGGGGTAGGCAACCTTCTACCCATCAGATGTCATAGACTACATTCCCCATATCTTGGCTAGCATTCTCCTAGAATATTGTTTCTCTGTTTTTGGGAGATTTTCACTTTTGCTCATTATTACCATTCAGTAACTGAATGGTAATTAAGATACTTCAATTACTTCTTTCTATAAGTAAATAAATAAATTTAGCACTGATTGAGTCATAGAATATTTTAATTGCACTGATCAGCCACAACATTAAAACAGGTGAAGTGAATAATATTGATTATATCATTACAATGGAATCCATCAAGGGGTGGGATATATTATGTAGCAGTTAGTTCTTAAATTACATGTGTTGGTAGCAGGAAAAAGTGGCTTGCATAAAGTGACTTTGACAAGGGCCAAATAGTGATGGCTAGACAACTGGGTCAGACAATCTCCAAAATGGTAATTCTTGTGGGATGTTCCCAGTATGCAGTAGTTAGTACCTACAAAAAGTGGTTGAAGGAAGGATATACGGTGAACGGGCATCAGAGTCAAGGGCACCCAACGCTTATTGATGGAGAGCGAAGGCTGGCCCATCTGGTCCGATTACACAAAAGAGCTACTGTGGCTAAAATTGCTAAAAACACTGTCCACAATAGAAAGGTGTCAGAAAACACAGTGCATCACAGTTTGCTGTATATGGGACTTTGTAGTTGTAGACCAGTCTGAGTGCCCATGATGACCCTTGTCTACCACCTTCAATGGGGATGTGAGAATCAGAACTTGGTCATGGAGCAATGGAAGAAGGTTTTCTGGTCTGATGTATTATGTTTTTGTTCACATCTGGTGGATGGCTAGGTGCATGTGCATTGCTTACCAGGGGAAGAGATGGCAGCCAGCAGGCTGCACTAAGGGAAGAAAGCAGGTCGGCAGAGCCAGTGTATGCTCTGGGCAATGTTTTGCTGAGAAACCTTGAGTCCTGGAATTCATGTGAATGTTACTTTGACACGCATCATCTACCTAGAGATTGTTGTAGACCACATACACTTCTTTATGGTAATGGCCTTTCCTGATGGCAGTTTCCTCGTTCAGAAGGATAATGCAACCTGCAAAAATTGTTCAGGAATGGTTTGATGAACATGACAAAGAGATTACTGTGTTGCCTTGTCCTCCTAATCCCCCGGATCATAATCCAAATGAACATTTGTGAGATTTGATGGAACAGCAAATCTAATCAGTGGAGGCCCCATCTCACAACTTGGAGGACTTAAGGGATCTGCTGCTAATGTCTTGGTGCCAGATACCACTCAACACATTCGGGGTCTTGTAGAGTCCATGCCTTGATGTATCAGAGCTGTTTCGACAGCAGGAGAAGATATTACATGATATTAGGTCGGTGGTTTTAATGTTGTGTCTGATCAGTGTATAACAAATTCTCCATTATTTATATTAGCTATTTTCCCACTTCAATTTTCAAATGTAATCTGAAATGTAATATTTTTTCTGTACGGTCCTTCAATCCTTGAGTAAAGGCCAAGTGTAAAGTTTTTAAGGACAACTGACCCTAAGGCAATTCTTGTTCCTGTTGTATTGATCCTTGTTCTGTGCATGACTTAGTATAAATATTTTATTTAAGATATACAGAAAAATTGGCAAACACGCATAAAGTAAAATATCTGGACAGAAAGCAAATATGTTTGTAATGTTTCTGTAATAGACATGAAATTTAGCCTTGACACAGCATGAGTGCTTTGAATAATGTTTTTCTATATGCTAATCTATATCTCTTAACAAAGAATTGGGGGAAACTGCACCTTTCAACATTTATAACACAAACAAAAACAAACACTGTTTTACAAAACACATTAGCAACTTGTAGAATGAATATTAACTGTAGCCTTTAAGAAATGTTATTTTAAAAATAGAAGGTTATAGTTCTAAAAAGGAAATCCAGAAATATCTTCTGTAAAGAAACTAGCCTTTGCTGACGTAGATTAGATTATAGTAAACATATACACAAAACCAGAGATGGCATGTATTTTAGTTTTGTTATGTCTGTTCTAATTTACGTCCTAGTGATATCTACGTCATGCTCTCGGGTTGTTTCTTGACCTTCTCTGTTTCATTTTTCTCCTACGCTAATTTTATATAGTGAACAGTATAAGAAATGATTAAATGATTCACTAACCTATTATAACTTTTTAATGAGTTAATTCCATCCCCTGTAAAATCTCTGTAAAAAGACCTAAAATGATTTACGGCGCATGAGAAATGACATAAAGCAAAAGACAAATGTATTATTCTTATAAGTATCACATAACTCGTGTAATATCACAGGACTCTTCATCAAGATATTACAGTGATATGCAAAGTGTAGGTATGTCACACAGAACAGCAGTGAATAATTCACTATTAACCCCTTAACGCCGTTACGGCGTGCTATGCCGTCACGGGTTAAGTGGGCTTTAACGCCGTTATGACGGCATAGCACGCCGTAACGGCTTGCAGCCCCAGGAGGTAAGTTATACTTACCTCCGCCGCGATCCGCTTCGGGAGGACTGCCTCACAGCCCAGGCAGCCCTCCCACGGCAAATGAGGCCCCCGGGGGCCATGTGATCGCTCTCAAAGAGCGATCACATGGCCCCCTATAGCTGGCTGTGGATATGCCAGCAGGGGGACTGTTTGAAATATCAGACAGTCCCCCTGCTGGTGGGAAGAATTAAAAAAAATAATTAGACATGTGTAAAAATAAAATAAATGCATTTTTATATATATATAATATGTATATATATTATATATATAATATATATACATATTATATATATGTAACGTCATACAAAGTGTATTTTAATATTAATATAAGTATATATATTAATATTAAAATACACTTAGAATGACATTACATATATATAATATGTATATATATTATATATATAATAGATGTACATATATATATTATATATAAATACGTATAATTAAAATAATAAATAAATTAAATAATAAAATAAATAAATAAAATATTGAAACAAAATTTAATATAAATTATATATGCATATGTAATTTCATTCTAACTGTATTTTGTTATTAATATATATATATCGGTAACAAAATACACTTAGAATGACATTCTATATATATCTATCTACCGTATTTTTCGCTCCATAAGACGCACTTTTTTTCCCCTCAAAAGTGAGGGGAAATGTCTGTGCGTCTTATGGAGCGAATATGAAGCTTTACTTACCTGTCTTGCAGCGTTGGCCGGCAGCACAGGGCGCACCGCGGTACTGGAACTTGAATTTCATGTTCCGGTTTCCGGCGGGACTGAAAGGAAGTGTGCACAAGCTGAGTGCGCACTTCCTTTCAGTCCCGCCGGAAACCGGAACATGAAATTCAAGTTCCAGTACTGCGGTGCGCCCTGTGCTGCCGGCCAACGCTGCAAGACAGGTAAGTAATTATGGGACAAGGGGAGGGGGACAGTATGGGAGAGAAGAATATGGGGAGGGGGGGGTGGATGAAGTCTGTGGGGAGGGGGGGGATGAAGTCTGTGGGGAGGGGGGGGATGAAGTCTGTGGGGAGGGGGGGGATGAAGTCTGTGGGGAGGGGGGGGGGGGATGAAGTCTGTGGGGAGGGGGGGGATGAAGTCTGGGGAGGGGGGGGATGAAGTCTGGGGAGGGGGGGGATGAAGTCTGGGGAGGGGGGGGATGAAGTCTGGGGAGGGGGGGGATGAAGTCTGGGGAGGGGGGGGGTGAAGTCTGTGGGGAGGGGGGGGGATGAAGTCTGTGGGGAGGGGGGGGGATGAAGTCTGTGGGGAGGGGGGGATGAAGTCTGTGGGGAGGGGGGGGATGAAGTCTGTGGGGAGGGGGGGGATGAAGTCTGTGGGGAGGGGGGGGGGATGAAGTCTGTGGGGAGGGGGGGGATGAAGTCTGTGGGGAGGGGGGGGATGAAGTCTGTGGGGAGGGGGGGGATGAAGTCTGTGGGGAGGGGGGGGGATGAAGTCTGTGGGGAGGGGGGGGATGAAGTCTGTGGGGAGGGGAGGATGAAGTCTGTGGGGAGGGGGGGGGATGAAGTCTGTGGGGAGGGGGGGGATGAAGTCTGTGGGGAGGGGGGGGGATGAAGTCTGTGGGGAGGGGGGGGGATGAAGTCTGTGGGGAGGGGGGGGATGAAGTCTGTGGGGAGGGGGGGGGGATGAAGTCTATGGGGAGGGGGGGGATGAAGTCTATGGGGATGGGGGGGGGGATGAAGACTATGGGAGGGGGGGGACACTATGGGACAGGGGAGAAAAAAATATTCTGTACAAACTGTCCCATAGTAAGAAACACTATGGGACAGTTTGTTCAGAATATTTTTTTTCTGGGTTTCTTCCTCTAAAAACTAGGTGCGTCTTATGGTGAGGTGCGTCTTATGGAGCGAAAAATACGGTATATATAAAATGCAAATAACCGCAAATATATATATATAGATAAATACATATAATTACATAAAAGATTACATCAGTATACACGTAGAATTTAAATACCTATAAATGCATATATATTAAAATTCTACATGTATATTTAAATAATCTTTTAACGTAATTATGTGATTTGATTAATTAAAATTTGATTGACATGCATGACAACACAGGGAGAAAGTGCAGAGAATTTAATTTGCAAGCACTATATTTGACCCTGTAACTCTCCAAGACACCATAAAACCTGTACATAGGGGGTACTGTTTTACCCGGGAGACTTTGCTGAACTCAAATATTCGTGTTTCAAACTGGTAAATTGTATTACAACGATGATATTTTAAGTAAAAGTAACGTTTTTTGCATTTTTTACAAGCGAACTGCACTTTTATGGTCTATATTATTGTTGTAATATGTTTTACTGTTTTAAAACACTAATATTTGTGTTTAGTGAAGTCTCCCGAGAATAACAGTACCCCCCATGTACAGGTTTTATGGTGTTTTGGAACGTTAGAGAGTCACATATAAGGCTTGCATTTCATTTTTTTCACATTGAAATTTGCCAGATTGGTTATGTTGCCTTTGAGAGCGTATGGTAGCCCAGGAATGTGAATTACCCCCATGATGGCATACCATTTGCAAAAGTAGACAACCCGAGGTATTGCAAGTGGGGTATGTCCAGTCTTTCTTAGTAGCCACTTAGTCACAAACACTGGCCAAATATTCGTTTTTTGCTTTTTTCACACAAAAACAAATATGAACGCTAACTTTGGCCAGTGTTTGTGACTAAGTGGCTACTAAAAAAGACTAAACATACCCCACTTTCAATACCTTGGCTTGTCTACTTTTTCAAATGGTATGCCATTATGGGGGTAATTCTCATTCCTGGGCTACCACACCGTCTCAAAGGTAACATTACCAATCTGGCAAATTTCAATTTGAAAATGTAATGTTCTATATTTGACCCTGTAACTTTCCAAAACAACATAAAACCTGTTAATGGGGGGTACTGTTGTGCTCGTGAGACATCACTGATTACAAATATGTGCATTCACAGTTAAAATGTCAGACGGAAATGCAAATTTAAAAAAAAATCTTATTTTCTCACATTTTTTTTACTTTTATTCATAATAAATGATGTTCCATATATGAATAGTTAATGATAGATTAAAGCCCTGTTTCTCCTGAACAAAATGATATATAATAAGTGTGGGTGCATATAATTTGAAAGAGGGGAACTACGGGTGAACAGACACATAGCGCAAATTCCAGTTTTTGTTTACGTTTTGTTTTGATCAGAACGTGCACTATTGACTCCGTCCTGAAGGGGTTAATTTACAAAAAAAGAATAACAAAAATAAAACAATAACATGCTAGTGGTATATACAGTTGCAAGAAAAAGCATGTGAACCCTTTGGAATGATATGGATTTCTGCACAAATTGGTCATAAAATGTGATCTGATCATCATCTTAGTCACAACAATAGACAATCACAGTCTGCTTAAACTAATAACACACAAAGAATGAAATGTTGCCATGTTTTTATTGAACACACCATGTAAACATTCACAGTGCAGGTGGAAAAAGTATGTGAACCCTTGGATTTAATAACTGGTTGAACCTCCTTTGGCAGTAATAACTTCAACCAAACGTTTCCTGTAGTTGCAGATCAGACGTGCACAACGGCCAGGAGTAATTCTTGACCATTCCTCTTTACAGAACTGTTTCAGTTCAGCAATATTCTTGGGATCTGTGGTGTGAATCACTTTCTTGAGGTCATGCCACAGCATCTCAATCGGGTTGAGGTCAGGATTCTGACTGGGCCACTTCAGAAGGCGTATTTTCTTCTGTTTAAGCCATTCTGTTGTTGATTTACTTCTATGCTTTGGGTCATTGTCCTGTTGCAACACCCATCTTCTGTTGAGCTTCAGCTGGTAGACAGATGGCCTTAAGTTCTCCTGCAAAATGTCTTGATAAACTTGGAAATTTATTTTTCCTTTGATGATAGCAATCCGTTCAGGCCCTGACGCAGCAAAGCAGCCCCAAACCATGATGCCCACACCACCATACTTCACAGTTGGGATGAGGTTTTGATGTTGGTGTGCCGTGCCTTTTTTTCGCCACACACAGTGTTGTGTGTTTCTTCCAAACAACTCAACTTTGGTTTCATCTGTCCACAGAATATTTTGCCAGTACTGCTGTGGAACATCCAGGTGCTCTTGTGCAAACTGTAAACGTGCAGCAATGTTTTGTTTGGACAGCAGTGGCTTCCTCTGTGGTATCATCCCATGAAATCCATTCTAGTTTAGTGTTTTACGTATTGTCTAAGTCTTTAGCTGATACTCTAGGATTCTTCTTCACCTCATTGAGCAGTCTGTGCTGTGCTCTTGCAGTCATCTTTACAGGACGGCCACTCCTAGGGAGAGTAGCAGCAGTGCTGAACTTTCTCCATTTATAGACAATTTGTCTTACCGTGGACTGATGAACAGCAAGGCTTTTGGAGATATTTTTATAACCCTTTCCAGCTTTATGCAAGTCAACAATTCTTAATCATAGGTCTTCTGAGAGCTCTTTTGTGCGAGGCATCATTCACATCAGGCAATGCTTCTTGTGAAAATCAAACCCAGAACTGGTGTGTGTTTTTTATATGGCAGGGCAGCTGTAACCAACAGCTCCAATCTCATCTCATTGATTGGACTCCAGTTGGCTGACATCTCACTCCAATTAGCTCTTGGAGATGTCATTAGTCTAGGGGTTCACATACTTTTTCCATCTGCACTGTGAATGTTTACATGGTGTGTTCAATAAAAACATGGCAACATTTCATTCTTTGTGTGTTATTAGTTTAAGCAGACTGTGATTGTCTATTGTTGTGACTTAGATGATGATCAGATCACATTTTATGACCAATTTGTGCAGAAATCCATATCATTCCAAAGGGTTCACATACTTTTTCTTGCAACTGTATTTAGAATGTTGTTAAAATTACGAGTTTTAAATGTCAATGTTGTCATAGCGACAATACAATCTTACTGTGGTGACTCTCTGTTAGGAACTGGAACTGTCTATAATATGTCACTGCTAGGTAGAGGGTAGGGGGTAAGTTATGGTTAAGGGATCTCAAACATTATGATTATTTAGGATAAGGAGTGATTTCCCAACAGTTTTCGCCTGGACAATTTGGGAAGGGGGAGCATGACTGTTGCACATGCCTTGTGGACTTTATCAAAATGGCTACTAATGTTGCAATTTTGAAGGGTTTTAAAAGATGCTGGGGGAGGAGTCTTACCAGTCAGCAGAGAGAGGCTTGTGGTATGGTGTCTTGTTGTTTGTTTCTGTTTTGTCACAGCTTGGCAGAATTCCTGGACAGTGCAGATGAGAAATGGACAAGACAAAGAGTCGCTTTGGGGACGCTTTGGAGAAGTGTCTGTTGGGCAATTTTCAACAGCTGACAGTGTTAAGTATGATGTTAAAAATTGGTTATATTTAATAAAGCTGTGGCCGTTGTCTTATCCAGTGTATTATTTGGGGGGAAACAGTGATAAAATATATATAGGTCAGCAGTCATGTCCTTGTTTAGGAGGGATAGTCCCTTTTTGGGCACAAATCTCTCTACCACTCTTTTCTATCTTAGTGTCCCCCATTTCTGGGAACACTATATTATCCAAGTATCTGAGCATATATACCAGAATTCCATACCAATAACACTCACAGTAATTTGTCTTTAAACTATACTAGATGTGTTTCGAAATCAGTCTGTTTAGACAAGATACATTGTTCTTGTTCTAAATTGCAATCGGTTTTAGTAAGTCACCTAACATTTTTAAGAATAGCCTCGCCTCCGCCACACTCCCACTCACACCCTTAAAATTAAAATCTCCCTATTTGTCCATTTGAAATTTTGTGAAGTATGCTTGGCGTTAGTTTAGTGGGATCTTACAAGCTTATAGTTTTATGGTACCTACCTCCAAGATCAAGGTCCCTCTAATTCTAAAACACTCTTAGTCCCGGCTCTAACCTATTCCAGTCCTAAAAAGCATTACCTTAACCCCTTAAGGACCAAACTTCTGGAATAAAATGGAATCATGACATGTCACACACGTCATGTGTCCTTAAGGGGTTAAACCGCATGGGAACACCGTTGAATCCTACCAATTCAGGACACATAGGAATTCCTGAAAAATTCATGACATTTTACTTAAATAAGTGTCGTTAAAATCTAAATTGGGTAATATATATTTTATTTAACATAATCTACATTCATTCTGGGGGACAGAGCCTAATGCCGAACCGGCCGGATGCACTTTGGTTGAGCTACTGGGGAAAACTGCCTAAACCATCGACTAAATAAGATGATAATCAACAATACACTGCTTACAACACATAAATCTACTGGAGTTTGACCGGCAGCTGGCGGTTCTGGATCTCGAAAGGATTGAGGCCTACTACACGTGGGAAAGAGGGAGGCGGCCGATCCCTCTGCCCTCGGGTGCCTTGAACTTTACAGGGTCCATCAGAGCATATCTCCCCTCCCCCCCAGCCGGTGACGGTAATCTCTCAGTTGTGTTGTGGGGTCTGGAAGCATGTTTGTTCAGCTACACAAAGAGACATATACCTCCTGGAAAATGGCAGACATTCAGTGCACCCCTGCCGAAGGGAAACAGGAGCCCAACATCCTGCTCAAACTAGCCCTTCCGGCGCAAGCTGGTGGGCAGAACAACAAACAAACAGTCATCTACCCAAGAGGCAGCCTCAACACGGGAGGAAGGCTCCGAAGGTTCTGACTGCAAAACGGGCCTCATCATGGTGGCGGATCAAGCGGCGCGCTCTACAGCACAAGAAGCTAAAAATCTATATTTTTACCCACCGGGGACATAAAGCACAACTGAGAAGCAAGACCCGACAAGCTCACCTGGCGGTTCCTGGGTCCAGAGGACTGCAACACCTCATACCACTCCAGATTCGGACACTGCATGGAGACCATCCTCTTCTATCAACACGTGGGCACAGAGACCAGCACTGCCTTGCTGCATTGTAGGAATGCAGGATACCCCTGCCAGGCATCAGCTGAATAAGATACCTAAGCCTGAGCAATCTCTTGGACGCTTTGCAGAGACCAATATGCAGCATAGGGTGAAGACACCAGGCGGAGGTTTTATCAAACTTACCACAGGACTGTATTTATGTTCCTTTTTATGATTTCACATTCTGTGTTATAATGTACCTGTTTTTTTAAGTATCTGTCTCCTACTCTCCGGTTAGGAATTGCATGCTACTACTCATGGGCATAATGCCCTTAATCTTACTCAGTCTATACAACCAGTGCTTTTATCTCATGTTTTAGCTTGTTAACCAACTAAAATTCAGCAAAACAATGCTTACTATAGTTTTTGTTCAATTTCTGGCTATTGTCAGGATTTCTTTACTCTTGATTAATTTAAAAAAAAAAAGTGCAAGTCTTTCACCGTGACTTATAATGTACCTTCAATTTATTTTGTCGCATTAACGATTAGTGTCATGGATTTATCTGCTTATTTATCTTCTATGCACTACAAAAATAAAGAATTATAAAAATCATAAATAAATCTACATTCATTCTTATATCTAACCTCTTTAACTTCTTGTTAATGCCCCATGAATATATATATATATATATATAGACAGTGTATCAACAGACGTATTATACTAAATTAAGTTAACAACTAGCAAACAACAATGGTACAGTGCTTTGTTTTCAATTTCAAGAGATACAGTTATTCAAAGCATAAATATAGCATTATAAACAGGGGGAAATATTTATATGATAAGCATAATTGAAACAATGAAGACCTACTCATCCTGAGCATTCGTTTTGCTAGCAGTGATTTCATTTCCTGTTTTTGAACATTCTCCTTGTTGACTTTCCTGATGGTTTGATGTCTCTGGTTTACGAACGGAATTATTGTCTGACAACAGAGTTCCAACATCTAAAAATATATATATATAAAAAAAATATATATAAGCAAAACAAAATATAACAATGCAAAAAAAGAAAAAAATAGCACCATCTCTGGCTCCAATACATTATTTAATAGACATATTTATTGTGCTCTTTAGAACCCAGCATTATTACACTTGTTATTCATGTCTTCACTAGTGATAAACAGCTCAGCATTGCATAGATAGTGGATTGTGTGCTATTTATTCCCCTTAGCATCAGCCCAAGACACTTATAGTCAATATGGTCGAAGATATTAAAATACAGTAAATAATGTTTCAGATATATTGTGCAGAAGAATGACTGGGTAACTAATGCTTTTCCATTACACGTGCATCTATCAGTATAAGACATGTCATATTGTTAAACTTGTATAACATGATAACTTTGAAATGCTATCCTTTTAAAATGGAGCTGTCAAAGTGATGTTTTTGAAATGCCAAGTATCAATATGATGCCATTCTAAAAGTGGTGCATTTATTATAAAAGTAAGCACTGTTGCAAAACCAACAGTAAAAGTGCTACTTATAATGGAGTATTTATGGATATACACTGATCAGCCACAACATTAAAACCACTGACAGGTAAAGGTAATAACATTGATTGTATTGTTACAATGGTACCTGTTAAGGTGTCGGATATATTAGGCATCAAGTGAACAGTCTTTTCTTGAATTTCATGTGTTGGACAAGCAAAAGTATCTGAGTGACTTTGACAAGGGCCAATTAGTGATGGCTAGAGGACTGTGTCAGAACATCTCCAAAATGGAAAATCTTGTGGAATGTTCCCGGTATGCAGCAGTTTGTACCTACCAAAAGTGGTGCAAGGAAGGATAACCGGTAAACCAACATCAGGGTCATGGGTGCTCAAGGCTCATTAATGCACATGGGCAAAGAAGACTAGCCATCTGGTCTGATCATACAGAAGAGATATTGTAGCTTAAATTGCTGATAAACGTAATGCTGGCCATAATAAAAAGATGCCAGAACACATATTGCATTGCAGTTTGCAGTGTATGGGGCTGCATAGCCACAGACTGGTCAGATTGCCCAACATGACCACTGTCCACTGCTGAAAGCACCTTATGCTCTGGACAATATTCTCCTGGGAAACCTTTAGTCTTGGCATTTATGTGGATGTTACTTTGAAATGTACCACCTACCTAGAGTTCAAGGTGTTGCCTTGGCCTCCAAATTCCCCAGATCTCAATCCAATTGAGCATCTGTGTTGTAGCTATATATATATATTATATATATAGTATATATGGTCAGTTTGGTGCTCAAATGGTTACATACCACATATTTGTGGACAATATGTTTTTTATATGGTCTGACTCATGAGAGAATGACTTAATCAAAAAGTATCCTTCATCTGTTTATCTCTTAACCATCATGAAAAGATAGAATTACATTTTTGAGTTGCGTAGTTTGGACCAACGCATTGCTTATACTCTCTACAAGAAACAATCTGATCATAACACGTTATTACATGCCAACAGTTTTCATACTCCAGCTCTGAAGATTTTATTTTTACCCATTTCTCAAATTCAGATATTACAAACCAAAAGAATCAGTTGGAAACAATGTGACTGGCGTTCCTGGAGAGGGGAGACCCCATAAAGTTAACCACAGAGATAACATGACAGGAACAAAAGAGGAATCAAAAATCACTATTCCCATGAAATTTAATTCAGCCAGTGACAGCATCACCAGCAGTATCAAGAAATGGTGGGACTTATTGTCCACGGACCATTCACTCAGCTCTATCTTTGCTTCATCCCGTAGAATAGAAACTTGAATTACCCATTAATGAAGACAGATGTACCAAGAGATGTGATATTCCCTAAGAAGTCAGAGAGGATTGAACGCCGCAGATGCTTTGGATGTGTCACATGTGGACAAATGCTCAAAGGAATGTATTTTGCACAACCCCATACAGGCAAGAGATATGACATCCTGCATTACATCACATGACACTAACTCATGTAATCAACCTCATTTAATGCCCATTCAGATTTTTTTTTTACGTGGAGAAAACTGATCTAAAAGTATGAGAAAGAAATAGGGGCCACAGATCGACCATCATGACAGCATTTAGGGGTGACAGATCTGACAAACCTGTGGCTAAACATTTTCTTTAGTTTCAAAATAGACTTCTTACACTCAAGTTCATGGCCATTGACATGATGCAACCATTGATCAAAGGGGGAGACCACTCTAAACTACTATTGCAGAAAGAGACTTTCTGGATTTGACAACTGGACACCATTGGTCTGAAAGGATGTATATCTTTCAGTTTGTTTCTGGTTACACGTTAAGGATGTTGTGCTCTGTATCTACATTTTTTCTATTATTTTCTTCTTTTTGTTTTTTGCTTTTATGTTTAACATTTTCTTTTTCTTTTTTCTACTTTTTGACTGATTTTGATCCCCTTCTATTGGGTTATAATATATTACGAAGATCTATGTGATCACTAATTGTTTTTTCTGAGCTATACATGGGGTTTGTGTATCTACAATGTGTTCATTATCAGGTGGATATTAATATGGCTTTATATTGCTTTCATGTATTGGATGGGGGATGTTCAAGTCATGAGAGATTGATAGTATCTCATTACACGCTCTTTTACACATTTATACTATTCACCACATGCACTCTCACATTTCATGGCGTTTATATTGCTGTTTCTAATTGCTAATACTGAGTATTTTTTTTGGTAGATAGCCTTTTGGTAGATAGCTCCCTAATACCGTGGGAATTTCTGAAGTTGCCGAAGTGCCAAAGTTCCGAAGTATCGAAGTGTCGAAGTGCTGAAGTTCCGAAGTGCCGAAGTCCCGAATTGCCGAAGTCCCGAAATTTGGAATGCCGAAACGAAACGTTTCTCCATGCACATGCCTAGGATGCTCTGTGTTTCATCCAGGACTGTGGCCTTGACACTCATCAAGCTCTGAGCAACTTCCTTCTAGCTGGTGTACAGTCTCTGGATGTGGAAATATATTTGTTGATTAGGATCAATACCTGAACTCAAGATGCAGTGCTAGCTTAGAGGACAATCTGCAAAGTTAAGAGTATTCTTGATCTCAAGATGTGCTATATTGTAACTGCCATCATTCTCATCCAGTGTAGTATCATTGAGTGTTGCTGCCCACAATCTCACCAGTGTCTATGTTAGTTCAGACAATTCATTGGGAATAAATAGTCCACAGCTGTAGTGCAGCACTCTATAAATTCAAAGTAAAGTAAGGAGCACCGCTGTATCCTGAGCTGTAATGATGTAAATCATTATGACCAAAGCTGTAATGGCACTGAACTGAAAAGCCTTAATTCTGGTAACATCCACTCCAGTGTAGGTCTTCACCTTCCAGACAAAAAATGTCTCTACTAACTCGTGTCCCATTAGAAATGACACAGTAAACCATTAATATTGAAGAGAATCTCTATCCTTACTTTCTCTGTTGGTATTTTTAAAAATTGAAAACAAAAAACAACCTGCAACAATGCACCTGCTAGCACAGCCAGCAGGCAAATAGTACTTCAAATTATCATTCAATTGCAATAAGTAAGTTTTTGATTTATCTTCGACTACCATGCACTCGTTACTAAATCTCCAACTCCTGTACTTCATGTTGGTCCGGATGTGAATATTAGTCATTTTCCAAATGTTTCAGAACAAATGTTACAGAATCTGTTGGAATGACCAAATCCTGATCTCATTTGGATGTTGTAAATCTGTGAATTGCCAATGCGGTCCGATTTGGGGCATTTTGTTTAGTGAAAACCCTGCTAATTGTAGAAGGGGCATCACTTGCATTGGGAGAGTGGATTCTAAAAAGTACTGGATCTGTATTGGAAGATACATTGTTACGAAGCATGAATACATTTTATTTAGTTTAGTTGTTTTAGGGCAATTAAATAAGTAAAAAACACACCAAAAAGGTGTTTTGTTTTATGAGTTTAACTGTTACCATTAATGACTTAAAATACAACTAATCAAATATTGAATCATCTCTAATACTTGAATACAGCTAAACAGCCAGTAATCCATTAGGTATCAGTTAGCCTAATGCAATTTGCAGTAAAATCATTTGAATTTTCATTATGGAAGGAACATTATGTGAAGCCAATTAATCAGAATGACATCCATCATCCTATTTAAAAAGATCAATCAGCATAAATTTGCAGAAGTTGGTATAAAATTTCTATTAATAGTTTGCCAAGTAAAAAAGTTGCAGTAGTAGGTTTAAAAGGAAGATTATCAACTCCAAATACAGCTTCCATGATGCTCTGTCATCCTGTAGAAGAACAAAAAACAATTGTTGTGCACTTTCCTGGGATTGGAATGAGGGCAAAATGCACCCTAAATTATTGGTGATGTATTGAAGTGCCACTTTGCAAGAAGATGTGCAACGTTTTAAAGAATGAAATCCTCAAAGGCTACAGCTGGGTCTTTCTCAGAAGTTATCCTAAGGTCAGTGACTATTGGATGCAGACAATTTTGGTAGTTCCATGAAGATGTGGTTAATTGCCACCTCTTTTCTTCTCAAATAGTTCTATTACAATCCCCATCCCTTTCCTATCAAAGGCTGGCTGAACATTTTAAAAATACATTTCAGAAATACTGAGAGAAATAGAACTCCTACTAATAAAGATTTACTTGTAAAAGATGATTATTAACCCTGACACTCTGTTTACATTTATTTAAACACTTGACCAGCCGAGATTAGCATCCCAGGAAATGTAATAGCCAGGGATGGATGAGCAGTATGCCCTATAAAGCCCAGAAACCTCTATCTAAAACACCTTGAAAAAATTGTCAATTCATAGATGCATGTAAATAATCTAATTTTACATACGTATGTGTTTTGTATGTATATTGTTTTGTTGTTAATGCACATGTGTTTTGTGGATAAATACTGTTTGTAATACATATTGTTTGTATGCACATATTATCAGTGTAATGCATGTGCAAATGCTCATACTATGTCCCTAATATAATGACCATATCTATAAATACAAACCACATCTAAGTGCAGAGTTTAAGAGGAAAAAAAAAACACTCCCCAACAAACATATACAATACATACAATCGGTAGGACAATTACAAGAAAACTTACAGGAATGGTAGGTTGAAGAGAACCCTACTCAAATGAGCATACAGTCTATAGGAGGTGGGGTATAAAACACATTAGGACAGGAAATCACAATCAAATAAGGTGGGAGTGAAGCAGAACTGAAGGAGAGAGTAAAGTGCTGCCCTTTAGGAGAGAGCAAGAGACAGGTATGTGAGGTAGAGGCTCTCTGGGAGGCCATAAGCTTTACTAAAGAGATGGGTTTGAAGGCACTTCTTAAATGGTTGAAGACTAGGGGAGAATCTGATGGCAGGAGACAGGCTAATACATAGAAAGGGAGACGCCCGCGAGAAGTCCTGCAAGCGTGAGTTGGCCGTATGGGTGCGAGCAGCGGATAGGAGAAGGTCACGGGCAGAGCGGAGAGACCAAGAAGGAGCATACCTATGGATCTGTGAAAAGTAATAAGAGTGGCTAGAATTGTTCAGTGCTTTATATGGGTTAGCACTTTGTTTTGACTCCTATAGGATACAAGAAGCCAATGTAAGGACGGACAGAGAGGCAGCATTCATTACAGACTGTAGTGGGGCAATACGGCTTTTGGGAAGACCAATTAGGAGAGGGTTACAATAATCCATGTGAGACATTACTAGAGCATGGACAAGCTCCTTGGTACCATCTTGCGTAAGAAAGGGGCGGATGTGGGCTATGTTTTTAAGATGGAATCTACAGGATTTGGCAACATACTGGATGTAAGGCTCAAAGGTGATGCCAGAATCAAGTATGACACCAAGGCAGCTTGCAAGGATGGACTTATGTGGATGCCACTAACTTGAAGGGAGAGCGAAAGAGGAGGATCAGTGTTAGGAGGAGGAAAGACAAGGAGCTCATTTTTAGAGAGACTGAGTTTCAGAAAGCGGGAAGACATCCAGTCAGAGAGGGAAGAAAGGAAAGCAGTGACACGTTGCAGGACGGCAGAGGTTAGGTCTGGGGAGGAGAGATATATCTGGGTGTCATGAGTGTACAGGTGGTAGTGGAATCCAAAAATAAGTTTGCCAAGAGAGGCAGTATGAAGAGAAAATAGAAGGGGAACAAGGAAAGAGCCTTGGGGGACTCCAACCGAGACAGGACGAGGGGAGGAGGTATCATTAGAAAAGGAGACACTGAATGAGCGTTGGGAGAGATAAGAGGAAAACCACCAGAGGTCAGAGTCACAGAGCCCGAGTGATTGGAGAGTTTGAAGAAGGAGAGCATGATCAATGGTGTCAAAGGCTGCAAAGAGGTCAAGAAGAATTAGTATATGTGACAAACTGCCTTTTGTCACTGGATTGTTATGTGCCAAACTGCCTTTTTCCCCTGACTGTTGGAGGAGCCTGATTGCCAGCCTCCTGCCTCATGACTATGGCCCCTGGGGTGTATTGCCATTTAAAAAGACTATTTAGGCTTCTTGGATTTTGGGACACTTTTTCTGCCCTCTGAATCCATGGGAAGGTGTGTCTCTTCCCCTCCCCCATTTCCTGTACATTGTTCTCCAGCAGGGTGTTGTCCCATTGACACTGCCAGACCAGTTTAAACTAGCTGCTTTGTCCCTCCTCAACTTCTCATCAACCCATGCTAAACTTTAACCCCATTGCGATTGGACTGTGTTCGTGGGATCTGAGCGCTGTTCACCTATATGGGGCGCTCAGATCCAAGCTATCTGGGGATAGGTTGAATGTGGGGGTTCTGTTCAGTATGATCGGAATTACGTATTTTTGTGTATTTTTGCTGTTGTGAATAGAGATGTTTTCTGTATGCTGGAGATAATTGGCTTACCACACCCAAGCCATGCTTGCATCTTTTGAACCACTGGACCAATTTGTATGACATATGTTTGTATTTGGAGTATGCTGATTCCGAATATGTTTAATGTGAATAAGTTTTATGTGAATGTGATGTATACTTAAGTATAAGTTTTATGTGAATGTGATGTATACTTTTAAAGTTATGAATATTGTGTAAAACTGCATTTTCCTGCCTGTGATAATTACGTTAGCCCATTGTGTTCAGTAATTATATCACAGGCAGAGGGGAGGATTTTGCTGGAATGAATGGGAGTGTTTAACTGTATTGTATGTTGTTGATTGGCTGTTCCACAAGACCATGTGGGTGGGAACTGTGTGTGAAAACTTGCATAAAAGACAGCCCTTTGGTGCTGATTAAACAGATCATCTTGTTCCTTCGTGAAGTTTCGGCTCATGTTTGGGGGATTGGAAAATTACCTACACTCTGGGGATTGCTATATCACAATACTCCCCAGACCAAGCTCTTGTTCCTGGTTCCTGCTCTCTGGAGTTAAGAGAGGTCTACCCACTGGAAGTTGAACCCTGGGCTTGGGTCCAGAGTGGGTGGAAGACAGTGAGACCCCAACTAAGATGTGGTGGTTTGTGGGAGTCTACAGTTGTTATGGTGTCTGGAGGAGTGTTTGGAGTCCTCGGGAAGCACTAGGAGCATCCATCAACAGAGGTACCCAGTCGGGGTGCCAGGCGATCCGTTACAGTATGGAGTAGTGGCCTTTGGATTTAGCTGCAATTAGGTCGTTATTAACTTTGATAAGAGCAGTCTCAGTAGAGTGGAGAGGGTGGAAGCCAGATTAAAGAGGGTCAAGGAGAGAGTTGGAATTGAGGAAGTGAGACATACGGGTAAAGACAAGTCTTTCCAGAAGCTTTGAGGAAAACGGGAGCAGGGATATGGGATGATAGTTAGAGGGGGAGGACGGGTCCAGTGATGTATCCTGGTTTTGTGCTGCCCTAGGCAGGACAAAACTCAGGCGCCCCCTCCCCCACCGCCCAACCCTTCCCCCCGCCCCGCCTTATAAATACACACACACACACATTCACTGACAAAAACACACACACTCACTAACAGAAACACACACTAACAGACACCCACACCCTAACAGACACTCATACACTAACAGACTGACACACACACTCACTAACAGACAGACATACACACAGACACACTCACACTCACTAACAGACATACACACACTAACAGATGGACACACACACACACACACACTAACAGACGGACACACACACTAACAGATGGACACACAAACAGATGGACACACACACTAACAGACGGACACACACACACACACTAACAGACGGGGACACACACACTAACAGATACACTCACTAACAGACATGCACACACAGACACACACACACTAACAGACTGACACACACACACATGCACAGACACACTCACACTCACTAACAGACACACTCACACTCACTAACAGACAGACATATACACACACACACACACACTCACAGTAACATTTTTTTTAAAAATTTACATTTGGGAATGCTGGGGGGGTTCTCTTTCTCCCTGGGGTCTAGTGGGGATGCCGGTCAGGCTGCTGGGCAGGCGGCACTGGCGGGCGGGCGGGCATATTCCGGCTCCCAGCCTCACTCTGCGTCGCGCGAGGGAGCTGAGCAGACAGCTTAGAGGAAGTGCTCCCTCGCCAGCCGCCCGCCCGCCCTGCAACCAGCCCAGCAGCCCAACCGGCATGTCAGTTAGCCGCAAGGCTAACAAGACATTTGCCCTGGGCATTTAGGGGCGACTTTTTTGCCGCCCCCTGGAAAACGCCGCCCAAGGCAAATGCCTTGTTTGCCTCGCGGCTAAAACGTCCCTGGACGGGTCAATATATGTTTTTTTCAGGATAGGTATGAAAGTGGCATGCTTAAGGTCAGCAGGGGCAATGCCAGAAGCGAGAGAGAAGTTAAAGATGTGTGTTAAGGAAGGTACAAGACAGAGGGAGAGAGATCTGATATGGTGAGATGGGACAGGATCGAGCGGGCAAGTGGTGGGGCGAGAGAAAAGGAGAAGCGCAGCCACCTCTTGTTCAGTAGGGGAGAAAGTCTGAAGGTTAGGAAAGGCATGATCAATGTGTGGTTGAGAAAGAGAACGGCAAGGTGGGGAGAATTCTTTCCTTAGCTGTTCAATCTTGTCGGCAAAGTTGCATGTAAAGCTACCGGCTGTAAGGTTAGTTAGCTACAGCAGGGCGAAGAAGAGAGTTAAAGGTGTCAAAGAGATGCCTGGGATTGCAAGAGCATGATCTAATGAGAGATTAAAAATATGATTGTTTGGCGAGGGCAAGGGCTGCGCTGTAAGAACACAATATGAATCTATAATGGAGATAGTCTGCCTGGGTGAGAGATGTCCTCCAGGAGAGTTCAGCGCAACGGTTGCATCTTTGCAGGTAGCGTGTTGGTTTAGTATGCCATTGTTGGGGGCGTGCCCTCCTCGAGGTGCATGTTTGGAGCGGGGCTGCAACGGTCAAGGCAGAGGTGAGGGTAGTGTTATATGTGGAGATGGCCAGTGAGAGACAGGAGAGGGAAGGGATGGATAGCAGTTTTGAATCAATATCAGCTGACAGCTGCTGGCGGTCAATAGAATTAAGGTGCCTCCTGAGTTGAGGGGGGTTAGGCTGAGATTGTTGGGTGAGGGGGTACTTGAGAGCAAATGATAAGAGGTGGTGATCACAGAGAGGAAATGGAGTGTTGCAGATATTATATACTGTACATGCATAAGATAAAATGCGGTTGAGGGTATTGCCAGCTACATGGGTGGAAAAAGAGGTTTGAAGGAGCAGCGAGGTGAGAGGAGAAACCATACACCACCACCCTTACATTCAGAGTGTGTTGGGTTGTGGGTAAGTTGAAGACCCCCAAAGGATAAAGATGCAGGGGTAGCAGTGTCAGTGGGGGAGAGCCTTGTTTCTGTTAAGGCTAGTAAATCTAGGGAACGAGAGATGAAGAGCTCGTGGACAGCAGTGTATTTTGTAATATTGCAAACAGAGCGTGCCTTTCAGAGGGCAGTATTGAAGGAGGATTTAGAAAAATAGTAACATGAGATGGGTATGAGATTGGTGTCATTCTTTGAGTTAGTACGTGGTCGGTTTGCTAAGATGGAACCGGGGTTTGGAAAGACATCACCAGCTGCTAGGAGCAGAAGGATAGAAACCAAGTGAAGGTGGGAGTAAGATTTTAAAGTTTTGTAGGAGGGTATGTGTGGCAAACCTAGCCACTTTAGATCATATTGCTGTATCTTTAAAGGTTGTCTGTACAAAGCCGCTAGAATTTTGCGTTTAAATGTATGCCTGTAATAATGTTTGGTTATTTATGCTGGGATCTGAGCGGTACTCGCATGAAGTATGCGCTCAGACCCCAGCTATCTACCGAATGGTCATTTATTATATTCACACGAATAAAGCAAAAGTTATGAATGTTTATGTTAAAACCCGGTTCTGCTGTACGGAGGGATAATCCACTTAACAGGATATTCTAGTGGGAGTATCCCTCTCGTACAGCAGTGCATGGTGGGAGAAATGCTCTGTATTTTTAGTTCCCCATGTAGTCCTCTACTGTAATACCCCTGTGATGTGACTAAGGAAACCCCTTGCATGGGGAACCACATAAATACTGGAGCTTGTGAATAAAAACCTCAGTTGACTCCCAGAACTGTTTTTCGTCCGGTTACTGGGGGATTTGGGATATTGCCTTCTTTTCCAGTGCTTTACTTTGGATTATTTCCTGTACCAGTGGAGATCGTGGGATTTAATATTGCAGCTCCACTACAATTGGTGGCAAGCAACAGGATCCAACCTTACAGCCGAAAAGCGGTGTTCGGGTAATTGAAACTACCGGACAGGAAAGTGAATGGCAATTCGAATGCAACAAAAGAACCGAACACAGAGGTGAAAGGAGACGGATTACACTGCATTAAAACGGCAGACGTTAAAGGAACTACTGGAAGCCAGAGGTAAGATAGCCAGCAATAAGTCAAAATCTGTGCTGATTGCCGAACTGATGGAGGGAGACAGAGCTCGCAGCGTTACACCCCCACCAGCCATGGAAGAAACCCCCTTCAAAAAGGAAATGAGGACCAGTATGGATTTTTTACCCCAGCCAGTACCACTGGAAATACTGACAGTACTGATGGCGGATGTGCAGGAGTATGTGATGGCACACAGACCGCAGGATTCACCATCTAGAGCAGAATCTATTACTGCTTCAGTCATCAACCAGGTAAAGCCTAAGATCCCATACCATGCTTTTAAAATGCTTTGCAAAGATAAAGACGGAATTGATGGGTATCTGCAAGACTTTGAGAGGCTATGTGACTTGCATGATTTGGAGCAGGCATTGTGGGTGCCGTTACTAGCAGGCAAACTGTCAGGTTGGGCAGCAGAAGCCTATCGGGCTGTACCCAGGGAGGACAGCAAAGATTATGCCAGGGTAAAACAGGCTATACTAGAACAATACGCCATTACCCCGGAGGCATACCGGCGCACGTTTTGAGGATTGCGCAAACCAGAGAAAGACTCCCACGCTGAGTGGGCACACTAACTGGACCAAGCCTCCCAGGGGTGGATACAAGCCAGTCAAGCGTCCACTATGGAGGAGTTACGGCAATTGATGCTGTTGGAACAATTTTTCAATGGCCTGTCCCCAGAGGCACAGGAATGGGTGAGAGACAGAAAACCCCTCACCCTAACAGAAGCGGCAGGACTTGCCGACCAACACTATGACGCCAGGAGGCATCACGGTAACCTCAACCGGGGATACTCTTGACCCACCGCTCCACCTCATCCAGCTGCCCCTACTGCACCCACAGCGACCCCATTCCGACCAACCCCGGGGGGGCACACTCCACCATCCAGATATAATGGCAGAGCTAATATCCAGTGCCATACGTGTAAGCAATGGGGCCACATGGCGAGAGAGTGAACCGGAGCCGGCAAGCATCCAGTGGTGTATCCTGGTTTTGTGCTGCCCTAGGCAGGACAAAACTCAGGCGCCCCCTCCCCCAAGAGCAGCCGCCCACCACTACAAAGCAGAGCCAGCAACCCAGGAGATCCTCTTTAATCAGACAGAAGAGCCCCTGGGAATACTACACGATGTGATGTCGGTACAATTACAGACAACAGGCAACATCATCACCAACTAGTAACTCTGGAGGGGAAAGAGGTCCAAGGGCTCCGGGATTCGGGGGCCACTCTGACTCTGGTAGCTCCTCATTTGGTTCCGGGCTCAGCACACACCGGAGGATCCGTAGCAGTGCGAGTAGCAGGGGGAGCGGTATACAGATTACCCACTGCAAAAGTACATTTGAATTGGGGTGTTGGGGAAGGGATGGTAGAGGTGGGCCTGATGCAGAAGCAGCCGGCGGATGTCGTATTGGGGAACGACCTGGGCCGAATGACTTCCGCCTTTATACCCCAGGCTCCTCTCCAAGTGGCCCACCCAGTAACCACCAGGCAACAGGCTCGCACCACGGCTCCATCCGCGCACTCTGAGGCTCAGGTAAGAGACAGTGACCCTCCTACGACATGTGTTACCTGGGATACCCCGACTGAATTTGAGGCCGAGGTTAAGATAGACCCTACGTTAAAAGTGTACAGGGATAGGGTGAACGCTGACCAGGCCGGATTAGAGTGGGGAACGGTATACCTGGGAAAAGGGGTTATTGAACCGGATTGCTGAAAGGGTAGTGGGGGGATCTGTAACTGTCACTACTAGACAGCTAGTAGTACCCCAGAAATATAGGCAGGAACTTCTCCGGATCGCCCACGACATCCACTTGTCTGGGCATCTGGGGATGACGCGCACTCGATACCGCTTGACCCACGCCTTTTTCTGGCCAGGTATATCCAAGGATGTGCGGCAGTACTGCCAGACATGCCACATCTGTCAGCGAGTAGGCAAGAGGGGTGACCGCCACAAGGCCAAATTATGCCCACTGCCCATCATCGAAGAACCATTTAGTAGAGTGGCCGTAGATATAGTAGGACCCTTACCAAAACCCAGTCCCTCCAGCAAGAGATATATCTTGACCATAGTAGACTACACCACCCGGTACCCCGAAGCAGTAGCCCTCTCCAATATTCAAGCCGAGACTGTGGCCGAGGCCTTAATGAAAGTATTCTCACGGGTAGGGTTCCCCCAGGAGATCATATCGGATAGGGGTACGCAGTTCAGGGCCGAAGTAACCCACCAACTATGGAGAATATGTGGCATTAAGCACACTCAGTCTAATGGGTTATGCAAAAGATTTAACAGAACTTTAAAGCAGATGCTCTGTACCTTTGGAGAGGCCCATAAGGACTGGCAGCGATTCCTACCCCATCTGCTATTCGCATACCGAGAGGTACCCCAAGATTCTACGGGATTTTCTCCCTTTGAACTACTGTTTGGGAGAAGGGTGCGAGGGCCTTTAGATTTAATTAGGGAGCACTGGGAGGGGGAGAGTAGTACTGATGGGACACCCATTGTACCATATGTGCTGGAGTTCAGGGACCGCTTGGAGGCACTAACCCAGACCGTACGGGTCAACCTCCAGGCGGCTCAACAACGCCAGCGCAGATGGTATGATAGGGGAGCCAGGGACCGCAGCTTTCAAGTGGGACAGAAAGTTTTGATTTTAAAACCTGTTCTCAATGACAAGCTGCAGGCCATCTGGCAAGGCCCATACCAGGTGGTGGAACAGAGATGTGACACCACCTATGTCATTGGCCCCTGCTCAGGGACAGGGAAGAGACGCATGCTCCACGTGAATATGCTCAAACCCAACCATGAGAGGATAGAGGACGTGGCGGCGATATGTGCCTCAGCCTCTGAGGATCAGGAGAATCTTACGACTTATTAGAGCGGGAAGATCAGGCAGAGCGCTCCACAGGTGCTCAGCTGGGGGCGCGGCTAAGCCCCCAGGAGGGTGCCCAGGTACAGGAGTTAATCGCAGCTAAGGGAGCCACTTTCTCCAATTTACCAGGGTACACTCTGCTAGCCACTCACCGAGTCGAGACCCCAGGACAGCTACTTATGCGGCAGATCCCATATCGTATCCCTGAAGCAGTCAGGGAACATACGAGGAAGGAAATTGAGGAAATGTTGCAGCAAGGGGTTATTGAACATTCCAATAGCCCCTGTGCATCGCTGGTAGTGCTGGTACCCAAGAAGGATGGCACAACACGCTTTTGTGTAGACTACCGGAGGCTGAATGACAAAACAGTGTCTGATGCCTACCCGATGCCCCGGACAGACGAGCTGCTTGACAAGATGGCACGAGGCCAGTACCTCACTACAATAGATTTATGCAAAGGGTACTGGCAAATTCCACTAGCCGAGGATGCCATTCCCAAGTTGGCGTTTGTCACCCCGTTTGGCCTGTACCAATTTCGAGTCATGCCATTTGGAATGAAAAACGCTCCGGCTACCTTTCAACGGATGGTGGATCGACTACTGGACGGGTTCCAGGAGTATGCCTGTGCATACCTGGATGATATCGCCATATGTAGCCAGACGTGGTCAGACCACCTGCAACACATTGGAGCAGTCATTGATTGTATCGGAGAGGCAGAGTTGACGCTGAAGCCCAGCAAGTGTCATATAGGGATGGCAGAGGTGCAGTACCTTGGGCACCGGGTAGGGAGTGGACAGCAAAAGCCCGAACCAGCAAAAATCTAAGCAGTCGCTAAGTGGCCTACCCCCGGACCAAAACCCAAGTGCTAGCCTTCCTGGGTACTGCAGGGTACTACCAAAAAATTGTACCCAATTATAGTGCCCTGACCAAATCCCTGACTGACTAGACCCGCAAAAACCTTCCTCGACAGGTCATCTGGGCCCAAGAGTGTGATCAGGCATTCCAACAACTCAAGACTGCTTTAACTAATGCACCGGTACTTGCTGCTCCTGATCCAACTAAACGATTTCTTGTCCACACAGACGCTTCAATGTTTGGATTGGGAGCAGTGCTGAGCCAAGTTGGAGAAGATGGGGGAGAACATCATGTAGCTTATTTAAGCCGAAAGTTATTGCCCCGTGAAGTAAGCTACGCCGCCATTGAGAAGGAATGCCTGGCCGTGGTGTGGGCCCTCAAAAAGTTACAGCCGTATTTATATGGACAACCTTTTTCCTTACTCACAGATCACAACCCGTTGGTGTGGCTGAACCGTGTGGTTGGAGACAATGCCAGGCTGCTGCGCTGGAGTTTGGCACTGCAGCCTTTTGACTTTACCATTCACTACCACCCAGGGAAGCAAAATGGTAACGCCGACGGGTTATCCAGACAAACTGAACTTGAAAAGTGATCTGTGAACCGGCTTGGTTCTGGGAGAGCATTGTGGCAAACCTAGCCACTTTAGATCATATTGCTGTATCTTTAAAGGTTGTCTGTACAAAGCCGCTAGAATTTTGCGTTTAAATGTATGCCTGTAATGTTGTACTATAGAGCATTCGTATGCTAGCGGCTGAAAGCCACTAGCATTCATATGGTCTTTTCACGAACAATGACTTTACCTGCTGCTCGTGAAACGAATCAAGTACCGAACAAGAGCCCACACACAGAGGGTCGGCCTTCTTGGATCCTTTGTTAACCCTGCGGTGTTTGGTCGTCGAGCGCCTGGAACTAAAATCGGCTACTCAACGGCACGAACACCGCTGGGCTTCCAGGCCGTTCAGGAGCTCCGGTTTTTCAATATTGTGTTTCCCAATCGGTGTTCGGTACTTTTAGAAGAATGTGATTTAAAGTATGTTTTTGTGCGCCGTTCGGTTATTTACGCTGGGATCTGAGCAGTACTCGCACAAAGTATGCGCTCAGACCCCAGCTATCTACCGAATGGTCATTTATTATATTCACACGGATAAAGCAAAAGTTATGTATTTTTATGTTAAAACCCGGTTCTGCTGTACGGAGGGATAATCCACTTAACAGGATATTCTAGTGGGAGTATCCCTCTCGTACAGCAGTGCATGGTGGGAGAAATGCTCTGTATTTTTAGTTCCCCATGAAGTCCTCTACTGTAATACCCCTGTAATGTGACTAAGGAAACCCCTTGCATGGGGAACCACATAAATACTGGAGCTTGTGAATAAAATCCTCAGTTGACTCCCAGAACTGTGTTTCGTCTGGTTACTGGGGGATTTGGGATATTGCCTTCTTTTCCAGCGCTTTACTTTGGATTATTTCCTGTACCAGTGGAGATCGTGGGATTTAATATTGCAGCTCCGCTACAGTATGTATATAGAGGATTTGGGAGGAGTTGGAGGACATAGGCTGGAAAGGTATATGTAGAGTGCATGGGATGAATAGAGAGGGGAGGAGAGTAGAGTGATAATGAAGATGGTGTTGCCAGGGACAGGTGAGCAGAAGGGTAGGGATATTTTATATCCTTTACTGTACACAAAATAAGAATCTAAAAATCATGAACAAAGAAAAGACAAAGTACTGCTAATACGTCTGTATATAAAACGAGCTATGACGTGGTATAATTAGCATATTCACAAACTTTGAGCCAATCAATTTCTGAGCCCTAATGCATTATGTGTTCTCCACCACCACACTCTATCCTCTAATTATTATTTCCAATATCAGTTCTTCAATTGAAATTATATTGTCAAAACACCTGCAAGTTACCATACAGTATGTCCTACCACTTTCCCCAAATCATTAATATGGTGCATGCACCATCTGAACTGGCTAGCTTGTCTCGCCTCTTGCTCTTTTTTAAATCCACCATCAATTTATGATCCTGGAGAGGAGGCTGCTCCTTCCCAGTGTTCCCTTGAGTGGGTTCTAGTTGTTCTTTCTCCACTCACAATTCAGTAAAAAAGTGTTTCCTTTTACAAACCTCAATTCGTTATATTGTGTTGTTACACTAGCTATATGTATATTGCATTGTACCAGCACATCAGAGGCAATTAATGTTATGCTTTCCACCCAACAAAATTCATAACATGGTATCTTCCAGCCAGGACCACAGCCGTAATAGCTTAACACACACATATACTTATATACATATATTTTTATATACCACATGTATTTATTTTTCCACATTATTGGTTGAACTGAGATTCTGTCAGATCATGCACAATAACCTGGGCTACAAACTCCATCTTCTTAAGTGTGAACCAACGAAAGTGGAGGCAATGTTTATGCCACCTAAAACTCTACTCTATTTCTAGGTTTTTCAGGTCTTCTGAGCTTTGGGTACCTTTACAGATCCAGCACTATGATGAACTGTATGCATTGTCAAAAAAAAAAAAAAAAAATCCTTAGAGTTAGCCAACACTCATCCTGCATAATCCTAGTCTAGTAACACTAAGATATTAAAGATTTAAAAAATAAAAAATAAATAAAAAATACAATGTATGATGTTTTAAGATGGATATCTTACACATTGTTATTTTCTCAGAATTAGATTAGATTGTTCCTCCTTCCAAGTGTCAGCAGTGTAGGTGTTAGCCATCTCATTGACTGAATCCATCACTGCAGGTAAGCACATGGTTCTCTAAAACAGATGCACAGCGCTAGGACTTTATAAATAACACTTGCACTGCTACATAATTAGAAACCATACTACTCAACAAACACTTTATTATAAAAATGCCATAGGTAGTATTTGCTCAATATTTAACAAATTGTAATTTTCAAATGGGGTTATTGTTTAAAGCAGGGGTAGGCAACCTTTGGCACTTCAGATGTTGTGGACTACACTTTCCATAATGCTCTCATAGGCATAATGCTTGCAAAGCATCAGGGGAGATGCAGTCCACAACATCTAGGGTGCCGGAGGCTGCCTTCCTATGCTTTAACGCAAAGTAACAAATTCTACACTGACTTTATGTCCTGTATTTTAAACTATGATTGTGTCCTGAATTTGATTAACTTTGTATTGCACACAATAAATACAATAATTTTTTACGTATCTTTGCACATTAAATGTAAACTTATTAATGAGTACAAATTAATCGATATGAAATTTGCGATAATAAAACAAAGTAGAATAATCAAATTTACCACATATCTCTCTCAATATATAGATCAGTTTTTCACATTTAAAATTAAAATTGATTGTGTTTTAGAAAACTCATAGATCTTAGATCATCACAACAGGCTGAACTGATGGATGCGGAGGAAAAGTGTTTATAATGACACTGTGTTTTTCTGGTCTAAAAGTGTGCAATTAAATATTTATAAGTGTTTAATATTTGATAATGTTCCATATTGTCATGGGAACCAATTAAAATTGTTTATAGCTGTATATGTCTAGGCGGCCCCTCTTTCTAAACTTTCTGACATGACAAGAAAGAAAAACACAAAACAAGCTGAGATAAACAAGAATATAAAAAGATTAAAAGGACAGCATGAAGCCTAAGGAAATATATGTTAAAAACATTGGCATAAGGCTATGTGATGATTTTAAGGTAAATAATTTGAGAATGATGTAAAAAATATTTTTACTTTAAAGAATATAACATTTATCTTCCATGTGTAATAATGGTGCAATAATCGGACTGTCTAGGACCCAAGGCTATTGAAAACTGCTTTGCATCAGAAGACTTTAGAATGGCAATTTGTCTACCCTCTAAATTGTACTATACTTTTACCTTATAGACATTTAGTTTTGTCTTTTAGAAAGCTCTGACTATTCACTATTAGTATACACTATTTGCAGAAGAAATCAGCCAACCACAGCAAGTTATGTAGTAAAACCTAAGCATTGCTTGCGTTGAGTCATGCAGATTATCTGTGCAAGTATTTGCCACAATGCATTGTTTTGATGGTCATAATGATGTCCTTGGACCCCTAATTATGGCCAGTTCTTATGTCAGACTTCCACCTAGTCTTTGTAATGTCTCTTCCGGATGCCATATTGTTTCTGTAAAGCTGTACCGTAGTGTTCGGGATAAAAATAACCCATGGATATGTTCAGGGGAAACCAAATTGTTAGTTCGAGCGCTCTCGGGGAAGCAATCAGATACCAGACACCAGCGGTGGTGAATCAAATAAAGCTTCTGCTTTTTTTTTATTCGAAAGCAAGATTAAATAGTAAAATAGCTTTGTAACTTGCGCGACAAAAACAGAATTCTTGAAGGCACTTTGTACCATAAATGGAATTTATAGAACTAAGTATATGTCAATGTTATATATAAAAAACATGAAGTTACCTAGGACATAAGAAGGGGGGCTGAGGGTGACAGCTGCAATCGTATCCTCAGAAACCACAGAATGTCACAAGAAAAATAAATTGTGCATACGTGTCAGGCACTAAAACTAGGGTAATAGTTCAAAGCATATCATGATCCAAGTTAAAGAATTTTAAACGGACTGGTCATCCAGTCATCTGTAGCTTGAGCCTTGGGTCAAGGTGCTTTCCTTCACAGTAGATGAGAATGGAAGGCATGTGGGAAGATAGGAAGACTGTGATCACATGGAGTTGAGCTTCAGAGGAATCAAAGTATTAAGATTGGCTAATCTAAAGTAAGATTGGCTAATATTACTTTCTTCTCTAACACACATCCATATGTGCTCAAATAAAGTAAATCTTAAGTCAATACTTCTAATAACCAGGAGGAGTAAGGTTGCCCAGGTTTATCCTTATTTTCATATTATTATAGAGTATTTATTTTTGGCCTTGGGAAATAAGGCTTCAGATTTTATTATTATAGAGTATTTATTTTTGGCCTTGGGAAATATGGCTTCAGAGTGAGCACCTTAATTCTTGTGTTCTATAGCTCTGCATTGAATTGTCTTACATGGCTGTTTCTCAAGTCTGTCTACCTGTTCTGTAATAAAATTATCCTTATTTTCACACATAATGTCTCAGGTTACAACCTCCATCATGCCAACACATCATGCCAACAGAGGAACATACCACCCCATCATTGAATCTTTATCCCCAGGTCAGACAAATAATCAAATCCCCACATTTATTCTTCCACCTATACTTATTGTAACAATTTTCTGGTCTCTAACTACAGGAAACCTGGATACTGTTTGTAATTGAAGAGAACAAATGGCCTGTAATGTTTGATGTCTAAGTGTCCCGAGTAACAAAGAGAGGACTACATGGAAGCTAGGGATTGGCTCTTCCTCTTATCATAGAGTAGTCTAGGTGTTCACTTGGGCTTGCCTCCTTCTTCTAATCCTGCTTCTGAAGTAGAGGGTTGGGGAAAGGATAAATAATGCCCTGATAAACTTTCCAAACACCATAGTAAACCATCATCTGAACATCCATTTCAGTCCTGCCTGTCTCTCCTTAACATTGAGGCAGGAAGAAGAGAGTAGAAGCTGTGACTTTCTATCGTATTACATCACAAACTAGCGATACTAAATATTTAAAATATCAATTATTCAATTATTAACCATGCCTATACTATAAATTAATGTAGAAACATTATTTATGAGTTATTATAAGTTATGCTCACCATCCTGTCATAAGCACCCAATCAACCACAAAAACCTTAAAACACGTGCCCAACATTCACAGTCTGACCTACTTAATGTTTCTTTTGTAATCAGGCTGCTGCAAAATGTCCATACATCATAAAATCGTGTAGCATTTGCATGGTCTATGTAGGGGATGTATGATGTATTGATGCAGTGCTTACATACAATATCGTTAGTTGGTACCATCCCGTGCAATAGAAGGAAACAGGATATGCTAAGCTTTTATGTAGATTTTATAAACATGTACTGAGTTTGATAACCAATATGCCAAGTGTATAGCTCAACATAATAATTACTTCTCACTTTAATGCCTTGTTCTGATTTGTGAATTTAAGTGCTTTGTAAGGCTCATGGAATGTAACCTTTCTACAACCTGCTTCATGTGGGTGCAACATATGATAATGCTCTTCTGTATATGCAATCTGCTGGACTAATCCAAACTGTTTATTAAATGCTGGGCATTTTCAGCTTTCTAGCAAAGTTTCTTCTATATCCCAAAGTCAGATGATACGAATTAGATGGTTTGCAAGCGAGGATAGCGTTGCTGAATCTTTTTTGGGTTCTAAGGTCAAAAAATGTAAAGAAAAAAAGCTATAGTTCCAAGGTTCTCTCGAGAGCTAAGGCAAGGTCCACGCACATTGATAGAGGCAATCTGCTTTCAGAAAAGGACAAGACATTGAGAGACTTTCATTTGTAAGTACCTACTCACCCTTCACTAACTGTATTAAAACCTTAATACACTGAACAAAATTATAAACGCAACATTTTTGTTTTTGCCCCCATTTTTCATGAGCTGAACTCAAAGATCTAAGACTTTTTCTATGCACACAAAAGGCCTATTTCTATCAAATATTGTTCAAATATTGTTCACAAATCTGTCTAAATCTGTGCTAGTGAGCACTTTTCCTTTGCCGAGATAATCCATCCACCTCAGGTGTGGCATATCAAGATGCTGATTAGACAGCATGATTATTGCAAAGTGTGCCTTAGGATGGCCACAATAAAAGACCACTCTAAAATGTGCAGTTTTATCACATAGCACAATGATGTAGATGTCGCAAGTTTTGAGGGAGTGGCATGCTGACTGTAGGAATGTCCACCAGAGCTGTTGCCCATGAATTGAATGTTAATTTCTCTACCATAAGCCGTCTCCAAAGGCGTTTTAGAGAATTTGTCAGTACACCCAACCGGCCTCACAACCGCAGACCACGTGTAACCACACCGGCCCAGGACCTCCACATCCAGCATCTTCATCTCCAAGATCGTCTGAGACCAGCCACCCGGACAGCTGCTGCAACAATCGGTTTGCATAACCAAAGAATTTCTGCACTAACTTCAGAAACCGTCTCAGGGAAGCTCATCTGCATGTTCGTCGACTTCATTGGGGTCTCGACCTACTGCAGTTCGTCGTCGTAACTGACTTGAGTGGGCAAATGCTCACATTCGATGGTGTCTGGCACTTTGGAGAGGCGTTCTCTTCATGGATAAATTCCGGTTTTCACTATACAGGGCAGATGGCAGACAATGTGTATGGCGTCGCGTGGGTGAGTGGTTTGCTGATGTCAACGTTGTGGATGAAGTGGCCCATGGTGGAGGTAGGGTTATGGTATGGCCAGGCGTATGTTATCCCTGAGACACCTGTTGTGAGGTAAGCCAATTGCTCTAGTCTTTTTTTTCTGAGAGTGCACTGGGTGTATATATTGCTTTGTATATGTTTTGGGTTTCTTTTGTCCATTCCAGGTGCCCCCTCTTTATTTATTTTTGTACTTATTAACAAGACAGATGATTCTTTCATTCTATTTCATCCCTGAAATAGGCAGAATGTATTGTTTAGTTAATCTGTCTAACATATCTGTACTGAATGCACTGTTGAATTGCTTTGAATTTCTTGAAATATGCCCACCCATTATTGCCTGTAAGCAATGTTTATGTAGTTGAACTGTGTATAACCCCTAGCCCCATCACAAAGTCCACTTTTAAGAAGTGGGGTGTTCTGGGTTACGTATGAACCAGTATACTTGTTTCCTTATATATCTCCCTGATTTGCTTTACTTTAATATTGTTATGCTCCTTCTGTGTAGGGGGTTCCTTTAATGTCTTCTGGTATCACCATAGAAATGTCCCTAAAAGGCTGAGTACACTTTTCATAGAGTAAGTTTGTTATTATAGTTTGATGTATGGTGTCCATATCCACCCGTTGGCTAATCACTGTACCATACCCCTGCCAACCCTCCATCCCAAATTCATATGTAATTAATAGATTATCAACAACCAACATAGTTGACTAAATTAATCCCCTTGACCCAGGGTTGTGAAATCAATCACTATTTTTCAGTATCAGGAAGAATTTTTGCCTGTGAATCTAGATGTATTTGCTTTCCTGTGGATCATTGGGATTAGGCATAAAATATAAAAATAAATTTAAAATTACAAATTAAATCAAAGTAAATACAGAAAAACAAATCAACCGAATCAAATATCCTATCAATTTTATAGTTGAAAAAAGGCCTACATTACAGCTTAGGTTCCTTAAATTTAGTGATTACTGTCTAATGTCCATAGCCACTCCTTGGCCTGTCAACACATGAAATTCAAAAAGTGATTACCCACCATGACAGATGCCATTATAATGATACAATCAATGTTATTCACTACACCTGTCAGTGTTTTTAAAGGATCACTATAGTGTCAGGAAAAAAAGCAGTTTTCCTGACACTATAGTGCCCTGAGGGTGCCCCCACCCTCAGGGTCCCTCTCCCGTGGCGCTGAAGGGGTTAAAACCCCTTCAGCCACTTACCTTAATCCAGTGCCGGGCTGGTGACCTCTTCTCCCCCGCCGATGTCAGCTCCCCTGTCCGATGTCAGCGGAGCCAAATGCGCATGCGCGGCAAGTGCCGTGCGCGCATTCAAAGTGTCCGTAGGAAAGCATTTCTCAATGCTTTCCTATGGACGCTCTGTGCGATGGAGGCATAATATGCCTCCAGCATCGCAGATGCGCCTCTAGTGGCTGTCCGGAAGACAGCCACTAGAGGCTGGCTTAACCCCAAATGTAAACATAGCAGTTTCTCTGAAACTGCTATGTTTGCATCTGAAGGGTGAAAACCTGAGGGACCTGGCACCCAGACCACTTCATTGAGCTGAAGTGGTCTGGGTGACTATAGTGTCCCTTTAATATTGTAGCTTTTCAGTTTATATTAAGGCAAAACAAAAAAATTGGAAAACAGATTAAGCCACTATTTTAAAGGCTGAATAAATATAACTCCCATCTCTCCTTCTCCACTGTAGCTATACAAATAGAAATTCAGTCAATATACCACCCAAACAAAAAGGTGGTTGAAAGAAAAAAAAACACTCCATGGAATTTGTCAAAAGAGTGCAAATAGTAGAAAAATTTAATGTTCAATAAAACAAAATACGTGGCACACAAACATGTAGAGTTTAAACTGAACTATACAAAAACACATTCAGCTGCCTGATGCATTTCGTGCTTAACATGGCATCTATAGTTTGTACAGAGTAACTCAATATTTTGTACCAGTGGCGTACACACAACCCATGGGGCCCCAGTGCGAAAACTGATCCGTGGGCCCCCCCCGCGCGGTTACTCTGCGCGGGCTGGGGCCGCAACACATGGTGGCCGGCACCTGGTCGCAGGGGTCACAGGGCTGCGACACCTGCAACCGCGGTATTTACGCCAGTGCATGCAGATACACATACACTTAAAGGATCACTGTTACAAAATCATTATTTTACATTGTGTGCCTTTAAGTGCTATTTTTACCTTTCAGCCCTATTTGCAGCCGTTCGTATGGTTCAGCACGAATCCTTTGTGTAACGTATAGGTGGCCGCCATTTCGGGACTTTGCATGTGTTCGCGGCCATCTTACGTGTGAACAGCGGTGTTTGCCAGCAATCGTCTGGAACTAAAAACGGAGATGCAAACAGGCAAACACCGCTGAGACCTCCAGGATAACGTAACTTCGTGATGGACCTACCGAATGGCCCACCGTTCGGTAGGATGATTACCCTTTACATGGGGAGTATAGCGAACCCCGCGATAACTATGGATGGCAAAAGTTTTGTGGAGTTTTAACGTACGAACAGAGACCGACCGCAAGGCCAAAATTTGTGGAACTATTTTCGGCTAGAAAGTCTGTGCGGTCGGTCAAAACTTTGGAAACCCATAGCTCCCGAACCATTCATCCGAACTAGCTTGTTTTCGGATATGTTGCTCCCCAGAACAAGGGCTATCCAGCGGTGCAGGATTTAAAGGTGTACCCCCTGGTTTTGGGGTACATCCAGAACTTGGCTAAAAATATGTACAGCATAATTGGTTTAACTGTTTATCTGAGGGGAGGGGATGTGTGGGTTGCACCATATGTGTGATTGGTGATTTTATGCCTCCTCCTGGGTGTGTTCTGTTTGCATGTAACCACAATAAAAAAGCAGGCTGGGCATCCCAGTCCTCAGTTCTTGTTTGACCTTCAAATCGCAGCCTTGACTCGTTTTGTGGGCAGAAGGGTATCCTAGCTGTACTATAGTTAGAGGGATTATTCTACATTTTCAGGACTGTATGGAATATTAAGGAAAGCAGCTTCTCCCCCTCTTCAGCAATAGGAATCCAGACTACTAAGCGGTCCAGCTCTCAGCTAGACTGAGGGTAACCGTAACATTCACTACAGGCACCCAGATCACATCAGCTCAATGAAGTGGTCTGGGTGCCAGGTCCCTCTAGTTTTAAACCTGCAGCTGAAAACATAGCAGTTTCAGAGAAACTGCTATGTTTCACTGAGGGTTAATCCAGCCTCTAGTGGCTGTCTCATTGACAGCCGCTAGAGGAGCTTCCGCGATTCTCACTGTGAAAATCACAGTGAGAAGACGCTGAACGTCCATAGGAAAGCATTGAGTAATGGTTTGAGTAATGGTTTGAATGTGCGCGCGGCTCTTGCCACGCATGCGCATATGGAGCTGAGAGGCGGATCAGGGCGGAGAGATCCCCAGCGCCAACTTACAATGCACTGTTCCAAATTATTACGCACAGTAAGTTTCAAAACACTTTATAGGTTGTAAAGAACTGAAAATTGGCATTTGTTGTGTTTGCAGCATATTTACTGAAATCAAAAGCTATTTCAATCAAACTTATAACAACATTTTAACAGGTCACGTTACATTTTAACATAGGACTTATTTGATAGCAGCTTCACAAGTCTTGCATCCATTGAACTTGTGAGATTTTGGACAGTTTCTGCTTGAATTTGTTTGCAAGATGTCAGAATAGCCTCCCAGAGCTGCTGTTTGGATGTAAACTGCCTCCCACCCTCACAGATCTTTTGCTTGAGGATGCTCCAAAGGTTCTCAATAGTATTGAGGTCAGGGGAGGATGGAGGCCACACCATGACTTTCTCTCCTTTTATCCCCATAGCAGCCATTGATGCAGAGGTATTCTTTGGAGCATGAGATGGTGCATTGTCAGGCATGAAGATGATTTTATTATGGAAAGCATAGTTCTTCTTTCTGTACCAGGGAGGAAAGTGGTCAGTCAGAAACTCCACATACTTTGCAGAGGTTATCTTTACACCTTCAGGGACCCTAAAGGGGCCGACCAGCTCTCTTCCCGAACCCGTCTGTGCTCTTAATCAGCCACAAATCTTTTAATAGTGCAATGATCACGCTTAAGTTTTTGTGAAATATCTAATGTTTTCATACCTCGTCCAAGGCATTGAATTTTTTCTGCTTAATAATGTAGAACACCCTCCTTTAGTAGTTTTTCCTTAAATTGGGCTCACCTGGCGATCTAATTATCACAGGTGTCCGAGATTGTTTTCAGAGATCAAAAGAACCTTGAGACACAAAATATTTAATTGAAAAACAAAATATTTAATTTTTGTGACACTTAAATATAACTTGCATAATAATTTGGAACAGGGTGTAGTGTTCCTTTAATGCAAACGTACTTTATTCCATGTGAATCAGATACTAAAAGATTTTCGGCAATAATAATAATCAGACAATATATTATAAAATATAGTGTCATACATTTGATTCATATTTATTTACTAAATCAGTTTTTGTTAGACACGAGTAATGAACTGTTTCCACTGCCAAGGAAACAAAATAGCAGAAATCCTGTGTTTGTATAAAATGCAGGTGCTGAATTGCTCTGTGCTGTACTAATCATAATTGTGCTACTTCAGTTCCAGGATATTAATTGACTGTTTCTCGAAAACTCAGATAAAATCAAACTCCCTATAAACCACAATGACATTAAATCTTTCTGGAAAGCACAGAACAAATAGATTCATGTTAAACACTGTACACCATCATTAGAAGCATGTTCATCTGTATATCAAGTAGATCTGCATGGATGTAATATTGTCACTTGGTCTAAAAATTGCAGGATAGAGTGCCATATATTGATCTTCTGACTCCAACTGCCCATTTATAAGATGCATGTTATTTTTTCCTTAATCCCTTCATAATGGCTGTTGTACAGAGTATGGCTCTGCCAGTTACGTTCTTCTTAATGGTGGCTATACCCATTGTTGCAGCAATTTAAATAGCTGTTAGATTGCCGTTAGCTGGAGGAGTGTGGGAGAGATTACTGGGCGCTGGTTTAGGTTGGCAAAAGGAGAAACGACACGGTGGCGGGAGAGATAACTGCGGGTGGAAGAGGGAGGGATGACTGAAGGGGTGCAAGAGAAAACAGAAAGGCTAGAGAGAGACAATGGGAATATGAGGGAACACTTAGTGGGATGTATAAAAATGAAAGTTATATAATTTCTATGATGCACAGTCAACTGATAGACTCGGTTGGGCATCATGAGAATTGCATTTTACAAATGTATGGAGGTGTAATGATTTAAATACTGCAATACTCAGTTAGTCCTTAAGGCTGGGTGGTTATCATGGGAGTTGCACTTCACATCTGCACTTTACATTAATCATGGAGGCTGATTTTGCCCTTATATTGCACACACAGATAGAGGAACACTGATAAACACACATTGACATTGCACACACATAGAAATATCAACATTCACACTTGTTGAAATTGCACACACAATCAGTAATGTTCACAAATACTGATATTGTACACACATATAGCTTGGTTGCTTCATCTAAGTGTTGCTTCTAAGTGTGTGTGGTTGGAGATATTCTGGAGAGTTTTACAGAAGCTTCAACTGTCTAAGATTTGTGCTAAGAGTTTTTTTTTACTGTTACAGGTAAGATTCATCTGTAGGAAAAGGTTACTGATTGCACAAGGTTTGATTTCCTGTTGGTAATTATAAGGCATTTGATTTGATTAGTTAGCTACTTGCTATTGATTGCTGTTTAATTAGCTATTGTTTGCAAATAAGCAGAGGCCTACCCAGGTGTTAAACATTCCTAGTGGGTGGTGATTTTAGGAGTTATATAAGGGTTGTTGTCATTAGCTTGGCTAATATAGCTTGGTTGCTTCATCTAAGTGTTGCTTCTAAGTGTGTGTGGTTGGAGATATTCTGGAGAGTGTTGCTTCTAAGTGTGTGTGGTTGGAGATATTCTGTAGAGTGTTGCTTCTAAGTGTGTGTGGTTGGAGATATTCTGGAGAGTGTTGCTTCTAAGTGTGTGTGGTTGGAGATATTCTGTAGAGTGTTGCTTCTAAGTGTGTGTGGTTGGAGATATTCTGGAGAGTGTTGCTTCTAAGTGTGTGTGGTTGGAGATATTCTGGAGAGTGTTGCTTCTAAGTGTGTGTGGTTGGAGATATTCTGGAGATAAACTGGAGGTAATCTGAGGTATTCAGGAGGATAAATAAAAAGTTAAGATTTGTTTGATTTCAATTATTCACCTCATTGGAATGGCAGACTTAGTTCAGTGTAATAGTTGCTATGCATTTGTTTCACGTTCCACTTTTTGGAGGTTTGGTTGTTGTCTAATCTGTAGACAGTTCTCTATCTTGCGGCAGGAGATTGTATTTTTGAAGTCTGAGATTTGTACATTATCTGGTAAACAAACTCAGGCTGGAACTGCTGCAAAGCCACTGCCGCAGAGACGTAATAGGAATGGCAAATGGATCACTGTAGGATCTGGTAGACTTAGAGTTGTGTATAAAAGGCATATTGCACAGTCTGTTGCTCTACATAATTCATTTTCTGCACTTTCAGAGTGTAATGGTGTTGTGGAGAGAGGCACTGAGGCTAGTGATGTTGTGGAGACAGGCACTGAGGCTAGTGGTGTTGTGGAGAGAGTCACTGAGGCTAGTGGTGTTGTGGAGAGAGGAACTGAGGCTAGTGGTGTTGTGGAGAGAGGAACTGAGGCTAGTGGTGTTGTGGAGAGAGGCACTGAGGCTAGTGGTGTTGTGGAGAGAGGAACCGAGGCTAGTGGTGTTGTGGAGAGAGGCACTGAGGCTAGTGGTGTTGTGGAGAGAGGAACCGAGGCTAGTGGTGTTGTGGAGAGAGGAACCGAGGCTAGTGGTGTTGTGGAGAGAGGAACTGAGGCTAGTGGTGTTGTGGAGAGAGGCTTGGAGACTATGGTGAGGCCTAATAGAAAGCAGTTGTTGTTGGGGGATTCCATCATAAGAGGTGTGGAGATGGACAATGGTGGTCTTGTGAGGTGTCTTCCCAGAGCTACTGCTCACAGAGACAAGAGACGTATCTGTAATATTGTTAAAGGACCACTCTAGTGCCAGGAAAACACACTCGTTTTCCTGGCACTAGAGTCCCCTGAGGGTGCCCCCACCTTCAGGGACCCCCTCCCGCCCGGCTCTGGAAAGGGGAAAAGGGTTAAAACTTACCTTTTTCCAGTGCTGGGCGGGGAGATCTCCTCCTCCTCTCCGCCTCCGTTCTGCCCCGTCGGCTGAATGCGCACGCGCGGCAAGAGCTGCGCGCGCATTCAGCCGGTCGCATAGGAAAGCATTTACAATGCTTTCCTATGGACGCTTGCGTGCTCTCACTGTGATTTTCACAGTGAGAATCACGCAAGCGCCTCTAGCGGCTGTCAGTGAGACAGCCACTAGAGGATTAGGGGGAAGGCTTAACCCATTAATAAACATAGCAGTTTCTCTGAAACTGCTATGTTTATAAAAAAATGGGTTAACCCTAGCTGGACCTGGCACCCAGACCACTTCATTAAGCTGAAGTGGTCTGGGTGCCTAGAGTGGTCCTTTAAGCGAGCAAAGCAGGAAGGGGAATTGGATGTACTTGTCCATCTAGGGACAAATGACTTGGCTTGCAATGAGGTTTCAGAGGTTAAGGAAGTTTTTAGTGTTTTTGCCAATGATATACGGCAGGTTGCTTCCAAGCTGTCATTCTCTGAAGTTCTGCCTGTGCATAACACTCAGAACGACAGGCAGATTCGTATTAGGGACTTTAACTTGTGGCTTGGTGAATGGTGTCAGGAGCAAGGATTTGGCTTTATTTCTCATGGTAGCTCTGTTTGGAATGGAAATAAACTGTACAAAAAAGATGGTTTGCATCTTTCTCAAAAGGGAACAAATGTTCTCAGTGAGCAATTTAGAGGTTTTGCTAGGATGTATTTAAAATAGGAAGGGGGCAAAAGGGTGATAAAACATCAATCCAGGGGGGCGGAGCCTGACCAGCACCTAAGCAGGACGTGCATTGCAGGAGCTCCTGCGGCACGGCCGATAAACTCGACGAAAAACCGGGTAGGAGAGCCGGAAAGCTCTCTGGAAGGAGCCCGGCAGACTGGGGAAACCGGCACCTACCTGGGGATACCAAAACGGACACCCGGAGTACCCGGGAACCGCTACTGCAGGTTGGGGCCTACCGGAGTGGGCGAAGCGGGAGGACGGCCGCTTTCTGCTTGCTACTCCAAGCGGCACGCAACCAATACTCACCTCTCTCCCCCCCCCCCTGGACCGGTGGGGGATATCCCGGTCCCCGCCACACTGACCAAGCTAAACCTCCTACCTCTCAGTTGATCCGGCCCCCACAAGCTAAACGGGGGTGGCAGTCCTCAAGATGGCGGTCCAACCTGACTCACCAACATCCGACCAGCAGCTGCAACAGTCTGATGTGCCAGACCCCAATGACAAAACAAGAGACACCCTTGAGGACATTTTTGATCGTTTTTGGGCTCAACTGCAGGCTCGCATGCGGCCAGCTATGGCTACTCCTGACCCACCCACAGGGGAACAGGTTCGCAGCAAGAGGGGGCCTGGGAAACCTCTCATGGGCGCAACTACGTCCCACACATCGAAAACCCGAGCGAGACGCTCACCCGAGCTGAGAGCACTATGGGCCCGGACCCACAAGTACCAGCCACGCACACTGGGGGCCGCCAGACACCCACGACGCCGACGCATACCCGATCCATGCAAGGCCCACCGCACCACCCCGACGGGGACGACCCTGGACCTCAAAGGTACCCAGGCTAGTGGCATGAAGGTACAAGCTCTCCTACAGCACCAGGGCAGGAGGTACATTTTGACTCCACAACACGGCACTGAACCCCCGACGACAGGCACACCGACAGAGAAGAAGGCACCGAAACTGACCACAAACGGACCCCCTGCGACCACTCAGCCTCACTGGCACCTAAGTGTGCTCAAGGCCCTGAAGTGGACGATCTGCACGTACTGTGAACAAGTCTCCACCAGAGCACAGAGCCATGGAGACAACCTGGGAGAACCACTTTGCCCTGCAAATAGGTCTGGACTTTGCCTGATGGCAACGGGCATAGGTTGAGAGGGAGAGATACAGGGGGACACAAGATACGCCAGTGCAAAAGCATGTTGTTCCCTCTCATACACGGCACTGCAATCTAGCTAATACATGTGATTTAACCTATTGTTTATGCCTGTACTTACAGGTCCCCTATACCACCTGACCCCCCCAGCGTTTAATGCCCAGCTACTGAGTCACCAGGTGGCTTCCTTCCCCCTAGGCGATGCCTGTAACCATGTCTAACCAGACTGTATTGTATTGTATTGTCTTAGCAAATAATATGAGGGTCAGTGTGGCTCCTAAATGGTTGGTCAACTAATGCGACGTGCCATGCCCAGCTGTGTTGCCTTTCATGGCCCTAGATGTACCACCTAATCCTGTGTTGTGGGCTTGCCCCCACTACCGGGCTTCACATGACTCTCACGCATACGGGACATCTTAACTAACCTGACCAGTGGACAAGCTTTTACAGCTGCGCACGCCATGCCCCACACCACACTATTGTCCACTCCTCTTAAATTCCAGGACGTGCACGGTTTAAGTCCCTAACGTTAGGAAGCAGCAGACGCTCCTCACTCAATCTCACGCAAAAGCTAAATCTAGCCTGTATAACCCAGCCTGAATATCAATCTATAGTAAACATATATGCCTATCTAGCCTGACAACACACTGTTCCTCAAAACACAAAAAGCCTGCGTATTAATTGAATGATTTAATAGCCTGATTTAATAGCCTGATTTAATAGCCTGATTTAATAGCCTGATTTAATAGCCTGATTTCATAGCCTGATTTCATAGCTTGATTGCATATTTTTGATCTAATAGCCTGATTTAATAGCCTGTTTTAATAACTTGATTTAAAAGCCTGATTTCAACGCCTGTATTACAATCCTGTTTTCTATGACTGATTTATGAACCTGTTTTTTCAACCTGATTTATTTAAAAAACGAAGCATCGCTATCCCGAAAATGTAATAGTTTAAAGCTGACAATGTTTAAACCCTCTACTGTAATCAAACTATGCGTTTCCCTCCTTCTCTTCTGTATCCCATCAAAAATGCTTCAATAAAAGAAAGATTGACAAAAAAAAAAAAAAACATCAATCCAATTGTCCCCCAAAACAAGGAGAGAAGGTGTCTGTAGAAACATAGAATGTGATGGCAGATAAGAACCATTCGGCCCATCTAGTCTACCCAATTTTCTAAATACTTTCATTAGTCTCTGGCCTTATCTTATAGTTAGGATAGCCGTATGCCTATCCCACACATGCTTAAACTCCTTTACTGTGTTAACCTCTACCAGTTCAGCTGGAAGGCTATTCCATGCATACACTACTCTCTCAGTAAAGTAAAACTTCCTGATATTATTTTTAAACCTTTGTCCCTCTAATTTAAGGCTATGTCCTCTTGTTGTGGTAGTTTTTCTTCTTTTAAATATAGTCTCTTCCTTTACTGTGTTGATTCCCTTTATGTATTTAAATGTTTCTATCATATCCCCCCTGTCTCGTCTTTCCTCCAAGCTATACATGTTAAGATCCTTTAACCTTTCCTGGTAAGGTTTATCCTGCAATCCATGAACCAGTTTAGTAGCCCTTCTCTGAACTCTCTCTAAGGTATCAATATCCTTATTACATTGTCTGCCTACCTTTAAGTCATCAGAAATAATCACCCCTAAAACCCTTTCCTCAAATGTTGAATTTAGGACTCTATCAAATATTCTGTACTCTGCCCTTGGGTTTTTACGTCCAAGATGCATTATCTTGCACTTATCCACATTAAATGTCAGTTGCCACAACTCTGACCATTTTTCTAGTTTACCTAAATCATTAGCCATTTGGTTTATCCCTCCTGGAACATCAACCCTGTTGCATATCTTAGTATCATCAGCAAAAGACATACCTTACCATCAAGACCTTCTGCAATATCACTAATAAAAAATATTAAAGAGAATGGGTCCAAGTACAGATCCCTGAGGTACCCCACTGGTGACAAGCCCAAGCTTTGAATATACTCCATTGACTACAACCCTCTGTTGCCTGTCACTCAGCCACTGCCTCACCCATTCAACAATATTGGAATCCAAACTTGACCCCTTAAGGACCAAACTTCTGGAATAAAAGGGAATCATGACATGTCACACATGTCATGTGTCCTTAAGGGGTTTAAATATTGCAGTTTATTGATAAGCCTTCTATGTGCAACAGTGTCAAAAGCCTTACTGAAATCTAGGTAAGCAATGTCTACTGCACCACCCTGATCTATAATTTTAGTTACCCAATCAAAAAAATCAATAAGATTAGTTTGGCATGATCTCCCTGAAGTAAACCCATGTTGTCTTTGATCTTGAAATCCATGTGTTTTTAGATGTTCAACAATCCTGTCCTTTAACATGGTTTCCATCACTTTCCCCACTACTGAAGTAAGGCTTACTGGCCTATAGTTGCCCGACTCCTCCCTATTACCTTTCTTGTAAATGGGCACAACATTCGCCAACTTCCAATATTCTGGGACTACTCCTGTTATCAATGATTGGTTAAATAAATCTGTTAATGGTTTTGCTAGTACACCACTAAGCTCTTTTAATAGCTTTGGGTGTATTCCATCAGGTCCCATTGACTTATTTGTGAAAAAAAGTATAGTATACACACTAACCACAGATAATAAATCTGCTAAATTGAAAGGGTCCCAGGTGTACCTCACTAACACCCAAAGTAGTAAAATGTGAAAAAAAGAGATGGAAACCACATTCAATAAGCATACAATAAAAATACAACCTGGAAAATATAACCTGAATAGGTCTATTCTCTATAGGAATAAGATAAAGTCTAAAATGACAAAAAATAAATACAAATCATAGCGTAACACAATAAGAGATTAATAGTGAAAATTGTGATGTAAGTAACAAACTCACAAACAGCGATGAAAAGCAGGCCTCTCACCCCCTTGGGGTATATGTAATATATATCTTGATAATAGATTCAAGTATATGGATGTCTTCAGAGAAATGGATAAAAAGAGCCATACATGGTGAAGTATATAGTAAAAGTACAAAAACACATTTATTGATTGCACTTACAAACAGAGAAGAATCATAGGCATATCTCCACTGCAAGTGGAACTGGATAGCAGCGTGGTGGATGGGAGCCAAATGCCAGCAAACAGGTAAACAAATAAAATATTAAAATATTAAAATATAACAACGAAAGTCCGATATCCTTTTCGTTGTTATATTTTAATAACAACTTTCGTTGTTATATTTTAATATTTTATTTGTTTACCTGTTTGCTGGCATTTGGCTCCCATCCACCACGCTGCTATCCAGTTCCACTTGCAGTGGAGATATGCCTATGATTCTTCTCTGTTTGTAAGTGCAATCAATAAATGTGTTTTTGTACTTTTACTATATGCTTCACCATGTATGGCTCTTTTTATCCATTTCTCTGAAGACATCCATATACTTGAATCTACTATCAAGCTATATATTACATATACCCCAAGGGGGTGAGAGGCCTGCTTTTCATTGCTGTTTGTGAGTTTGTTACTTACATCACAATTTTCACTATTAATCTCTTATTGTGTTACGCTATGATTTGTATTTATTTTTTGTCATTTTAGACTTTATCTTATTCCTATAGAGAATAGACCTATTCAGGTTATATTTTCCAGGTTGTATTTTTATTGTATGCTTATTGAATGTGGTTTCCATCTCTTTTTTTCCCATTGACTTATTTGTCTTTACTTTTGACAGTTGAAATAGAACCTCTTCCTCTGTAAACTCACGTGTAATAAATAACTCATTTATCCTTTTTCTTAACTGAGGTCCCTCTCCTTCATTTTCGTCTGTAAATACCGAACAAAAATATTCATTGAGGCAGTCAGCTAGACTTTTATCCTCTTCTACATACCTTCCTTCTTTTGTTTTTAATCTAACTAATCCTTGTTTTATTTTTCTTTTCTCATTTATGTATCTAAAAAAAGTTTTGTCCCCCTTTTTTACTGACTGGGCTATTTTCTCTTCTGTGTGTGATTTAGAAGCTCTTATAACTTGCTTAGCCTCTTTCTGCCTAATCTTATAGATCATTCTGTCTTCCTCACTCTGTTTTTTTTTAATAATTACTAAATGCTAACTTTTTGTTTTTTACTATTTTGGCCACATCTGTGGAGTACCACAGTGGTTTCTTGAATTTTTTGCTTTTACTGACAAGCCTAATGCAATTTTCTGTTGCCTTCAGTAGTGCAACTTTTAAATAATCCTATTTCTCTCGGACGCCATTTAAATTGCTCCAGCCTGATAATGACTCCTTTACACATATTCTAATTTTAGAAAAGTCTGTTTTTCTAAAGTCTAAAACGTTTGTTTTTGTGTGGTGTGACTCAGTCACTGTTCTTATATTAAACCACACTGATTGATGAGCACTGAATCCTAAACTTTCGCCTACAGTAATATCAAATACCAAATCTCCATTTGTTAACACTAAATCTAGTATGGCCTCTTTACGAGTTGGCTCCTCAATGACTTGATTTAGAGACAATCCCAGTTGGGAGTTTAGAATATGTGTGCTCCTGGCACAAGCAGCTATTTTTGTTTTCCAATTCACATCAGGAAGATTAAAGTCACCCATGATGATAACTTCCCCCTTCATTGTCATTTTAGCTATTTCCTCAACTAGTAGATTATCTAACTCTTCAATTTGTCCTGGGGGCCTATAAATCACGCCTACACGAATTACTGTGTGATTACCAAATTCTAACGTAACCCAAACGGACTCTATGTTCACCTCACTAACTTTTATTAGGCTAGATTTTATGCTATCCTTCACATACAGGGCCACCCCTCCCCCTTTCCTGCCTTCCCTGTCTTTTCTATATAAAGAGTACCCTGGTATTGCTATGTCCCAGTCATTTTTCTCATTATACCATGTCTCAGTAACAGCGACTAAATCTACACTATCAGTTGCCATTATTGCCACAAGTTCATGGATCTTATTCCCTAAACTGCGAGCATTTGTAGACATGACTCTAAGCTTATCATTTTTTAACAAACTTGCTACAGGCACCTTCTGTCCTTGTTTTGGGGGACAATTGGATTGATGTTTTATCACCCTTTTGCCCCCCCCCCCCTCCTAGTTTAAATACATCCTAGCAAAACCTCTGAACTGCTCACTGAGAACATTTGTTCCCGTTTGAGAAAGATGCAAACCTTCTTTTTTGTACAGTTTATTTCCATTCCAAACAGAGCTACCATGAGAAATAAAGCCAAATCCTTGCTCCCGACACCATTCACCATGCCACAAGTTAAAGACCCTAAAACACATCCGCCTGTCATTCTGAGTGTTATGTACAGGCAGAACTTCAGAGAATGACAGTGTGGAAGCAACCTGCCTTATATCATTGGCAAAAACACTAAAAACTTCCTTAACCTCTGAAACCTCATTGCAAGCCAAGTCATTTGTCCCTAGATGGACAAGTACATCCAATTCCCCTTCCTGCTTTGCTTGCTTAACAATATTACAGATACGTCTCCTGTCTCTGTGGGCAGTAGCTCCGGGAAGACACCTCACAAGACCACCATTGTCCTTCTCCACACCTCTTATGATGGAATCCCCCAACAACAACTGCTTTCTATTAGGCCTCACCATAGTGTCCAAGCCTCTCTCCACAACATCACTAGCCTCAGTGCCTCTCTCCCCAACACCACTAGCTTCAGTGCCTCTCTCACAACACCACTACCCTCAGTGCCTATCTTCACCCAGATCCCCCGGTTCCAAGGATATATTTTTATGGGGTTATTGCATGTTTTGGGGTCACTGTGATATGTTTTATAATACTGTATTTTTCTACCTGTGATAATTAAGTTAGTCCATTGTGTTGAGATAATTGTATCACAGGCAGAGGGGAGGATTTCTGATGTAATGAATGGGAGTGTTAGGTGTGTTGTAATGTGTTGATTGGTTGTTCTTCAAAACGCTGTGGGCAGTACCATGTTTGTAGAATGTGAATAAAAGAGCATGTATGTGCCAGTACAGCCAGTTCTACTTCACCCTCAATTTGGAGTGCCGTCTCTTGTTGGGGGAATCTGCTACAAGGGATTGCTATGCTCTGCATACTCCCCTGAGCTTTAATCACTTAGCTCTTTTTAGAGCTTGTTTCTGATACGCTCTCCTGAAGGAGAGGTCTTCACCACACGGTCCTGGAGGACAGAAGCTGATCCAGGGTGGAAGGAAGACAATGAGACTCCAGTTAAGCTACGGCAGTTGTGGAGTCTATGGTGGTTGTGGTGTGCGGTGCGGTGCGGTGCGGTGCTTGTGCTCCTCGGCGCAAGCTAGGAAGCGTCCATCAACGGAAGGTACTCGGTCGGGGTACAGGAAGTTCCGTTACAGTTATATATATATATATAGAATTAGTAATTAAGCCTTCTGCCCCTACTCGCTATACTGTGAGTAGGGGCATGTCTACTAAACAGTGAGCAGCCAATGACTGCTCACTGTTGTAAAAAAGACCCCCAACATTCTAATAAAATGACCCTTAGTGAGTCACCTTTAAAAATAATCCACGGGGGCCCCCCATTTGTGCACCGTGAGTCGGGGCTACTAAAGGAGGTCCTAGTGTCCCCCCTCAGCCCCCAACCATGAGCGGTGGGTGAGGGCCCTCACATAAAATGGAGGGGACCTACTGCCTCCCCCGGCCCCCATCCATGAGCGTCGGGTGTGGGCCCTAGTAAAAAAAATAGGGGGGAGGACCTATTGTCCATCCTCCGTCCCCACCCATGAGCAGCAGGTGGGGACCCTAGTGACAATAGGGGGACCTACTGCTTCCCCCAGCACCCACCCATGAGCAGCGGATGGGGACCCTAAGATACAATAGGGGGCACGTACTGCCTCCCCCGGCCCCCACCCATGAACAGTGGGAGAGGGCCCTAGTAACAATAGAGGGGGACCTATTGTCCCACCCCCTGGCTCTCACCCATGACTGACAATAGGGGGGAGGGCCTATTGTTCCCCCCACTCTGACCACCACCCATGAGTGGCGGTTGGGGGCCCTAGTGAAAATAGGGGGGGAAGGACCTACTGTTCCCCCAGGCCTCCACCCATGAGCAATGTGTGTGGGCCCAAAAAGACAGTAGGGGGGTACCTACTGTCCCCCTACCTCCCCCACCCATGAGCAGCAGATGGGGACCCTAGTGAAAATTCCTGATGCTTAAAATATAATCCAACTTCACCCAGCGAGGGAACCCAGTGAGATTGAGCTCCGCAAGGCGGGTAAAGGTTTAGAAAGCCTTCCCATGCCCTGCAATTTGACTCAGAGTGCTCTGATTGGTTGGTTTAAGCCAACCAATAAGAGTGCTCAGATAGGTAATTCTTAATCCTTTCAAGTAACCAATCAGGCTAGGCTCAATGGTGGGGGCTGGAGGGGAGGCAGTAGGTCCCACCTCATGTCATTTTCGGACCCCACCTACTGCTCATGGGATGGGGCAGGGTGGGGAGGCAGTAGCTGCTCACTGTTTAGTAGACATGCCCCTTCTCGCGGTATAGCGAGTAGGGGCAGAAGGGAGATTTTAATCTCCCTTAATTACTAATACTAAGTCATCTTTATTTAATATTAGTAAATTTGTCTGAAAGACCAATTTAGGTCTTTCAGCCTTTTGGTAGATAGCTCCCTAATACTTTGGGAATTAGGGAGCTATCTACTCAGATCACGAATAGGATCAGAGTTTCAATTATTCGAATTAAATTCTGATCCGAACAAAAACTCCCGAATTGCATCCTAACACGAATGGACAAACTGTTCTTATTCTGTTAGAATAAAATTCAGTAGTTTCACCGGTGTTCGAACGCCGAATGAAGCAGCAGGAGCGTGAGGATTTAACCTCCCATTTTATTAATATGAGGGTCATAGTGACCCCCATAGGTTTTAATATGGGGGGGAGGGTAGGAATTGTTAAGATTTATTACAAGGAGGGAGCTGGTAGGGCTGCCGGCTCCCTCCTTGCTTTTTTTCTTTTGCACATGCGCAGTGTTATTTTCATCCTAATGGGCGAAAACAAATTATTTTTTATGGAATTTCGTATGAAAAACAAATGTTTTAAGGATGAAATTTGGAATGGATGAATTACATTTTTATTTAGTACAAATTCATTCATACAAAACAAATATTTCACTGGTGCACATGTATAATATATATATTTTTGTGAGAATTTAAAAAAAATGGTCCAGTGCTGGGGAATATCCTGGTGAGATAGGCATAGGCAGCAGTAAAACCCACAATGGAGTCTTTTCTTCACTGGTAGATATATCACACAGCGGGGATTACATCACTTCACGCTGATCAAAAGGAGCCATTTTGCGGTTCTATACCATGTGAGTGTAAATCCATCTATTTTTTTATTCAACAAGGGACACCCAAAATACTAGACTGTTTTTATTTATTTTTTTGTCTTTCTCTTTTGTACATAACAGAGCTCCAAGCCTGGATCAAAAGTTCCACTTATATGTAGAAATGAGGATTGCACCTGAAGCTCATCTGTTGAGGCTTCATTACAGCTCCAAATAGGGTAAGTGTGCCTCTCTATTTATCCTCTCTTCATATACTTAAAGGGATTCTACAGTGCCAGGAAAACAAAGCTGTTTTCCTGGTACTATAGAATTCTACAGTGCCCCCCTCCCTCGTGCCTCCCCCCTCCCACGGCACTGAAGGGGTTAAAACTCCTTCAGTGACTTACCTGAACCCAGTGCTGATGTCCCTTAGCGCTGGACCTAATGTGCATGTGAGGCAATGGCTGTGCTCACATTAGGATTTCCCCATAGTAAAGCATTGATCAATGCTGCTGCTGTCCTCATGCATAGCGGAAGGACATCCAGCGTCATTTAGACGACCAAAAGTCATCTAAGGACCCGGAAGTCCCTCTAGTGGCTGTCTAGTAGACAGTCACTAGAGGAGAAATTTACCACTCAGAAACTGCCATAATTACCACTGTAGGGTTAATGGACATGGAACATTGCACCCAGACCACTTCAATGAGCTGAAGTGGTCTGGGTGCCTACAGTGTCCCTTTAATCATACTACACTACTCAATTTTATCCATGTCCCATTTTTGTTTCATACACCTAAGGACAATTAAGGTGCAACTCCCACCTCTCACCCAAGCTTTTATATATCTTTTATTCCAATGCAAACAAAACACAACCGGTGTGTTTGTTAAAATAACACTATAGGGTCAGGAACATATATTCCTGACCCTATAGTGTTAAAACCACCATGTAAGTGGCTTGCCCCTCCTTAGACCCCTTAGAAGGGGTTAAAACTTATTTTGAACGCTGCACGGGTCTGCTGGTGCTGGCACCGTCCCCCAACCCGCCTCCGTGGTGACATAATCAGAATTTACCATTTTTAACCAATCCCATGAGACAGCAAATGTCAATGACTCATCTGTGATAACTGCCACTCCAGAGATATTCTAATCAATATCAAGATGGCAGCCATGAGTCAATTACCATCAAGGTGGTGTAGAATTAAATAAATGCACATTTATTTCACTATGAAACTGTTACATCTAACTGTGGATGTTCTGTGATCAAGGCTTTTTTCTTGGCCACCTAGTGGTCTAGCAGCCATCTTGAAACTGTTATCTATAGCATAAGTGGCAAAGATTATATAGGAGCCAAATGTCACAGCAGTCATTTTGAAATCTCTAATACACTACTCTACAATTAATATTTATGCATGTGTTGTATCTATGCTCATGTGCTTGGCCACCTCTATTGGTCAATCAGTCATGTGGTTTGGCAGCCATTTTTAAATTATCACAAATGTATAAATGTATTATTTGAATAGCTACAAAATCAAAACTGTTTCTCAGAAAAAAATAGTGCTGTCATAAATGTCAGTACTATGCTTTGCAATATAGAACCTGTATGTCACGTGGTCTCACTGCCGTATTGTAGTATGTGAACACAAAAAACACATGCTGTATTCAGGCTTGACCCGCTCCATTGCTGTGCAACTATACTGTACATTTGCTTTTTTTTTTTTAATTTATTTACTTTTTTTTTTTTGTGTGCAGATTCATAAGCAGAAATGGCAGTACACAATCATAAATTGCACCAAAGACATCCACCTACATTAGGATCAGTTACAGCAGAATCAGTTATAGCGAGATATTAGGTAAACACATGTCAAGTAGAACAACGAGTATTAGGGATATCAATACATATGCCTCAATACATATGCTCTCACAATAGTGATAAAGGGCATCTGTGGATATAGAGTCAATCCTTATACTGCACATTTTGAACTAACAGACACGTAACTGGGAACAACACCTTTTTTGAAACAAACTAAAGCTTATCAGATACTTGTGTTTCGGGTAGTAGTGAAAATTAACTAAAATCAAAGGATTAGTGAACTTTGATCTCTAATGTAAGGTGAACGTAGAGAGGTGAGACTGTTGAAGTAAAGCTATCAATAGAAAAAAGTGAGTAATCAATTGCCTGGCGTGATAATGTTAATCCAGACCCAACCATCACAGTGAGGGATTAATATGAGAATGACTGATGCCTCCTAGGCCACACTATACCCTTAATGATGCCAGAATGAGTTGGTGAATGACCGTAGCAATACTGGGACAAATACCAAAATGGTTAATACACTTATCAGAAAGGTATGCAATAGCCTCTCTATTGCTAGGCTGAACAGGTATGGTAGCATGATACAGGATTATAAGGACAGGAGAAGATGTCAGGGACAAATAATCAAGTGAGAGTAAGAAAGCCAAACCCACACCTAATGTAACATAAAGTAAAGTAAACAAGGAAAGGAAAAACACAAACTAATGGGGCACCACAGAGAAAAGAACAATAAGTCACTCAAGGACTAATGATAGCAGCAAATGGATATAGAGAGCCTGTGTGTGAACCAGTTAAATGTGATGGACCCTCAGCCAATTCCGACCTCCAACTTGTCTAGTTGAAATAATGTCAAAGTCCCATCTTACAGGCAAGTGCAGCTAAATCAGCTCCACTATTCCCAGGGCGCTACACAAGCCTTCATCTATCACCCATGGATCTGACTTTTCAGTGAGCCGCAAACTGAGCTCCCGGGAAGGCCCACCTGGTGTTCTCTTCATCAGAGGATGACTCTCCTGGGTTTTGGGCTGCGATACGGAGATCTTTACCAAAAGGCTTGAGGCTTACGTAAGTGGCTGCGGTGTACCGGACATAAGGCGGCATGCATGGAATAGCCTTCCAGCTGAAGTGGTAGAGGTTAACACAGTAAAGGAGTTTAAGCATGCGTGGGATATGCATAAGGCTATCCTAACTATAAGATAAGGCCAGGGACTACTGAAAGTATTTAAAAAAATTGGGCAGACTAGATGGGCCGAATGGTTCTTATCTGCTGTCACATTCTATGTTTCCATGTGTCCCTCTCCCCCTGCTGAGGTGATTCAGTTGCAGTAGCGCTGCTTTAACCCCTTAAGGACCAAACTTCTGGAATAAAAGGGAATCATGACGTGTCACACACGTCATGTGTCCTTAAGGGGTTAAAACAGCTTAAGCCAAAAGTGGGAGCACAAGTCATCAAAGGACTTTATATTAGAGTCCTCTTGCAGGCTAAGCAGTGTAGTTTAGGGACCTGTTCAGTTACCATCCACATATTACCCAACAATGGAATTTATTGACGTGGAATGGGGGAGATATAAGAGAGACAGTTAAAATGGGTGAGTTTATCTGAAAAGGGAAGGGGGAGTAAAGTGGATGGGGTCGCCCAGAAGGGGGGCATTGCAGGCATAATACTGATAATGAAATAGGCACTGACCTAGAGCAACCATGTATCACAAATTTACCTGGAGTAGGAAGAAGTATGGCTGAGTCCTAGTCGTGCCATTTCTGTAAACTCTAGTTACATTAAAATGTATTCTATAATTTTTTTAGCACTCTTTTGGGTTATATCAACCTTTTTATGGTTATTATATTTTTCACCCAACTGCCTGATATTTTTTTTCTTTTACATATTTTAGCATGGGTGCACATATTCTTTCTAACTAGCAGAACCTTGGATGCAGTCCTTAGTACTTATGCAGTCCTTAGTACAACTACATAGAAATATTAAATATCTGCATTCAGCTGTGCTATTCAGGAAACGTACAAAATCTAAATATCGAAGAACTGATTAATCATCGAGCCACACACCTCTTATAGTGTGTTTATTTTTTATATTTCTGTTGCAGTCATATTTTAATATTAAGAATGCGTGATATCATATACGTACTGCCAAATAAAATAGGTGGAATGAATCATAACCAGGTCACTGTTTGCACTTAAGGATATAGAAGTTAGGCATCTTTCCCACTGCCGTTTCAGCTGCCGACATTATTTAGAACCTAAACTCTCTGCAATCAGAATTGATTTCTTTGGACCATTCCTGTCTCCTGGCTATATCCTACATAAATCTGCCTTTGGTATGAAATATTTACATACAGACATGGAAAACATCATGGTTGGACAGTTAATTGGTACTCTAAATCAGTAAGAGAAAAGGGTAAAGTATCATGGTATCTACTCTTATTTTACTAGGAAAACTCTAATAAAAAAGCTAAAAATTAACTTTGCATCTGTGTGTTAATTTAACCATAGTTTGCAATGGTGCAAGGGTGTTCTCATTCACATAAGGGGAATAAGACTTTGTATGTTCTCAGCACTGGAATTACTATGAATAGAGTACTGTGTCTAAAAGTAGACACTATGGAACTGCAAACAGGTCAGCGACACATATAAAAACATGAAAGATTTTTGTGAGTGTCATTATACAGTTTACATATAATGTAAACTAGACACCTTTACTGGGGTATCATTTATATAAAGACTATTCAACATCATTGCAAAGATCTGGAGTTGTCGCCATGTGTTGTACCCTTTGTCTGGCTTAAATTAGAAAAGAGCAATCTTTCTGACTCTGGCTAAAAAGAGATTTTACGTTCAGCAAATAAAAACATATGCTTTTATATGGCTAAGCTATAATACCAATTTCATTAATAAGTTAAAAAATAGAGCAATTTATCGTAAGAAAATGCTTTGTTGTTATTGTGTTGTTATAGTTTTTTGTTAGACATGTATGCTTATAATCTTTAGGATAAACAGTACATATAATAAATAAATACACAGAACTATTTTGACTTTTTAAAGTAAATTTGGGAATTTGTATTGTGTTTTTTGCCATATGGATTGACAATTGTTTTGATTTTAAGATAAATATCTCTTTCACAAATTTCTAGACAACAATGGTCCTTTTCAGTTAAAGGGACACTATAGTCACCAGAACAACTACAGCTTATCGTATTTGTTCTGGTGAGTAGAATAATTGTATTCAGACTTTTTGCAGTAAACACTGTTTTTTTCAGAGAACACGCAGTGTTTACTTACAGCCTAGTGATACCTCCACTGACCACTCCTCAAATGGCTGATAGAGGTGCTTCCCGTGCAGCACTGCCATTCAATGTCTCCACCCTCTGCATTGAGACACTAAATTTTCCTCATAGAAATTAATTGATTCAAAGTATCTCTATGAGGAGATGCTGATGGCCAGGTCAGTGTTTGGCTCTGCTTCTGATCTGCCTTCTTGACAGTCTCAGCCAATCCTATAGGAGAGCATTGTGATTAGCTCACAGGAAATTCCTGATGATGTCAGCCAAGCAGGTAAATCAGGTGCAGAGGCAGCAGCTGCAGACTTGAATACAAGTACAAAATTACTATATTTAGGGAGGCAATGGGGCCAGGGGAGCTAGACAGTGATTTTAACACTATAGGGTCAGGAATACATGTTTGTATTTTTGGCCCTATAGTGTTCCTTTAAGTATTGCAATGTTATCTATACATTATGCTAGGAAAATCACCAAAAAAAAAATCTAGAATCTTTGAATACCTTAAGTTGTTTTCCAGGTCTGTTCAATTATAAGCTCCAGAATTCATGCCGCAATGAACGTGGCTCAATCCCAGAATGCTTTGTGCATTTCTGGTCACTAAGGTCAGCTTGCCCTGCACTTGCACAAATAGTCTCACTGGTATAACTATTTATACAACAGATTTTCCAAAGGCAGTCATTTTAAGTTTAACTGCCAAATACCATCCCAAAAATATTAAATTGAGACCTTCATCAGGACTCAACAGGAGACAGTTAAAACTCTTATGTTGTTTAATAGAATAGTAAACTAATGTATTTGTTAAAAGCATTTTAAAAGGGTCTTACTTTGTTTTTTACTTCCTACAGTCTTGCAGGAAGAATTTGCCTTAGCTTCCATATTGTGTCTTCAGTGTAGGTGTTCAACTTGTGTTCCAATTAATATGTTTACATTTCATACCTAGGAGAAAAAAAATTGAATTATGAAATTGTTTTAATTCATATTCACAGTAATACATTAAATGATTCTTTTGAGTTAGTAAGATTAAATATTGGTTTAAACTCACCTACATATTTTACTATTGATAAATGATTGAGAATATGGCAGTGCTTAAAGTGCAGATATTACCAAAGGCTACGTTTAAATGAAATTACATTTTAGGACACATCAGTTCTCAACCTACTACTTTCAAAAGCATTGCAAATTGAGATCAAGTGTTTAGAGAGATACAGAAGTAAAGGAAATACATTTTGTGGCTTAGCCTGGGAGTTATAAAGAAAATGTCACCAGTGAAATTAATGCTTTTTCGATAGCTTGGTTAAACTAACAAAGTTAATATTGCAATTATTTAATTTCAACATGACTGGGGTCAGGCAAATTTCCTGTTAACATTAATTGTTTTAAAAAAAATATTTAGATTAGAATTTCCCCACAGAAATACATTTAATTAGTTGCAGTGGATGACATGTGGGGTACAGCTTCTTGATCCAAGTTGAGATTGGACTCCTATTTGGGTGTCAAGAAAGAATTGTTTCCTAGTTTGCTGCTAAATTGGAAAGCGTTTAAAACCAGCTTTTTTTCCCTTGTTTTGGATCAACAGCAAAACCAGATGTCACAAATCCTGAACTTGATAGATACAAGTCTCTTTTCAGCCTATCTAACTATGTAACTATTTAACATTTCCCAGTGATAGGTTTCATATTTTTTTTTATCATTTTTAAATCCTATATATACACATATGAAACAATTCTGTTCTATCCATGCAGAATAATAATAACGATTAACATCTTACATTAAAAATGAATATTTACAACCATTTTCTTAACATCAATAATAAAATAATTTTCTGAAAATTTGTTTAGCCTTTGCACTTGGATGTTGCCAAATTATTAGCATGCCATGTTAGACTCTCCACGCCAACTGATGAAATTACTGGTAAAATACGGGCACATTTTGACCTGATTAACCCCTTAAGGACCAAACTTCTGGAATAAAAGGGAATCATGACATGTCACACATGTCATGTGTCCTTAAGGGGTTAAAGTATTATGGAAATATCTTTGGAAATATCAATGTCTTTGGAAATATCAATAACTGTCAAACCAAAATCAAAATGCATAGACACGTGTTATATCTTACATTTGATTGCCAGGATAATTTTTCATCAGCACATGTAGTGATGATACATTATATTGTATTCATACATATGGTATTATATATACATAAATAGGACCTTCAAATTAGAGATCTCAACATTAAAACTATTGAGTCCAATAAAGATTTATTTACCTGTCAAATATTTTCCATCATCTGTGATCATAGAATTGTATCAATCCGGCATAAGGATAGATAGCTATTTAAAGGATAACTGGTCATTAGCCTAGTTCAGGAGTAGACAACCTCAGACTGTCCAGATGTTGTGGACTACATCTCCCTTGATGCGTTGCCTGTGGCTGTAAGAGCATTATGGGAGATGTAATACACAATATCTGGAGTGTCGAAGGTTACCTACCCCTAGCCTAATTCATGAATAGGTAGATATAGATAATAAGGTAGGCAAGCCAAACGTTAAGGGAGCACCAGCATCAAGATAGTAAAAAGTCCAAGAGAGATGAAGAGCATACTACCAACCCAGACAAATAATCAAGATTACAAAAGTGTTGTTAGGAGCTGCACTCAATCCCAGCAGCCCCCCGGTGCTCTGGAGCAGGACCAGAAATCCCACACCCACAAGGCAACAGAAGAAATTCCCCAGGCACTCAGGGTGTTGAAGCCGCAGGCACACACAGACATACAGGGACACACCCATATACTGACAGACATACTGACACACGCACAGACACACACTGACAGACATGCTGACACATGGACACATATACTGACACACACACACACACACACATACATACTGACAGACATGCTGACACACACGCACACACACACACTAACAGACATACTGACACATACACACACACACTGACAGACATGCTGACACACACAGAAATATCCAATGACTGACTTAGTGACACACATACACACACTGACAGACATACTGACAAACACAGACACATAGTTGACAGACATACTGACACACACACACACTGCATAATAGAGTAGGGGATCATCTGCTAAATACAGATCAAATGGAAAAACATAGCGTTTAACTGTGTGGGAGTAAATGAAGATGTGTAATTTACAATTGGCCACTCACAAATTCTCAGATGTAAAACAGCCTTGAGTGGAATCTTTTTCTTCAATATCTTCACACTCCAGTGGTGATATGCTCATTGTTTTTAACTTATATTTAAGTTATTAAATTCCTTTTTTTACTTTACTCTGGAATTGCACTTTATTTTCTCCATATATTTTCTCTTTGAGCAAATATTCTGATTGACTGATGGGAGTGTGAAGATATTGAAGAAAAAGATTCCACTCAAGGCTGTTTTACATCTGAGAATTTGTGAGTGGCCAATTGTAAATTACACATCTTCATTTACTCCCACACAGTTAAACGCTATGTTTTTCCATTTGATCTGTATTTAGCAGATGATCCCCTACTCTATTATGCATTTGTATTGAAGACAAGAGGAAGTCTTTGGGGACCTTTTCTGGAGACTTTACCCTACACAGGGAAGTTCCGTTTTGGTTTACAAATAATCACTATTTTTCACTGGGGTTGTGTTCACACATTCTGTTTGTTTACACACACACACTGACAGAAATACTAACACACACACACTGACAGAAATACTAACACACACACACACACACACACACTGACAGACATACTGACACACACATTCACACACAATCACACATGCACAATTTACACTTTTAAGCTACCTCCCATTTCCAACCTTAAAGTGTGCCTTACCTGGTGTCCAGAGTAGTGGCTGAGGCTGTTGTGAGTTAGGGGCTCGCTCTCCTGGCCCAACCCCCCTCCTCACTAGCTCCTTGATCTCTCCTGTGCTGCTCTGTGTTTTCACTGGGAGGAAGTGACGGGCGGCCGTCACTTCCTCCCAGCGCAGCCGAAAAGCATGGGGCCAACCAGCATGGGGGCTACAACGCACGACCTGGCTCCTACTTACAAAGGCCACCAGGGGGCGGTTAGTGCATGGGCCACCTGGTGGGCCTTCTTAGTGTGGGGCAAAAACATAAATAGTAGAGGGCAGCAGGACCCATGGGGCAGCTGCTTTGGGCCCCGCTGAGTAACTGGGCCTGGGGCAGCTGCCCTGTTTGCCCCACGTTAAAGACGACCCTGATTCTGTCCAATACAACACAACATGGTCATCTCTGTTCAGTCAGATACTTCTCATAGAAAAGCAGTGATGACATGTGGTGCGTTTGTGTCATTTGCTGTGTTCCTTCAATCCAATCTTGCATTTGTGTCATTTGCTGTGTTCCTTCAATCCAATCTTGCGTTTGTGTCATTTGCTGTGTTCCTTCAATCCAATCTTGCCCATGAGAACCAATATTAGTGTCTGGCATTATCATGCTGTGCATTATGAAGCAGAGCATAAAGACCTTCAGAAATGTAAGGATCTTCAATGGCTGACTGCTTTTCTCAGAAATTACAATGTCAGAGAAAAGGAGCAGTACATGAAGATGTAGCTGTTTTGGTGCTTAGAGTGTCCCTTTAATTGCTAAAAGGTTTACTGGTTATAGCAAAGCCTATTCAACAGTACTGTGGATTCACTCCTATCAGCCTTTTATTTAACTTAGATGTTGGATTTGTAATTGTCATCAAAACCATTTTGTCAAATTTAAGATTTATTTTCATAAATTATAGTTTATTTCTAGAATTAACAAGATAAAAAGGAATAAGATCTAATATTTTTTCATTGTCATTTATGTCTTTATCATCATATTAATCATAATTGTGATTTTCATTAAGCAGAGCAGTTTAATCCATTAATGCATGTTATTCACTAAATTATATTCATTCATTATTATAAGTGTACGTATCCGTGACATCAGCACTCAATTTCTCTACTTTTCCAGTTGTCATTGATAAGTAATGCTTCTCGTTTACAGGCTTTGTTTCGAAAATACTATGACTTATTCAAGAATTGTTTTTTTTCAAGGTAAATTTTCTTGAACACCTATGAGTATACCGGATGTAAAAACATTTTAGTTGAAAGAAAAGTCATTTTTGACATTTCGTGTGTACTCAAAGCTATCTCACACGAACTAGCATTCACTATGAAAATAAATTAGATGTCTCTGAACATTGCATCTGTTTAGCCTTTATAAAACCCACTTGTACTACTTCCGCCTACTTTTTATTTGTTTGTTAATTTATTCATTAATGTAGTGTTTTGTAGATTCTTCTTGGTTGTACTCCGTTTTTGATTGTTCGAATTTCCATGTTATATGTTTGTGCCTTGTTCCCCATTGTTATACTGTTTCTTTGCAGAAAACCTTTTTTCTATATTATAGTAGTGGCAGACACCAAAAAGATGCAACCTTAACGGTTTTAATTTGTTTTAATTTGTATGTGATGGTCATATCTTGCTTCTTTGTTTTTCTATGTATAAAGAATTGAACCATCTATAACTCTATTACACCCTGTAATATGATTAAAGTGATTTACCCAGCTATTTATATACATACAGACAAACATTTAGCATATTAGATTTGTATTATCCTATCTGTTATCCTATCTGATTTAACACAGAGCCATGTGCTTTAGCGAAAAGACATCTTTGTGAAATACCTTTTTTTTGCTAATTAGCAAACCCTTTTAGTTGATGTTACTATGAGCTGTAATTTATCACACCATCTTACGAAAAATGTGTAAATCAAAACAATCAAGTAAACAACTAAAAGACACCTATACAAGATATAATTCCTTGTTTACATTAACCAGGGCTCGTGACCTTAATAATACATTTTATCAAAACTCACTGAGAGTCCAGTGTTGTTATTCAGATTTACAAAAATACTTACTATTTTACCACTTTTAAAAATCTATTACCTAGATCAGCTATGTGTTAAATGTTATATTTCTTTGCCATTTTAAATCGAAAAAAATAAAATAATGTACGGTATGTCTGTATCAAATTTTCTTTCGGCAAACAGGTGTCATGCTTCCTAATGTAAACTACTTGGTAGGAAATACTTCGTAAACCTTGCTCGATATGAATGAATGAGTATATTACCATATCTGCAGAGTTTTGAAAAGACCTCAAATCAATCCTTTTTTCGTTACAGTATCTGCCCCGTGATATTCTTGTAAATGACAGTCCGTTTCAATTGCTCCTGCAGACTTCACTGACAGTTTGATTTTTTCTCTTAGCATTGACCTGACAAGTTAATCAGTATTGTGACTACTTAACATCAGGGCTTAGCCTAGTTTAATTCCATAATGCAACGCACTGGTCAGATAAAAGGCATGCTTAGTTGTGTGCTGCTCTCTAGACTCTGATTTAAGAAAGGAATTTCCATGAAAACCTAGAAATAATTTATATATTGGTTGAATTGTAAACATTTTTTCATATGTTTTGCTCTGTTTAAATTTATTTGTAGCTTGAATATACCTCACTTGCGTTCTAGACTGAATAGACATTTTGTAACACTACATATACAATTAATCTGAAAATTACTGGTCTGGAGGTGATCTTTAAAATAATAAAAAAAATGAGCTATTGATTGTGGTGTTTAACTAAAACACCTTTAATTAAACATGTTTGTGCTTCTTTGATTCTCTTATATATACATATATATATATATATAAAAATCTAAATAATACCGGCACTCTAGGTTTTCTTCATCCGATTTATTGTGTGAATCCAAAGATGTCAACGTTTCAGCTCCCGGTCGGAGCTTTCATCAGGACACATGAAATAACATACATCAAAATGACAAACATATATAGGACACTTAATTAATGCTCACTCACCAAAATCAGCGGTATCATATCACATCTGATGCCCGGCGTGCTCTTAGCGCATATGCGCATGTGTGCCGTTCTGTAAGCCACTCCCACGTCAGGAAGTAGACGCGGCCAATCGTTTTACTGCGGCTACGTCACAGCTCCATGGCAACCGTTTGTTAGTACCTACACCTCGGTCGCCGCTGTGTAAACAGTAGCTGCAGGGAGATTATCTATTTTTTCAACGATCGGCCAGCCCTACACATGACGTGTGTTTATTGGCATTGTTATGGCAACATTTCCCCGTCATGTTTCAGGGGGTAAAGATACAAAAGTATATTTTGCAATATAGTTATTCTATTTTAAACAAGCGTTTCTATTGCTTTTATATTGAAACATATGTTACTGTCCTAGCCCCATGGTCTGAAACCATAGTAATGAAAAAAATAGTGTCATAATGTGCATATCTATTGATATATATATATATATATATATATTTTTTTTTTTTTTTGGGGGGGGGGGGTAATTATATATTACACACCTTAATAGAAGGTTCATTATTTATATCACTTGTATATATATATATATATATATATATATATATATATATATATATATATATATATATCAATAGATATGCACATTATCACACTATTTTTTTCATTACTATGGTTTCAGACCATGGGGCTAGGACAGTAACATATGTTTCGATATAAAAGCAATAGAAACACTTGTTTAAAATAGAATAACTATATTGCAAAATATACTTTAGTATCTTTACCCCCTGAAACATGACGGGGAAATGTTGCCATAACAATGCCAATAAACCCACGTCATGTGTAGGGCTGGCCGATCGTTGAAAAAGGAGATACTCTCCCTGCAGCTACTGTTTACACAGCGGCGACCGAGGTGTAGGTACTAACAAACTGTTGCCATGGAGCTGTGACGTAGCCGCAGTAAAACGATTGGCTTCCTGACGTGGGAGTGGCTTACAGAATGGCACACATGCGCATATGCGCTAAGAGCACGCCGAGCATCAGATGTGATATGATACAGCTCATTTTGGTGAGTGAGCATTAATTAAGTGTCCTATATATGTTTGTCATTTTGATGTATGTTATTTCATGTGTCCTGATGAAAGCTCCGACCGGGAGCTGAAACGTTGACATCTTTGGATTCACACAATAAATCGGATGAAGAAAACCTAGAGTGCCGGTATTATTTTGATTTCTCTGTATCTCTGTGACTTGGCACCAGGTATTTAATGAAATTTTTTTTTTTTAGTTGGAGTGCAAGAGTCTAACTTATTTTATATATATATATATATATATATATATATATATATATATATATATATATCATGATTGAATTTAACTACAGCTATTTAAAAAAAAAAAAAAAAAAAATTACTTTTTCAGTTTTTCCTCGATGATTGGAGCTGAGGCCACCTCAGGTAACTGTCTTGAAATAACTTGTAATAGCAGTACTGTTACCTTCAGCAGTATCCCTTCTGACACTAAGGATCATCTAAAGAAGGTGTCTTGCAAAATAAATTGTGTTTTATATGATAGGACTCTTGAAGAACACGTCACCAAGATGATCTTAAAATTATAGAATGGGTAGAACAATGCATATACTTTATGTCAATTGAGAAAATAAAAGGCAAGAAGCAATGGTTTAAACCATGCTCAGAAAAATTATATAATAATAAAAGTTGTGAAATGCATAGGGATCAAGTTAATTTTTTTAAACTTAATTTGGGTTCAATTAATTCAGTAACCGTATAAGACTTAAGTCCCAAGTAATTACTGAGCTAATGGGGACAAAAGCACACTTTTCTGTTTATATTTTAAAATGACTAACATACTGTTGCCAGTGTAGTGCTGAGTAAAAAAAAAAAAATATCTTGGGTTAAAAAGTAGATTTGTGAAAAGTTCCAATTCTGTTCAAGTTGAACTTTGTCAAACTTTGTGTTCTTTTCTTAAAAGATGCAAGTCACATGTGAACTTATTTTTTCTAGACCTCTTAATATTGAACAACTGCTGCAGAAGACTGAGAATAAACAAATGGTTTTACAATTTTATTCCAAACATTTCTTATATATTTTATATATATACTTTTCAAGTTTCAATTTATTTTTAATTTATGTTGCCTACTGAAACAGCCTTTTGATCTGTTGTATTTGTGGTTTTGGCTGTCTTTCTAAGAGAATAAGAGATTTGGGAAAACAATAGTGTAACCAAGTCAATTACATATTTCATAGTAGTTTTTATATCAGAGAGAATATCTGGAAAAAAAAACATGGCATTTATAGACACAAACAAAGGGTCAACGGTGAGCTGTAGGCAGTCCATAAGCTGACCTGGCGCATGGAGGCCCACCTAGACATAAGTGCCAAAGGCAGAGAAGACAACATCAGCTCATCTGGAGACCGGTGGAGACGTGGCAGACATCAGTGCAGATCATGCTAGAGGTGAGCTTATGGGCTCTACAGCGGTGTGGAGTGAGGAGGGGATGCTGTCTGCCATTCCTGTGCATACCGCCAGCGACTATGACTGTGCCAGTCTCTGCCATTGCAGGGCATAGGTTAATAGGAGAGCTGAGCCCCTAGATGCAACCCACCTCACGACTTGTCTGGATTTTCTAAGTGTCCCCTTCCATTTCCTAATGCCATCTATTGTTATTGTTCTTGACAACAATCTTTGTCCAATCTTTTGCCCTGGATGTTTATAGAATTTTATCAAGCTCTCTGGGGTGGACCACTTCCATGGGTTTATTATCAGTTAAGCCTGTTTCTTTGTACTAACATACTGTCAGTTGTAATAGCCTAACTTACGTACTGCTGTCTATTGACTCCCTACTGACACAATTACTGTCTTATTTTCTGACTAGCCCAACCTAATTTTTATTTAAAGCCTGTGCAGTTACTTCATACTATGTCAAAGTTGTACCATGTTTTTGCATTGCTTGCTAATTCCGTCGTAGTATTGCAAACCTGTTTGTAATTGTATGCACAGCAATAATTAAGAATTACAAAAAAAACAACAACAAAAAAGGGTGTAGAGATTTGTCCAAATTTAGTTTTTACTGAAAATTAAAAAGAAAAAATGCTTTGATGAACAATAATAAGCTCATTTGCATTCGATAACCACAAAATGAAATATAGGTTTTATTGGGTAAACAAAATTTTGATAAAAAAGTGGTTTTGTATACGTTGGCTTTATGTGTCTTTAAATTTGAATCAAATTGTACTTGTTCTGCTAAGTTTTTGGAATCAGTACATGAAACTGCTCTATGATGTTGTGATTGCTCTGTGTGAACATGACACAGTAGGCCACTTAGTTTGAGCAGCAGATGATCAAATAACAGCATACACCTACTCAATATGGCTGTTCAGCCAGATAAAAAAAAAAAAGGTTTCTCAAACATAGTAATACAATTTTTTTTATTAATTAAAAATTATTACGTTTAATTATATGTAATACACTTGTATTGGAGCTCCGTGTACTCCGACCGAGTACCCTCCATTGATGGATGCTTCCTAGCTTGCGCCGAGGACCACAAGCACCGCACTGGACACCACAGCCACCGCAGACTCCACAACCGCTGTAGCTTAACTGGAGCCTCGCCGCCAGTTACAAATAGCAATTTGTAACAACACTTTTAAAAAAATGAGAAGTGAAAATTTGATGACAAATGTCCTTTAAAGATTAGATCATTCTATTTTTTTTTTTATTTTTTTTCAATTCTTCAATTCTTTAATTTGCTGTTTTGTTCTTTCACCTAAAAAGAAGAATACAGGTTGATTTTAAATGGGAAATAATATATTTCTGATGATGACTCTCAGTGTAGCTGACATTTTACTGATCAACTTGTTTAAATGCACAGCAGGGTTGTCGCATACATACTATTTATTTATTTATTTTTACTTCAAAAATATGTTAAGGCATTACTAAAACTTCAGATTAGTTTTTTCTAGAATTTTTGCAAACATTGAAGAACAAAAAAAACAAAAAAAAAAAAACAACTTTCCAGGCAATGGATGACATACTTGTTATAGCTAAATAACCAAACAAACCAATTGTGGTGGTGTTCCAGCAGCCCGAGGTAAAAAGGCGGGAAAGTTGCCAAAACTAATCTCCCTGAGAAGGATAAGCAACCCTAATGAAACATATCAAGCTCAGGCATTAATCTAGCTCCTTAATCTAGCCCCTTTAAATAGAAGGCACCTAGATTATGGGAAAAAAGTCTAAAGAAACAAAAAAATTAAATAAATCCTAAATTTATTTGACCTCTAAGCCCCCTAAAAAACGGATATGTGTGCAGTCTGTATATAAGAAAGGTCAAGAGAGAGGGACAAATCGCAAGAGACATGGAGTCTCTTCCCTAATTTGTCTGTGAGTGAAAGTAATTCTAAAAAGCGAAGGTAAGGGTTAATAGCCTTACTATATGAAGGTATCACCCAAACAAAATGAACGTTGTTGTATAGCTAGGTACGGCATCAAGGGTTAACTGTATTATTTGTAAAGAGGAAACCTATGGCCTGATGGCTAAATATATAGGCTTGGACAAATAGCAGCTAGTCCCCTTAAATAATATAAAAGCAAAACATAGAAGAATTCAAGATGATTGTTCATACAGCAATAAGTCAATATACTACAGACAGCTAATTATAGCCTGCAGTATCTAATAGAACAACCCATATAATGTCAGTAACAATGGGATATAGAATGCTCACATAGTATGTTAATGACAACAACTGCAAATAAAAGAAAGGAGGGTTATTAGCTACTAAAGAGCAAAGCTGGGAAGTCCAAAGTCCAAAACCCTAATTACCTCAGCACCACAAATTGCTCCGCTAGGCCTACCGAAACCCACTATCCCTCAATCTCTGCCAATGTTAAAGGGACACTATAGTCACCCAGACCACTTCAGCTCAATGAAGTGGTCTGGGTGTCAGGTCCCTCTAGGGTTAACCCTGCCTGATGTAAACATAGCAGTTTCTGAGAAACTGCTATGTTTACATCTGGGGTTATGCCAGCCTCTAGTGGCTGCCTTCCGGACAGCCACTAGAGGCGCATCGGCAATGATTGAGGCATATTATGCCTCAATCACGCAGAGCGTCCATAGGAAAGCATTGAAAAATGATTTCCTACGGACACTTGGAATGCGCGTGCGGCAGTGTCGCGCATGCAAATTCGGCTCCGCTGACGTCAGACAAGGATGCTGACGTCGGCGGGGGAGGAGAGGTAAGGGAGCCCGGCAGGGGAAAAGGGTGAGTAGCTGAAGGGGTTTTAACCCCTTCAGCGCTGCGGAAGGGGGACCCTGAGGGTGGGGGCACCCTCAGGGTACTATAGTGTAAGGAAAACCAAGCGGTTTTCCTGTCACTATAGTGTCCCTTTAACTAAGGAAACAAATCAACAGTGCTACCCGTTTAATGAGCAAGTGAATAAAACAAAGGAATAAAGGGCATTTCGGTCCACTGGGAGGTGCTTCTTCTGCATCAAAGAGTCCCCAAGGAAACCAGTTTTTGTATTCAGAGGGTCTTGGTCACTACGGACCATTATTATTACAGCGCTACGGAATTTGCTGGAGCTATATAATTTATAATAAAATAATAAAACCAATAATAATTAGAGCCGATCTTAAGCACTATATCTAGTAAATAACTAGTATAAGGGGATATGTTATAGCTGCAATACTTCAATCAAGCTTGCCCCCTTCATTTTTCTTCTGTTTTTCTTGATTATACATAGAGACTGAAATCCATACCATTGTTACGTTTTAGATTTGTTTTTATAACTTTGTGTATCATATATCATGCATCTTTATAATTTATATAGCTTCCAAATGTGCTCATGAGAAGCATGTGATTGGACATTCCTCATTATGAACACGGAAGTTAATGCTTGGGAAAATGTTTGTGTATGTTGGGGGGAAAAGGGGGATCAGTTGAGCTGGCGAACTTGCAGAAGAAATAGAATTTTTCCGACTTGAAATACTAATAAATACATATTTTTCATTTTAAATGTCCTGATCAAATGTGTTAAAAATATACATTTAAAAAAAAAATCCAATCCGTTAATCCCAAGTAGTAGTACTGTCACTATATAAATAAATGATGACATATAAAAACTATACATATTTAGTATTATAATATAATTAATATTTAGGAAATATATTATTTTCAGTCAAATAAATTGTGCTATTTTGTTTTATTTGTGTTATTGACACGTAAATCATTCTACCTTTATTTGATAAAAGTAAAATGTATCCATTTTGACTGAATATACTTAGAAAATAAAAAAATAAAATAAAACTTCTCTGTTTGGAAGTATGTTATATAGTTGGGCAACTTAGAATTCATGTTGATTGAACTTTACAATCAGCTATAAGAAGATTACTGGAGCATATGGCAAGTTGGATTACAGCTGTACAATTAACTTCTTATCTCTCTTGCAACGGGTATTTAGTGTCCAGTGGTGACAATTTCTGCACGAGAATTATAAATTAATATAATATTTTTTTTTCCATTTATCTCGTCATGCTTATGAAAATATTGGGGGGAGGAAGGGATTTGTAGTGATTATATGATATATTGCAATATTTCAGCAAGTGTTAGAAATATTAGCATAGAAACTCAAATACACTTTTTGCCACTTTCAGTTAGTGAGGCAAAATATATAAATAAAAAAGAAATAGTAAAATACACTGCTTATGGGTATATATAAGGAGATTGATGTAATTTATGGGAATGCAGATTGTTGCAGAGCTCTGGTATTTAAAACTAATGTTTGTATTCCGGAATAATTCTCACATTCTGTAAGCACATTCACACAATGCAACTCTACATTGAAGAACTTAAAAACATTTGATTGAAGCCTGAAAATAATCCCTATTAAGGATCAGAGCATTTCCTCATGCCTTGGCTGGTAGGCTGCATAAAGGTAGCTCTCCAATTGTTGCTATAGAATGAAAAAGGAGAGCAGATGACGGCTATTTAATTCCCACCTGCAGAGCGACAGAATGGATGCCTGGCAGAGAAATTAATTTGACTGCCGAATGAATACCAATGCTTTAGAAAAGGTGAAGGCAATAGCAGCTTTTTAGTTAAAGGACCACTATAGTGCCAGGAAAACATACTTGTTTTCCTGGCACTATAGTGCCCTGAGGGTGCCCCCACCCTCTGGGACCCCCTCCCGCCGGGCTCTGGGGAGAGGAAAGGGGTTAAAACTTACCTTTCTCCAGCGCCGGGCGGGGAGCTCTCCTCCTCGATCCTCCTCCTCTCCTCCCATTCGACTGAATGCGCACGCACGGCAAGAGCTACGCGCACATTCAGCCGGTCTCATAGGAAAGCATTATCAATGCTTTCCTATGGACGCTTGCGTGCTCTCACTGTGATTTTCACAGTGAGACTCACGCAAGCGCCTCTAGCAGCTGTCAGTGAGACAGCCACTAGAGGATTTGAGGGCTGGATTAACCCATTTATAAACATAGCAGTTTCTCTGAAACTGCTATGTTTATAAAAAAAAATGGGTTAACCCTAGCTGGACCTGGCACCCAGACCACTTCATTAAGCTGAAGTGGTCTGGGTGCCTAGAGTGGTCCTTTAAATATGGTGGAATGCAAGTTGGAAGTTAGCACCAAGTGTACAGCTTGGCCAGATGCTCTAGGAGGAGAAGAGCACCTACTGGATTGACTTGGAGGAGCAGCCTCAGGTTAATAAAGCTTACCTACCTTGCACCTTGTCCACCGTACTGCAAACGGCAAAGTCATTATTGGGTTCTTTGCAAAATACTGTTAGGATCTCATAATAGGGAACTCAAACAGCTCTGTTGTATTTTTTTTAAAGGCACCCAATTTTGCTTTATTTCTTTATTTGAGACAGGCAGAAAAATAAATAAAAAATGCTGTAGGCCAGGCGTTCCCAACCCAGTCCTCAAGTACCCCCTACCAGTTCAGGATTTAGGGATTACCCTGTTGTGTCTAAAGTGTTTTTTCTTAGACACAACTGGGTAATCCCTAAATCCTGGACTCGTAGGGGATACTTGAGGACTGGGTTGGGAACCACTGCTGTAGGCAATACTGATTATTAATAAAACTGAGAGTTTTCATTGGCTGTCTGAAGATCTGTTGCTTTTGTGACTGTTTAGAATGAATGTGTTATGAATTTGGTCTGAATGAAAAAAGCCAACAACGGACAGGAAGACAGATGTCTTGGCTTCATTTTAAAAGTCACATGAAATTTGGAATGTTCTAAGAACTTGATACACGCAAAACTTTATAAAAGGAAATCTCAGTGACCCTTTCATGCACAGTATTTGGAGGTGAGAGAGAAGTTCAAAGCCAGATCTTAGTAACTAACACAAGGCTGTTTTAACAATAAAACCTTTTATTAAAATATATTGAAATACTTCATATAACAGGGGACAAGCATGTCCTTGTGCAGCACATCACTGTGGGTAGGGATAAGTAGATTTGTTGATTTAATGATATTGCTCATAATTCCCAGGTAATTGGCAGGGGGTTATCGATTTTGGAGATGGAAATTTACATTTTGTGTGTAACGGTGGCACAAAAAACTTCATATTAATTTGTTTATTATTGACTTTATATTATCGACAGAGTTCATGTAAATGAAATTAAGTTTTAAATACCTATTCTTTGAAACAAATATTGTAGTTAGAATTTATATTAGATCTTTGGAATTTCATAAAAACATACAAAGAATTTCGAGGATGAAAAGCTAAGTAGATAATTGTATTACTTTTAATTCTTTGGTCGTATCTGCATTGAGAAAGTGGAAAGGATAATATCTACAAGAATCCCCAACAACAGAGGAAAACAGTATATAAAAAATGTCCTCCTATTAATGAAAAGACATGTCTTGCTTGCAATCAGATATTTTAAAATAGCTGCTGGACTGACGGTTTGCTTAGTTAATATAATATCTATATTTTTTGCCAGCGGGGATTTACTGAGACGAAAGTGTTACACGGTGTGTTTTCTTTCCCTTTAGATAACGTCGCAGTGGGTATTGGGACATTGACATGTAACAAGTTTGATGATTATCATTTAATATTTTGTGTATGTGACAAACCAAGTAATATGATTAGTTTTGTAGATATTCCCAACAATGCACTGTGCTCTGTGTGTGACATTTTACCTACATTCAGCTATTTAGCTATATATTTATTAAAATGCCGATAATGTGACCTTTTGTGCATTGCTTTCTCTAATGAGGGTTAGAAGGACATTGGAGAAATGTTATAACTCTAATGAGAGTTAAAAAGACGGTGCCACTGCAGCCAAAGCACTTCACTGAGAAGTGGTCTGGGTGACTTTAGTGTCCCTTTAATGCCCCACACAGACACATTATGGGTCAAGTTCCCATCATCCCATTGGTCATACATATTAGAATGGTCTATAGAAGGAGACAGGGGGCAATGGATTTTATTAATAGATTCTCTTGATCACTTCTCTTCACTGCAGTGCTTAAAATGTAAATACTGCCTTACAGTGCAAATTAAAGGGACTTTATATGGTTAAGAATACAAATCTGCATTCTTAACACTATAGAGCTGCAGAGCAGCTCTGCAGAGCATGAGGACGTCCAGCGTCAGTTAGACATCCAAAGTCACCTAACAAGCAGGAAGTGTCTCTAGTAGCTGTCTGATTGACAGCCACTAGAGGCAGTCTTAGTCCTGCAATGTAATTATTGCAGTTTCTCTAACACTGCAATGATTTACATTGCAGGGCTAAATGGGACAGGTACACTGCAGCCAGACTAATTCAATGAGCTTAAGTGGTTTGGGTGACTATAGTGTCCTTTAAACCTTGTATTGTTGGGCATTCCAGCAACATTTTATATTCCGAAGGTAGTGCTTTACAAATAAAATAAATATCCACTGGAAAAATCTGAAATGAGCATATGCACTAATTCAATTTTGAATTAATAGATTTCGAAGCTGCTTTTGATTCCATCGTTTTTGCAATCTGCCAAGATGCCAGATGTCATTCACTGGCAATAAAATAGTTTCCACATCTGGGCAAGCTGTGCTCGCTAATAAAACAGTTTTTAATCTTGCTTTTTGAAATTTTCTCATAAATTTTATTGTACAATTGTTAATGCATTTTTACTGTTTTTGGAGTCATGCTGAGTTTTATATTTGCAATCTCATTCATGAATCATCAATGCTTTATAACACAGTATTAGCTATTTCACTGACATCATATTCCCACCCTCATATCTAAGGTTGCTCTATATCCTGTTATTGCAACCTTTTTGAACAGTGTTTCTCACTAGAAGTATAGCTATAGTGAAAAGGGAATACAAGCATGACTTTGATCTTCAGCACAAATATTGATAAAGCTGAATTTTCGAAGATATACTTTTAAAATGTGTTTTTCTAAATGCTAGCTGAGCTTCATGTGAAATGTAGTTAAACATCACAGTACAAGTAATGCCTATAACTAAATCCAATGTTTATTCCAAATTTCACATTATTGTGAGTTTTACTGGGGCAGGTTTTTTTGTTATACACTCAACATATAAATGCCCAACCGCGCTCCGATTTGACTAAGGAAACATTGCAGCATGCTTCCCAACCATCCCGATTCTGGCAGGACAGTGCTGATTTGAGGTCTCGTGCCACCATCCCAACTTAGATCCCTGGTGTATTACTTTTGGGGACACAAGGGTACTGTCCCCAACAAGCATAGCTCAACCACATCATTAGACCTACTTGCATTATGTGCAGGGTGCATGGAAATAGGCATACTGGCCTGTATTCATGCTTGACTGATCTGTCAGCAAATGGAACCAGTGACACAATTGCTTCACTGGCCTGTACCTCCTCTACCCTCCTCCCACCACCATCCCAGTTCTACGGCAGGTGTGGTGCAGGTTCCTTCACTAGTGTGTAAAGTTTTATGAATTCAAAGTGAATTTCAAATTTTACGTCAAAATAACCAAATTGGAAAAACTCTATTTTGAGTTTGGCTATTTTAGTCAAACATTTTAAATTGTTATGGAATTCCCCAAATTCTCACTTTAGCATGTTATTCCGCAAATTCATTATTTGAACATTTCATTCTTCTGCAGTTTCAACTGCTCGCGTTAGTTGGGGATCAACACCAGTTACCCACAAAACTCTAAAAGAGGAACTGTCATCAATTTTAACACAATCTAATAAGGTTGGGTCTATTTTTTGGGGGAAAAAAATATTATTTCTTTTATTTTCATTTACATGCTTTGCCAGACCAAACCAAGCAATGTATGTTAAATGGTTAACTCTTACAGTGCCCCATGGCATTATTCAGTTAGACATGCATGTGTGGACATGCATACCAGAGGCATTATGGGACAGCTGCATTTATTTTCCTTACCTCCACTGTTTTGTTCACCCCAGTGAATGCTGCATTTGTGTGTACTAGAATCAGGGACAGAAATTGCAGCTTTTCTGAAAGTGAGAATTTCAATTTAAATCAGTTAGTTAACAGAAAAAAACATTCATTATTATGAAGTGGAATTGTAACATATTCGTTAACGTTTTAAGAAAATTCACACTATTTTTACCTGTGAGAAATAACCACAAAAAAAGCAATGCCACTAGATCAGGAAATATTCAATTTGCTCAAATTTCGCTTTATTTATGCAAATAATTGATGTGATATTTGTTCAATAAATTGTGAACATGTTCCTTAAACTTGATATCCTAAAATTAAAACTCTAAAGGAGTGAGGAGAAGAAAGGAGGTACATATTGATTTAATTGCTAACCGTCTGTTCTCTGAACCCGCGAGGCTGTGCAAAGAGCATTTAGTGCTTAAAGTCTCTATACTTTGCATTTTTACCAGTGTACTAATTAATAAAGCTTGAAAAATGACAAACAAGTGCATGGTGCCCAGTCACACAGAAGCTATCATGTTGATTAGAGAGTATTTTGATTAATACAGTTTCCTAAAAAAATAAATAAATCTGCATTAATTAAAATTGTGTTGTAAGCACACCTGCAGGTGCATATTTGTTAAAATCAAGTGTATGAAGCTTTAAGTCTGAAGCATACATCATATTAATCACTGTATCACATCTTGGCAACAGTGCCTTGCCTGTAGGCTGTTGTGAAAATGTCAGTACACTTTGTCACAGGTTAGATTAATGAACACCTTTGAGCATCAGTAAGTTAATATTCCTCTACATGTATCATGCAGAGGTTGGTTCCATCGGACCTTTATGGACAAAGCTATGAGATATTCCATTCGGAAACACAATTCATTTTAAATGTAGCTTGTGAATTAAATCAACTCCATTTCTGATAATCTGCTTTTTTTTTTTTTTGCTTTTTTTTTTTATTGATATCTCCATCGTTATTAAAGTTGCTTTTTAAATTTCTCTCACATCATGCATGGCTTTGCAGATAAAGCTTCATTATATCAGATGCTGTGGAAATGAAGATCTGTCTGTATGGCAGCATGCTGTTTTTTTAATATTAGTAAATTTTTATATGAAATGCTGCAAATAAAAGAAGTACAGTATACATTGTGATCAAATACATTATATGTTTAAAGGAGCACACCAAGCTAACTGTAGTGGCTATGGTGCCGTAAATACCCTGGCACACTCCCAGAGTGATCTGTCAAACCGTGTCTGCCTGGGAGTCCGCATCTAGACTTCTCAGAGCAGGAAAAGCCAGATGCCAGTTTCTGCAATAGGACATCTTAGTCAAAGTCATTTAGTGCTGATAGTGCACGTCTAATAATTTCAGCCAATGAATTAACTCCTCCTTTAGCACCTTCTTCAGTATTGAATTTGTTGGCATAGAGCAATGGTAGTGTCACTGCCTTAGAACCAGTGAACTCTGGTTTGAATCCTGGCCAGACCACCTCACCAGTAAGTTTCCCTGGGTAAGACACTTAACTGTATATATCCACCTACCTCCAGATTGTAAGTTTTTTGAGCCAGGCCTTCTTTGCCTTGGTTAATATGTCACTGTGGAGTTTTTTGGTTCGATATAAATTATGATAACAATAACAGACTGTATAATGCGTTACAGATATTAATTTACCCGGAGATAGGTTCAGGTGGAAACCAAATGACACTTTAAATTACGTGCTGCTCAGAGAAGGTAATCAGACCAGACAGTTTTTAATTCAAAGATTACTTCCTTATTTTATTGTGTAAGCTTATAGATTTTATACTACTTTGTAAAGACAGCTTTGTGACTTTCGCGCCAAAAAATGGATGGGTGAAGTCACACTACCATAAAAGGGAAATTACAGTACTAAGCATATTTATATATAAAAACATTAGGAAACCAGTAGGGGGGTTAATGGGGGAGCTGCAATCGTCTCTTTAGAAACCACAGAATGTCACAAGTCATGATTTTATGCTTACTTCTGCTCATTTGTCAGACACTAGAAACTAGACTAAAAATTAAAAGCAGAACATAAGAACTAAAGACTGGGCATCTGGTCATCTTAAAAGCTTGAGCCTGGGGTCAAGGTATCTTCCATCAATAATTCCATTACAAATGTCAAACTATGCAAAAGTATTTGGCTGTACATGAAACAAGTGTAATAGGCAGTTTAAGGGGGAAAAACGCAATGTAAAAAGAAAAGTAAGTTCAGGAATTTAACAAAGAATGGACAAGAGTCTGCCTAATGCAGGTGGCACTCCCCACAATGCATATTGATAGATATGCAGAGAACAGCCATTGAGTCCATTCAGTGTGGCTCTTATACAGGGTTATTCTTGCATTGGTATAAAGGAGAGAATACTAGCATTTATTTCTAACTTTCCTAGTCTATATGATACTGGGATAGAACTGTAAGATTTCTGATTTCAAGTTCATTTCTGATGTCTTCAGAAGGATTAGCTATCTGAGCATGCAGCCCAGGGGGGAACATGATTTGTGAACAATTGACCCTAACCATATTGAATTTAAAACAGAAGATCAATGCAGTGTGCATATTAAATTGTAATTCTTCTCTTAGTATGCCATGTTTTCTTCTACCAACCTCATCAAGTAAAGTTTGCCCCCAAAACTCTACTTACTTTACTTTTTGACCTATTACTGTTTCTCATCCTGCTTAGAATGTAACTTTTCTGCCGGGGCTAAATTATAACCCTTTCTATATCTTTAAATGTTGAGTCCCCCTCTTCTACATACATTTAGGCCTTAAGTCTTTGACTTTAATCTAGCAACCAAGAAGAGTGGTCTCTGAGATTACTATGTACACTACAGGCTATCTTTGCAGCTGCAGTTAGTTGGTGCCCGCAGTTCCTGTATCATGCTAATGCTTGGTGTAACTGTACTTATGCATGTGAGCAATATGTTCGCATAAAGATATATTTTACATTCTGGTGGCACTTATAGGAAGCTACATTCATAGAGATATTAGGTGTGTTGCTCACACGTGGATAAGTTCCCTATTTTTTTGTGTCTCTCTTTGCTTAATGCAACTGTACTTACACACAGACATATTTTTTACCTTTTGGTGGTGTTTTAGGAAGCTGGACTCCCTGGAAACACTGTAACATTTGTAGGAAGGTACATTCAAAAACTGCTTCAGGTTAATTGCATAAAATTGAATTATTTGACTATTCTTATTTATCTGTTTATGTTGTTCCTATTCTTCGTGACAAAAACAGTTTTTGTAACTCATGGCATCTTGGGATTGAGGTTATTCAGCTATTAAAAGTACCATTAGTACATGACCAATGAATGTATATTTCCCATATCTCCCATGTTGAAAATAGAGTAATACCCACAAATATTGGTGTAATTTGATGTATTGGTGGGCTTGGTATGGTTTGGCCAAAGGGAGTACTAAGTCTCCATATTTTTCTTGAACAAAGGCTACTTAAAAACTCATGGAGATTCAGTTACATCACATGGTTATACCATGTCCAACGTGCTTGTGTCTGTCAAACATGTCCACTGTGAAACTTACTGCTTAAAGTGGCACTGTCACATGTGAGGTCTGTAAATTTGTAAAGACAACTCAAAATGACGCATCGAGGCAGGAATTGTTAAATTCTCTATTATCCTATCTGCCACCTTCTTGCAGCCATACTTTTTCAGCTCCTGGCAACAACAACATCATCATCAATCATCATCATCATCATCATCATCATCATCATCATCATCATCATCATCATCATCATCATCATCATCATCATCATCATCATCATCATCATCATCATCATCATCATCATCATCATCATCATCATCATCATCATCATCATCATCATCATCATCATCATCATCATCATCATCATCATCATCATCATCATCATCATCATCATCATCATCATCATCATCATCATCATCATCATCATCATCATCATCATCATCATCATCATCATCATCATCATCATCATCATCATCATCATCATCATCATCATCATCATCATCATCATCATCATCATCATCATCATCATCATCATCATCATCATCATCATCATCATCATCATCATCATCATCATCATCATCATCATCATCATCATCATCATCATCATCATCATCATCATCATCATCATCATCATCATCATCATCATCATCATCATCATCATCATCATCATCATCATCATCATCATCATCATCATCATCATCATCATCATCATCATCATCATCATCATCATCATCATCATCATCATCATCATCATCATCATCATCATCATCATCATCATCATCATCATCATCATCATCATCATCATCATCATCATCATCATCATCATCATCATCATCATCATCATCATCATCATCATCATCATCATCATCATCATCATCATCATCATCATCATCATCATCATCATCATCATCATCATCATCATCATCATCATCATCATCATCATCATCATCATCATCATCATCATCATCATCATCATCATCATCATCATCATCATCATCATCATCATCATCATCATCATCATCATCATCATCATCATCATCATCATCATCATCATCATCATCATCATCATCATCATCATCATCATCATCATCATCATCATCATCATCATCATCATCATCATCATCATCATCATCATCATCATCATCATCATCATCATCATCATCATCATCATCATCATCATCATCATCATCATCATCATCATCATCATCATCATCATCATCATCATCATCATCATCATCATCATCATCATCATCATCATCATCATCATCATCATCATCATCATCATCATCATCATCATCATCATCATCATCATCATCATCATCATCATCATCATCATCATCATCATCATCATCATCATCATCATCATCATCATCATCATCATCATCATCATCATCATCATCATCATCATCATCATCATCATCATCATCATCATCATCATCATCATCATCATCATCATCATCATCATCATCATCATCATCATCATCATCATCATCATCATCATCATCATCATCATCATCATCATCATCATCATCATCATCATCATCATCATCATCATCATCATCATCATCATCATCATCATCATCATCATCATCATCATCATCATCATCATCATCATCATCATCATCATCATCATCATCATCATCATCATCATCATCATCATCATCATCATCATCATCATCATCATCATCATCATCATCATCATCATCATCATCATCATCATCATCATCATCATCATCATCATCATCATCATCATCATCATCATCATCATCATCATCATCATCATCATCATCATCATCATCATCATCATCATCATCATCATCATCATCATCATCATCATCATCATCATCATCATCATCATCATCATCATCATCATCATCATCATTCTTGTGTTCTTCCATGTGCATGAAAGTAAAATGCAGGTGTAAAAAAGATCCTATGAGATTATGGAAACTTCTGTAGATAGCCTCATGCTTTGCACAGTGCTGGTATTAACACGGTATAGCTATATACTGTAAAAAACACCAACATTTCCTTTAGACCGTTAATTTTAAGTTGCTTTGTAAAATTTTAAATATATGTTATATATGTTAGTTTCCTACAACTTGTGGTAACTTTTTTGAGATGCGCCATTTTCTCTTAACTTGTTTTATTAAAAATGTAACCAAATAAAATCGGGGGCTAGGGATGACGTGATTGTGCACGCTCCCACGGCCATGAGGCACTGGTATGAGGAGGAGACCTCCAGGATGCGGCGTCCAGCGCTACGAAGCTGAGCGATAAGAGCTGTGCCGAGTGTCAACGCTGCAAATGCTGCACTGCAAACATGCAAGCGGTATGCAGTCTGTTGTCTGCTGACTGTTGAATGTCGTACAACAGGGGAGCTTTAAATTACTGATGTTTTGCTAATTACACTCCTGTGATCATAAGACGGTATAAGGCTTTTGGACCCCTGGGAAAGGATTTTTAATACTATTTATCCCTGCACTTTGAGGTGGAATTTCAGTTGTAGGGAAACGTGGATTGCTGAGACCTGAAGGCAAAGTGTAGTAGGGGAGTTGGGGAAAGGCAACTGTCTGCAACTATTTGCAACTAATTAGTAACAGATTTGTCACTGTTTACTAGACGCTGAACTTTGGTGGTGATGGAGAGCCTCAATGGTAAATTTTCTCATCAGTAAGACAGATTGATACAAATTGTTTTTTTTGGATATTATGTACCTGCATCTAAATAAGGCCTCACTTATTTGAGGGAATTAACACAGTGATTGAAACATCAATATTCTCTCTAGCCAATACTATTTTTCCTCTGGGCGTTGCCCTAAAAGAAGAAAAAAAAAAAAAAGAAGGGAAAAGGATAATGTCTCCTAAAAGAGATAAAGATAATGTAACAATGGCTAATATGGATAAAAATAAAAATATCAACTCATTTTATTCACCTAAATCTCAAGAACGATCCTTAGCTAAAAGACCATCTCTGGGAGATTGTAGAGAATCAGCTCCTTTAATTATGGACTCTGCCCTGCTATCTGTTTTAATGGGACTCGTGCAGCCTCAGTTCCCATCTCAGGCTGAATTATCTGCTATGAGTAATGTATGCCTACAAACGAGACAATCTAGCCATAGAGGCACCCCATCTAGGCCTTAAAAAAGTCTTATTACAATGCAACTGTTTGTTTATCGTTCTACCGTGTTTTTTTGTTTTTAATCTGTAAGCATGCTTCCGGCCCTGGTCAACGGGGGGGCAAGAGACACATAGTGCTGTAACATAGTGACAACCTCCAAAGAGCATACCCCACAGAGCCCACTGCCCAGTACCAGGCTTAGGCCGACAACCACACCACTGCCCAGACAGACTTATTACCCCAGATGAGGGCACTACCCACCCACTGACCTAATTGCAGAAAACTGGCAACATTCCATACATCACCCTATTGACGCTGACCCTAACAGGATAAATAAACCCTAGCTGCCCAACTCTGGCCAGCAGGGGACACACAAAGGCGGCTAGACGCCAACGCCTCCAAGAGACAACCCCAACTAACCTTACTCCCATAGCTAGCAATGGGACCACAGTCTATTACCCAATACACTTCCCCTGGTTACTTCGGACCAGCTATACACCAGCCGCAGATGTTCCTTACCTTGAAAACACATCCCACATCATCCAAGGCGGGTCACTACGATGCCCAAACAAGGAATGCTGTAACACCACACCCACACACAACCCATGCAGCACAATATATATTACTCCGGAGAACGGCCGGACAATTTCTCCCAGCCTAGACTAATTCGCCTCCCCAGACACATACACGGCGTACCTGCTCAATAACCGACTTACAGTAAGCCGCCAGCAAATAGCACATCATGCCCACGCTGACTACCAACTATGATATGATCACACAAAACCTTAAGATACCAAAACACGACATGAGGACCCAGTGACACCTAACCAGATGACTACACACAAGACCGCAATGGCGGACCTGCCTAGATCACTAAGTTACTCTGGATTTACCTACTACCTAACTTTTTATTGTTTATTGTATATTATTTTCGCAACATGTATGTTATGCTAACCTTTCTTCCATACAAAACACTCATGCTGCATGTTCATGACACTTTGATGATAGGCGACCCTAAGGGGTATTGTTAAATGTTGATATTGTCTTTATCGAGATAAAATGTACATTCTCCATGTAGCGTGAACCAAAATAAAGAATTAAAAAAAAAAATCTAATATATCCTCTATATTGCAAAATCAAGCAGATACACTTCAGAAAATTCAAACATCTAATAAAGACCTAACTTCAAAGTATAATCAATTGGACGAGAAGATTAAAGCACTAGAGACAAAAGTTACCGATTTGGAAGACAGATCTCGCAGGAATAATATAAAACTGAGAGGAGTCCCTGAAAATATCAATTACGATCAATTGGACCACTTTTGAAAATCTTTTTTTCAAAATTGTATTCTTGAGAAGTCACTCAGAGAATTCCCATTTGAACGATACCACAGGTTACACAGACCGAAGAATTTGCCGGCTGATATACCCAGGGACATTATCGTCTGTTTTTCTAATAATTATATAAAAAATGTAATCATGCAGTCGGCTCAGAAAAGTGTCATTACAGATCCTCAATTTAAAGACATTAAGCTCTATTCTGAATTATCTTTGACGACTCGGCAAGCAAGGACAAAATTTGCCGTCCAGACCAGTATCTTGAGAACACATGGAATTAAATATAAATGGAGCTTCTCTACAGCACTATCTGTAGCTTTTCAAAATTAGCTATTTTTTTTAAAGAAGCCTCGGTAGCTCAAGAAAAAATCCAACCTTGGAATCTACAATAGTTATTTCATTAAGCTGACCAAACCAATGACCATTCACCCGGCTAGAATATGGTTTATAGCATGGGACGCATCTCTTTAAATTTTGAACTTTCCCAGGGCATTACTATCACATTTTTTATTTGCAGGAACAAGTCAACGACTATCTATCTGGCAGGAGTCATGGTTAATAACAAGGGGTGCATTTCCCTAAATTTGCAGCTTTCTTGTGGCAATACTTTTATTTTCAACAAAGAAGCTCTTGCTGTTTGAGAACAAACCATTTTTGATATAATATATAGTATAATATATAATAGTTAACTATGTTGATCGATTGGACAAGTGATTGCCCAAGTGGCAGAGATATGGCTAATGGCAAAGAATATATCTATATGTATTTTTTCTTCCACGGTTAAAGGCAACTCTAGCCTTGCATAATGCTGGTAGCTATGTCGGTAAGTCACAATATATGGTTATTGTATAATACCTCTTGCTAGGATGCCTTATCTTCCCTACTTTCCCTCTCTTTGGATTTAATTAACTACACAGGATATTGGCAAATCACATACATTATGCTTAAGATGGGAGTATTTGTGTAAGTGTTAGGTATACTAGATTTATATAAGAATAGTATAAAGCACATTTGTAATTTAATGGATTTACACTTTTCCAAATATGGAGTTTGACATGAAGGAATTTCATAGAGATTTCTACACATTTATTGTAGTCACACAAGTTTGATCACTCTTGATCACAATAGGTATGTTGTGACATTTTTCAGTATCAATAAGAATGGAAGCAAGCTATCCATACACAAGTGGTTTTAAGTATAATTTCACAATATGTGTTTGGTGAGATGATGGATTGTCTCTTCTATTTCTTTTTTTTTTCACTTTTGATAAATATACGGTCTATTAAGACACTATGTGGGTATGAATGTGGAGAATAAGGTTAGAGATGTTGGTGTAATGTAAGATAATTCATAAGAGTAAAGTTGATTTTGATTACAATAAGGTTGGGGGAGCTGGATTATGGGAGATATTGGGGAAATTTGGTGATATAACGATTAAGGGAGAGGGTTTGTACTATTATAATCAAGAGATGAGAGATATGTCGAGTAGCAATAATTCCATGTAACATGGCTCTATGGGTTAATGTGGCTCTATATTCTAGACAAATTTATTAGATTTAGTGAATGTTATGTTGCTGACCATAGGCTGGATATTCGGAATACTGTTTGGTTTTGATGAGGTTTGGAGGTCTTCCTCCTCTCGCCAGTGTTCTCATTCCTGCAATTATAGGCAGGTCTTGTTCAGGGGGTAACAGGTACATATGTCTCCCCACTGGGCTAACAGGAAAGGGTTTGCTTCCCTTCCTCGAATATTTTCCATGTTTTATGTATTCTATTATGTAATTGTGTATTTTTGATTGGGGCACAATCAGAATAATAGGTACTATGACTGTACTTGATGTGGTATCATGGAATGTTCAGGGTTTGAATTCACCAGAGAAAAGGGGAGCGGTCTATAACTTTTTAAATGAGAATGATATAGATATTGTCTTCATTCAGGAGACACATTGGATCAACTCTCCAGAGAGACTTTGGAAGTTTAAGAAATTCCCGTTAATATTTTCTTCAGATATGGAGGTTAGGGAAAAGAAAAGAGGCACTGCTATTATAATCTCTAACATAATTAATTTTGAAATGATATACTTAACTGGTGATTCAGTGGGAAGATATGTGATACTTATTTCTAAAATTGACGGTATTGTCTATACTTAGGTTAATATTTACGCACCAAATTTGTACCCGGGGGATTTTTTGGATGAAATTATGCTAGCTATTTAATGTTATATAATACTATTATGTCTTTGTGTAAAGAAGTAATGTTGGCGTTTTCTCATAATGAATGTCATAACTTGAATAAATAAAATAAATATATAAAAAAAAAAAAAGGCACAGTCAGTGTGGCTGCCCTCATCCTCACTCCGATTGGCCAGTGGTGTGACGTCACTGGTGATGGGCATGCCGGAAGTCATGTGATTCATAGTTACAGTGTGGACAGAAAGTGTAACATTGGATTCCATAACTTTGACAATGGCCTTGTTATTCCTATAGGCACATTCATATGAATTGTTTTATTTATATATTTATCTATTGTACTTTTTTTCTTTTGAGTTTTCCATGAATTAAAATGTATTAAAAGGATTTTTTTAAAAAGGAATAAAAAAATAAATACAATTTTTTTAAAACCAAATACATATAAATCAAGCAATTCTTACCCTTATATATAAAAATGGGGAATTCAAATTCTCGGGTACATGTAAGAAGAAAAGAAAAAAAATATCCACAGTGCAATATTGTAATACTTAAAAAAAAGTGAAAAGTGTATGTATATAGAATAGTTCAATTTGTTTGAGCCTTTTAAGTGGTATGGATATGAACGTAAAGGCGTCTGTGCCCTTTTGACAACAGTACCTCTGCAGTCAACAGCTCACTTTCCTACAGCAAAGTACATATAATGGATGAGAAATATAAAGAGCAATCTAGTGCAATTTTGCATACAATTTCTAATAAACAATTGTTGTATATTTAATAAACTTGCCTTTGCTTGGAGCCCATAAAAGGCTGGCTCCAAGTTTGTAAACCACTTGTCAAAATATGGGATGGCAAATCTCCCGTTACTTGCAGCTCAAGATGGAGAATGCCAGACCAGGATACACAGGTAAGTATATATACATTATTGAATATCAAAAATAATAATAAAGTGAAATAAAACAAAAATTTAATTTCTCAATGGAGAAGAGTCCCCTTGAAGGGCAAAATGCACGTCGGGACTGTGGTCCCTGTGTGTGCTGGAGCTGATACGGGATGATTGGATGTAGTATCATGTACACACTGGTTATATTTTTATTTTTTCCTTTACCAACAGTGACCTTTAGACTGTTTGCTTTCATGTCTTACGTTTAGTTCGATGCTTATATTTTTTTCAACTTTAATGCTTATAGGAGGTATGGGCGGAGGCAGGGCCGGATTTAGATGAGAAGAGGCCCTTTCACCTCCCATTTTTAAGTTAGTAAATTACATGAGAGACAATAAAATACATCATTACTGTGATATATATCAATATGTTAAATGAAACATGTTGTGATTGGTACTAACCTTTCTAAAAAATGTAGCACGGATAATAAATAAAAAAAAAGTCGAGATGGGGGTGGGTGATTGAGAGAGGGAGGGGGGTGATGAGGAGGGGGGGTGATTGTGAGAGGGAGGGGGTGATGAGGAAAGGGGGGGTAATTGTGAGAGGGAGGGGGGTGATGAGGAGAGGGGGGTGACTAAAAAAATTACCTTAAACCCCCGTTGGTCCAGTGGGGGCGGCCTGGTGGTCCGGTGGCCCTCATTTCCGGTCTGCAGCTCCGCAGAGCTGCAGACCATGGATCTCGTGAGACCCAATCAGAGCGTTGCCGTGGTAACCCGCGGCAACGCTCTTATTGGGCAGTGCACGCGAGATCCATAGTCTGCAGCTCTGCACATTGCACATTGCGGCGATCACGGCAGGAGGGGCATTGCAGTCTGCCCCAGGCACCCCCCTAGTAAGTGGCACCCGGGGTGGACCGCCCCCCGCCCCTCCTTAGTACGCCACTGGTCATATCATATGTGTAGAATTTCTCCTTATTTTCAGTTCAGTGTTTTAGTGCACTATTTTTAGAATAGTGTAATTTTAATTTTGCTAACAATTTGAATGTAAGCCCCTCTTGATCTTGAGGCCCTAGGCTGAAGCCTAGTTAGCCTATAGGAAAATCCGGCCCTGGGCGGAGGTTATTGGAGGGGTGCCGTCGAAAGCACAGAGTAGGATCATCCTTACCTATTTTCTGCGTCCACCCTCTCTTCCTCTCTGTCATATAGATATTTATTTGTTATTTTTTTCTGCAATATCTGCATTGTTGTATCTCCTTTTTCTGACGTTGAATGAACCGTGATACTTTGTATACATTAATCAAGACAAGACTGCATCTAAGTCAGTGAGGAGTATACTAAGAGGACCACTGACTCTTTATCACTATTCCATTGACACAACATTTTAATATTTTTTTTTACATATTATGCTGTATTAGGGGTTTAGCTTAGAGGATCTAAGACCTTTGGCAAGTGTGATTTTGTCAGGATTCCATATTCATTTTGCTATAGATTAGGATTTCACATTATATTATTTGTTTGGATTTTTAGAGGACTAATAAAAGTTATATTTTACACTATTGTCTCTGTTCTAGTTGTTATGTGCTCTATTTAATGTTAGGGGTTACCACCTATTCCCTTCCAGTCTGACACTTTCTTCCTTTTATATATTTTTATTGTTAAATGATTAACAAGTAGCTAAAATGGAGGTGCCCATGTGCAGGATAAAAATGTGTAGAGTTATTATTATTATCATTATTAGTATCGCCATTTATATAGCGCCAACAGATTCCGTAGCACTTTACAATATTATTAGAGGGGGGATGTAACTTTAAATAGGACAATTACAAGAAAACTTACAGGAACGATAGGTTAAAGAGGACCCTGCTCAAACGAGCTTACAGTCTATAGTTCTACATTTCATTGTATTTGCCACATCTCACAAATACACATTTATTAAATAGAGGGATAAACAATTGTAATATTAAAATCCAAGTTAAGGATTACTCTCTTCTCTTAAGGATCCCCTCGAGGAAGACTTATAGTTGCAATGTTGGGGGTGTTCTGTGATCCCCAGCCTGGTCAGTATATTTGATATTACATTTATGGGTTAATGCATGAGCACATTATAAGTGGATTGTAATGGTTTTGCTTATTGTACAATTCAGCACTTTAAATGTTAGCACTTTAACTCTGTTGTATTCATGTTTTGCTAATAAAACATTTTTTTTGCAATAACTTGGTGTGCTATAGTTTATTATATAAAATAAATATATTCACAGACCTAGAACAGCAAACAAAAACATGAACTTTTTAAGTAAATAAAAAATAAAGAAAAAAACTGACAAAACAATAAATAAAATAATAATATATAAAAAAATATATCAATAATATATACCTCAGCACAGAATGCACCTGTCATGTTGAATATATGTATTACCTGTTATGTATTAAATTTATATATGTGTGTATGTATATATATATATATATATATATATATATATATGTATATATAGATAGATATATAGATATATATATATATATATATATATATATATATATATATATATATATATATATATATATATATAGAGATATATATCTTAAAAACAGATAAAATTCGTATCTTGTAATACCTTTTTTATTGGACTAATATAATTTTTTAATGACATCGTATCTTGTTATACCTTTTTTATTGGACTAATATAATTTTTTAATGACATCGTATCTTGTTATACCTTTTTTATTGGACTGTTAGTCCAATAAAAAAGGTATAACAAGATACAAATGTTATCTGTTTTTTACATCTACATCACTGGACTAATATGGCAACAATCTCTACTTGAACTCTATATATATTTATAAATCTATATTGTTTGTATATTGTATTTTGTAATATTGTATCCTATTGTAACAATGCAATGTTGTGTGGTCCCAGGACATACTTGAAAATTTGAGAAATCTCAATGTATGTTAGAAATAAATAAATAAAAAATAAATAAAATACAATATTTTCATATTAAATCATTTGAAAAGTTTATTTAAAAATATAAAATTATTTGTAAACAATATTAAATCGAGTCCATATTGTCTATGCATCACTTTATAATTTTCCCAAATGATCCATTATTAAAGGTATGTCCTCATATTAAAACTGCATTTAACATCATCCATATACCATCTCGTTTCTCTGATAAAATTTTATTATTCATTTGCACAAGATTTTATTTTTATATCTGGCTTTACACAATTATAATGCCCGGGTTTACATATTTGTTGAAGTGTTTTAATTTCCAGTCTCTTTTAATAGAATGTGCAGGAGTCTCAATCCTTACCTAGGTGTAAACTTTCAAGATATTATTTTATCTTTTTATTAAAATGATTCATGACATTATGATCATGGTCTTTTGTAAAAAATAAATAAGTTTAAATATTGCACATGAAGTGAATATTTCTGCGGTGCTGACTGGAATATAAATTGTTCTCATCTTTTGTGCTCCTGGGAGTTTATACTTTTATGTATATTTTAGGTGCACAAAAGGATATTTTATCTGTGCACAAAAGGATATTTGAATAAACCCTCTATCTCCCTCGCTGATTCTTCTTGTTTTTTTTTCTAAATGGTTTCCTCATCTTCTATCAAATATTGACGAACGAGGCAAGAAATTGCAAGTTAGTTTTAATAACTTCCTTTGTAGTCATATTAAGGAGTATGAATAAAAGAAACTGATTTGTATGGCGCTACTCTCCACTGTTACACTGAAAAGGTTAATATTTCTTGCAGCACTAAAGAGGTCTTAGGCCTGATCTCACAAGGAATAGCAATGTCGCATGTAAATAGGCTTTTTTTCGGTCAGGAAATCTCATTGAAATGTCAATGAAATTTAGTGACTACCAATTGTCGCAATTTCCATGATTCTCCATGGAGTTCTAATACTCTTAAAACTAAAAAAGCAAAAGGTGATAGCGCAAACTTAGATTGTATTTACCTTTTTAATGTGTATTCACAGATATGTCCTTTTTGTATTAGAAACAATTATGTATAGACCCTGTGTAATAAAAATATAAAAAACATACCATAGTGTAATATGTTACAATTAGGTTGAGGTAGTAACTAAAATTGGAGCACTCACAATGTACAGAGCCATTGTAAAAGATTGGCTCTGAACTATATATGTATTGTATCCACATATAGGGATAGCTGAATGCTGGTGTTGTTCCTCCAGAAGTCTGAGATGAAGAGACGACCCAAAGGACTCAGGAACAAAATAAAAATCATATAAAAAGGAATGTTATTACATCAGTATATAAAATAACATATAAAAGATAAATAAGAATAAAGCACAACGCATTTCGACCATGTATGGTCTTCACCAGGGGCCATATTAGTTCTAATACTCTGGCTGTAAACCTTTAGCAACTGATATTGCAGCAAAGAAGCACAAGTCAGTGAATATAGTTTTTAAATAACTTTGCTGAAATGTGAAAAAGCCCATTAGGCTCTTGTTGGATCTGTTAGCAAATACCTTTATTTCTCCTTAAAATAAGTATTTTTATGTAATATGAAAGATTTATAAAGCAATACATTTTGTGTGTGATTCAAAGATCAAGTGAGAAGTAACTAATAAAGAGAAAAAGGAGGACAGCAAAAAGAAAAATGTGTATATTTATATACTATATATTTAATAAAATAATATTAAATATATAAATGTAGATTTTTTTAAAATTCTTTTACTTCTCCCTTTTTCCCATTTTGGTCACTTCTCATTTGATCTATGAATAAAATAAACATCTTTTTTTCCCATTAATCATATATTTTTTGGTGCTGAGGATGGAACTTTAAATCACAAATCAAATACATTAGTTCCTTCATTGTCCATCCACTTGTGAGTCATCCATATATAATTTCAGAGTTTATAATTCGGATGACAGGATGATCACCCAAATTTTGCACAAATTTCTACTTCAAAAGTCTATTGCACATACCCAGGTTGATTTTTTTTTTAATATCATACACTTGTTTCAACAAACAATGTGTTTATTTCATAAGCGGTCGTGCAACATCAAAATATGTACTTTGTCTATTCTCTTACTATTTACAATAATGTCATATCTGCTCTAAAATAATTGGACTGTTCGTAAGCACACTATTAAAAATGCAGTAACATGCTTCATTGACAAACGTAATATTGGCTTATGTAGAAGCCTGCAGTGAAAATTAAAACAACAGATTTTCTACTGAGGGCAGCTAAATACAATTTTAGCACTGTGTCTAAAACTTATAATTATCTGTAAGATGTAACAACGTCACAGTACTCAATAAAATTCCTATTCGATATGACAAGCTTAGATTAGCATTGTGACAAAGCTACTGTATATTGGTTTAGATTAAGTCTCTCTCCAGAGCAATGTCTATTAAAGCAATTTCAAAAGAGCTGAGTCTTGAGTATTGAAGCTAATTGCACACAAACAAGCAACTAAACAATCTATTGTTCCAATGTAATTGTCAATATTTGTAACAAGGATATGGACTAAAAATAATACCCTTAGTTCGCGGTAATGGCCAAGCATGGAACTCCAAATGTTGTGGACTTAATTTCCCATGAAGCCCAGGCACCCTCAAGTCTCTGTATATATGGGTTTGAATAAAAACTATATGAGTAGAAGCACTATCGATGTATGCAACCTTGTACATTAAATAATAATAAAAACATTTGGCAGATTACTTTACACTATGTCCCAATCAACAGCATATTATAATGGATAAGAGGGCAAGGGAGTTTTATAAAGGAAATAGAAGTCCCTGCCTCGGCCTTGTAACTTAGCATTCTTAGACTGTTTACACAACACGCTGACCCAAGAGCTTAAACTCTAGAGGAAGTTAAGTGGGTTGAGATTAAAGGTGGGATGGGAGACAGTGAATTTCATGGCTGTAGAGTATTAGAGATGGTCGAACAATTAGAGAACAGTGATCTACAAGCTGGAATTGATCAAGACGTGTAATTGCAAGGGGGAAATAAGTGATTACAGAAAAGAGTCTTAGAGAGATGCAGCACTCTTAAAATTGCAAAGCTTCTGAAGCGTGATCATCGAACAATCAAGCGTTTCATTCAAAATAGTCAACAGGGTCGCAAGAAGCGTGTGGAGAAACCAAGACGCAAAATAACTGCCCATGAACTGAGAAAAGTCAAGCGTGCAGCTGCCAAGATGCCACTTGCCACCAGTTTGGCCATATTTCAGAGCTGCAACATCACTGGAGTGCCCGAAAGCACAAGGTGTGCAATACTCAGAGACATGGCCAAGGTAAGAAAGGCTGAAAGACGACCACCACTGAACAAGACACACAAGCTGAAACGTCAAGACTGAGCCAAGAAATATCTCAAGACTGATTTTTCTACGGTTTTATGGACTGATGAAATGAGAGTGAGTCTTGATGGGCCAGATGGATGGATTGGTAAAGGGCAGAGAGCTCCAGTCCGACTCAGACGCCAGCAAGGTGGAGGTGGAGTACTGGTTTGGGCTGGTATCATCAAAGATGAGCTTGTGGGGCCTTTTTGGGTTGAGGATGGAGTCAAGCTCAACTCCCAGTTTCTAGAAGACACCTTCTTCAAGCAGTGGTACAGGAAGAAGTCTGCATCCTTCAAGAAAAACATGATTTTCATGCAGGACAATTCTCCATCACACACGTCCAAGTACTCCACAGCGTGGCTGGCAAGAAAGGGTATAAAAGAAGAAAATCTAATAACATGGCCTCCTTGTTCACCTGATCTGAACCCCATTGAGAACCTGTGGTCCATCATCAAATGTGAGATTTACAAGGAGGGAAAACAGTACACCTCTCTGAACAGTGTCTGGGAGGCTGTGGTTGCCGCTGCACGCAATGTTGATGGTGAACAGATCAAAACACTGACAGAATCCATGGATGGCAGGCTTTTGAGTGTCCTTGCAAAGAAAGGTGGCTATATTGGTCACTGATTTGTTTTTGTTATGTTTTTGAATGTCAGAAATGTATATTTGTGAATGTTGAGATGTTATATTGGTTTCACTGGTAAAAATAAATAATTGAAATGGGTATATATTTGTTTTTTGTTAAGTTGCCTAATAATTATGCACAGTAATAGTCACCTGCACACACAGATATCACCCTAAAATAGCTATAACTAAAAACAAACTAAAAACTACTTCCAAAAATATTCAGCTTTGATATTAATGAGTTTTTTGGGTTCATTGAGAACATGGTTGTTGTTCAATAATAAAATTAATCCTCAAAAATACAACTTGCCTAATAATTCTGCACTCCCTGTATTTTAGTCTTTACAGTAGCACCACTACTGAGAAATGCATGCTCTGGGTCTGCCCCCAATTAACCTTTTTTCAATGCCCGAATTTCGGACATATGTCCATTCATAGATCAAGTGAGAAAAACGAATCAATAGAGAAAAAAAGAGGAGGAGCTGTACAATTAATTAAATAAATTCATGTTTTTATATTTATTAAAAAAAATTCTGCTCATGGTTTACCCCCCCCTTTATTGGTCACTTAGTGGCTGTCCCCTAGCCATTAATAATTTTTTCCCCATCAGTCACAGGTGGAATTCAGAATCACAAATCAAAACAAACATACATTTACAGTTCAGGAATTCCATCAACTTCGTTGTCCAGAATTCAGACATATTGCATTTTGATCTGAAATAAAACTCTACATCTAGTAAATATTTCATTTTAAAAGTCAACAGATGAAAAGGAAGGTGAAACTAGACAAAAACATTGCCATGATATAACACATTAGTGCAGATTTTTCAGGTGTTTAGGTATTGCAGGTAGTGCATTAAAAGAACACTCTAAGCTCAATAACTCATATGGGTTGCTGTAGTGTAATAGTGCCAGGAGTCTGATGACATTGTCATCTTTTAAGGAGCCCAACCATTTGAGAGCAGTATAAGATGTATCAAGTTCTATCCAGGTGCCAATGCTACTTCTGGTCTTCTAAATGCAGTTAAAGATGAAATTTAGGTTCTTATTTAGCGACGTGAAGTTTACAGGTCATTCATTATCAACATAAATCGGTGATGAGCTGTAGTGGTTATGGTGCTCAGAGTACTCCTTTAACCCAGTGAGTCATGCCAGCCTAATTCAGTCACACATTCTTTCTTTGCACACGTATTGATAGTAGAAAAGCATTCTGTGCATTTTTGTATGTTTTAACTGCTAATGAATATTTAACATAACAATTGTATGTTTTAAAATGATTGCTTGGACTAAATAATCAAAACAAAATAAAAATACTACAATAGATAATTTGATATCTTTATGGAAAGAACACAAATGAGTATAAACTAATAAAAAATTATGAGACGTTATATTAAATTTTTAGCTCATCAAGTCATTTGCCATTATAAAGATTTATAGCAATACGCACCATTGCTCAGATAATCAATCTTACGAAATTACTTACCCTAATAAGGTATTTTACAACTAGAATTTTCCAAGACAAGAACAGATCACCAAAGAAATTGTGCATTGAGTTATCTATCATTAAAACCATGACACAATGATGGTTTTCTCATGATGAACAAATTGATGAATCGGCAGTTCTCAAAAAAACATCCTTCAACACTTTAAAACTTTTATTATCAGAGAAAAGTTTTATCCACTGGCATCCCATGTCAATTTCATTAAATATCTTTACAATATGTTAGAGATATTTTATTGTATTTTTTTATTGATGTTGATTCAGGTTTGCTGCAATTGATTCATTAACCCCTTAAGGACCAAACTTCTGGAATAAAAGGGAATCATGACATGTCACACATGTCATGTGTCCTTAAGGGATTAATACATTTCACAAATGTTGTTTTAGATTATTTTATTTTTATTATATCATTATTATTTATACCTATTAATAGATTTATACATTACTTTAACTATATATAGCAACATATAGTAACATATGGATATGGTTTTAGTAGTCCATAAATAAAAACAAATGCGTGGATATTACGCTCATGTTTTTATCACTACAGTTTTTATTTAAATCATAATTGACTAGAAAATGAGGATAAATGTTACTAACAGAGTTATTCACTAAAGTGATAATTCAAAGTGAATTTTAAATATAAGGCAAGAGTTGCTTAACTGAAAGTATAGATGAATAAGATATTTTTCTAATCCAACTATCTTGGTCTTAGTTATGAAATTTACCTTGAATTCTCACTTCAGTGAATAACCCTGTAAATTTCGGTTACAAAATAGAGAATTCCACCTATAATTGCTTAAAGATTGGTTTGAAAACCATCCATAACTTGGCTTTTGGGGGTTCTGTCCCGTTAGCAGTTGATGACGTTACCATGGCACAAGGATTGTGATGTATGTTAAGGTAACTGCTCATTGTGACTAACTGTTATAGCAGGCAGTAGATTTGAATAGTGTTTATAGTCATAAGCAGTCTTATCTGTATAACGTGTTTACTTACCCTTCTCTATTGTAAGTAACCTGCAAAGTGTTAAAGCAACGCTTGAATAACCATATCCTTGTAGTAGTTATGGTGGAAAGAGTCTGCAGGTGCCATTGCCCTTGTTAATGTGAAGCCTGATTACCTGTTTGTTATTGTGTATTTAGGATGTGGAGATGGATTGCTGGCTTTCAACAATTATCACCGCTGCTTTGAGAGGCTTCTCACTGGAGCAGAAAGATGTCAATTTCCAAATTGTCTAATAAACAATGTGGCGTGTCTCCTGCCTTTCAACTTAAAGTAATGTTTTGTACTATTATTTTTCTCAATTAAAAAAAACCCCAATATATTAAACGTAAAATTATTTGCTGTATTAATTTCTTTTCTGACAGAAAGGTCACTCTATCTTGGCACAAGAAATGTGTTCTGGGCTCAAGATACCTGGTAAAACAGGCAATCTTTCCCTGGGATACTTAGTAAAACAGGCAATCTTTCCTCAAGATACCTAGTAAAACAGGCAATCTTTCCCTGGGATACCTAGTAAAACAGGCAATCTTTCCTCAGGATACCTAGTAAAACAGGCAATCTTTCCTCAAGATACCTAGTAAAACAGGCAATCTTTTGTCAAGATACCTAGTAAAACAGGCAATCTTTCCTCAGGATACCTAGTAAAACAGGCAATCTTTCCTCAGGATACCTAGTAAAACAGGCAATCTTTTGTCAAGATACCTAGTATAACAGGCAATCTTTCCTCAGGATACCTAGTAAAACAGGCAATATTTCCTCAGGATACCTAGTAAAACAGGCAATCTTTTGTCAAGATACATGGTAAAACAGGCAATCTTTCCTCAAGATACCTAGTAAAACAGGCAATCTTTCCCTGTGATACCTAGTAAAACAGGCAATCTTTCCTCAAGATACCTAGTAAAACAGGCAATCTTTTGTCAAGATACCTAGTATAACAGGCAATCTTTCCTCAGGATATCTAGTAAAACAGGCAATCTTTCCTCAGGATACCTAGTAAAACAGGCAATCTTTTGTCAAGATACATGGTAAAACAGGCAATCTTTCCTCAAGATACCTAGTAAAACAGGCAATCTTTCCTCAGGATACCTAGTATAACAGGCAATCTTTCCTCAGGATACCTAGTAAAACAGGCAATCTTTTGTCAAGATACATGGTAAAACAGGCAATCTTTCCTCAAGATACCTAGTAAAACAGGCAATCTTTCCTCAAGATACCTAGTAAAACAGGCAATCTTTCCCTGGGATACCTAGTAAAACAGGCAATCTTTCCTCAAGATACCTAGTAAAACAGGCAATCTTTTGTCAAGATACCTAGTATAACAGGCAATCTTTCCTCAGGATACCTAGTAAAACAGGCAATCTTTCCTCAGGATACCTAGTAAAACAGGCAATCTTTCCTCAAGATACCTAGTAAAACAGGCAATCTTTCCTCAGGATACCTAGTAAAACAGGCAATCTTTCCTCAGGATACCTAGTAAAACAGGCAATCTTTTGTCAAGATACATGGTAAAACAGGCAATCTTTCCCTGGGATACCTAGTAAAACAGGCAATCTTTCCTCAGGATACCTAGTATAACAGGCAATCTTTCCTCAGGATACCTAGTAAAACAGGCAATCTTTCCTCAGGATACCTAGTATAACAGGCAATCTTTCCTCAGGATACCTAGTAAAACAGGCAATCTTTCCCTGGGATACCTAGTAAAACAGGCAATCTTTCCTCAAGATACCTAGTAATTTAAACAGGCAATCTTTCCCTGGGATACCTAGTAAAACAGGCAATCTTTCCTCAAGATACCTAGTAATTTAAACAGGCAATCTTTCCCTGGGATCCCTAGTAAAACAGGCAATCTTTCCTCGGGATACCTAGTAAAACAGGCAATCTTTCCTCAAGATACCTAGTAAAACAGGCAATCTTTCCTCTAGATACCTAGTAAAACAGGCAATCTTTCCCTGGGATACCTAGTAAAACAGGCAATCTTTCCCTGGGATACCTAGTAAAACAGGCAATCTTTCCCTGCTATACCTAGTAAAACAGACAATCTTTCCTCAAGATACCTAGTAAAACAGGCAATATTTTGTCAAGATACCTAGTATAACAGGCAATCTTTCCTCAGGATACCTAGTAAAACAGGCAATCTTTCCTCAGGATACCTAGTAAAACAGGCAATCTTTTGTCAAGATACATGGTAAAACAGGCAATCTTTCCTCAAGATACCTAGTAAAACAGCCAATCTTTCCTCAGGATACCTAGTATAACAGGCAATCTTTCCTCAGGATACCTAGTAAAACAAGCAATCTTTCCTCAGGATACCTAGTATAACAGGTAATCTTTCCTCAGGATACCTAGTAAAACAGGCAATCTTTCCTCAGGATACCTAGTAAAACAGGCAATCTTTCCCTGGGATACCTAGTAAAACAGGCAATCTTTCCTCAAGATACCTAGTAATTTAAACAGGCAATCTTTCCCTGGGATACCTAGTAAAACAGGCAATCTTTCCCTGGGATACCTAGTAAAACAGGCAATCTTTCCCTGGGATACCTAGTAAAACAGGCAATCTTTCCTCAAGATACCTAGTAAAACAGGCAATCTTTTGTCAAGATACCTAGTATAACAGGCAATCTTTCCTCAGGATACCTAGTAAAACAGGCAATCTTTCCTCAGGATACCTAGTAAAACAGGCAATCTTTTGTCAAGATACATGGTAAAACAGGCAATCTTTCCCTGGGATACCTAGTAAAACAGGCAATCTTTCCTCAGGATACCTAGTATAACAGGCAATCTTTCCTCAGGATACCTAGTAAAACAGGCAATCTTTCCTCAGGATACCTAGTATACCAGGCAATCTTTCCTCAGGATACCTAGTAAAACAGGCAATCTTTCCCTGGGATACCTAGTAAAACAGGCAATCTTTCCTCAAGATACCTAGTAATTTAAACAGGCAATCTTTCCCTGGGATACCTAGTAAAACAGGCAATCTTTCCTCAAGATACCTAGTAATTTAAACAGGCAATCTTTCCCTGGGATACCTAGTAAAACAGGCAATCTTTCCTCGGGATACCTAGTAAAACAGGCAATCTTTCCTCAAGATACCTAGTAAAACAGGCAATCTTTCCTCAGGATACCTAGCAAAACAGGCAATCTTTCCTCAAGATACCTAGTAAGAAAATACTATGGAAATTAAGTGACCACCATTTAGTATGTCTAAAATGTCTCACCTTCATGTACCACCCTTAAAAAGCAGTAAATCTCCAGTATAATGCCATAGTGCAATGGGCAAAAAAAAAAAAAAAAAAAACAGATAGCAAACATTTCCAAGTGGGCTCTTAAGAAAATGCCCTGTATATAATTTTAACCATGTATAATTGTTACCCCGAGTCTTCTGAAAATCTACATCTGATGTAAGTTTATCTGTAACTTTGAGGGATAAATGGATTGAAATAGATTAATACCTTTGACTACAGATTTTCTAATCATTTTGAGGACCAAAATAATGGAGAAAATAGTAATCACAATACGATGATTTTTAAAATAAATACAAAAAAGTAAATTCATATGGGGTATACTAACACATAATTTTAAAAAGTACGATTAGGGCAGCTTTACAACTCATTAACTGGAATAAGCTCTTAAGTGAAACAAACCCATTGATGATAAGTGGAATATCTTCATCAGAAATATTAGAAATGTACATTTCTCAGTATGTTTGGGAGAAAAAAACAAACTAAAACCAATGTTGCTTAGTGGGAAGGTAAATCAAGAAATTAAAAATAATAAAAACACATTAAGAACAGTTAAATCAGACAAATCAGAGGCATCATATACAATATATAAGACAATTGCCAATAATGCATGCAAGAAGGTGATTAGATTGGCTAGAAAAAGAGAAAGTGATAGCCAAAGAGAGCATAACAAATCCACAAAATTTTTTCAGTAAATACATTCTAAAAAAACAAAAAATGAAAGTGTTGGTACACTGATAATTAAGACTATTTTTCCTCAGTACATACAGGCATTAAAGAGAAAACTATGGCAACAGATATGCAAATAATTGCTGCAAAAAATGTGACTGGATGACTTAAGACAAGGTGCAGCAACAACCAAAAAAAAAAGATAATATAAACAAAGCCCCGGGGTCTGATGGTATTCTCCCCTGAGTAGTTATGGAGCTAAGTGTAGAAATAAGTAAACACCTTTTTTGTCTTTCAGAATTCTTTTTTTTCTGGAATTGTACCAAAAGATTGGATGAAGGCAGATGTGGTTCCTATATTTAAAAAGGGTTCAAAATATTTGCCTGGAAATTATAGATCTGTGTGCTTTACTTCTGTGGATAGGAATATATTTTAATGAATTTTTCACAGGAATTCTTTGAGAAAAGCATTGCTATTAGCAAAAATCAGCATGGTTTTATGATACATAGGTCATGTCAAACTAACTTAATTGCATTTTGCAGAGAAGTAAGCATAAGTTTAGATTAGGGTGTTGCAGTGGATGTAATCTACTTGGATTTTTCCAAGGCATTTGATATGGTTCCAGACAATTGGTTAGTGTTCATACTCAAAGAAACTGGTCTAGATGCAAGTCATGTTCTAGGGTAGAACATTGGCTGAACGTTAGAGTACAGAATATTTTATTAATGGTAAATTTTCAAGCTTTACAAAAGTGGTAAGTGGTGTCCCCCAGGGTTCTGTTCTGGGACCGCTTCTATGTAATATAGTTATAAAAGGTTCTTGAAATAGGCTCTGAAGGTCATGCTTAAGTGTTTGCAGGTGACACAAAACTCTGTAAAGTGATACAAAGTGAGCAGGATATTACTTTGCTCCATTGACTGGGAGAGTGGACACTCAAATGAAAAATGCAAACTTATGCACTTTGGGGTAGATAATGCACAATCAACTGACACCCTGAATGCCATGGTAGTGAATTAGGGATAACACCACATGAGATGCATTTGGGAATTGTTATAGACAACAATCAAGGCAACAATGTGCAATGTCAATCAGCAGTTGCTAAGGCCAGTAAGGTAAACAAATCATATCCCTAACCCTAACCCTATCCCTAGATGTGTAAGTGGTTGTGGTGGTTAGGGTTAGGGTTAGGATTAGGGTTAGGGGTAGGGTTAGGGGTAGGGTTAGAGTTATGGGTAAGGGTAGGGTTAGTGTTAGGATTAGAGGTAGGGGTTGGGGTAGGGCTAGGGTTAGGGCTAGGGTTAGGGGTAGGGGTTGGGGAAGGGGTTGGGGTAGGGTTAGGGGTTGGGGTAGGGTTAGGGTTAGAGATAGGGGTTAGGGTTAGGGAATTGCAGAAGTGCCGAGGTCCCGAATTTGCTAAATTCCCCTATTTCGGAAGTGCCGAACCGAACCCAACCTAGTTCTGACTGCCATTCTGGGGTCAAGAACTTTACCTAGTTTGTTGCAAAATTGTTGCCTTCTTTTGAATCAACAGCAAAAGCAGATGTGAAAAAAAGCTGAACTTGATGGATACGTGTCTCTTTTCAACTTATGTAACGATGAAGAGAAAGGGGCTACAAAAGTTACATGAATAGTGAAGTATCTGGTCTGTTAGCCTCCTAGCAACACCCTTGTATCTACTATATAACCACCTGTATTATGACTTTTATAGGGATGTGGACATTATATTGCCTGACGCCCGGAACATGCAACTCCAGGAGCAAGGTAGGCAGTTTTTTACTTTTTTTTTCTTTGCTTGTGACAGGGTTGCCCTGCTGGGGCAAGTAGTATAAGTTCTGCACTACCGACAGGTTCAACCTCAGTAATCACTCACTCGGCATTCGGCACTCTCTAGTGAGCCAGAGCATATATGTTGAATGTTCCCAGCATGCATTCTGACTCAATAAATGCTGGAAGCACAAAGGAGCAGCATCTGGCATAGTTGCCTATGCCAGGCATATGTCAATACACTCTGTAGTGTTTCCTGTGTAATTAAATAGTTACGTACAGACCAGCAGGAAGATGGATATCACATTGACTATGAAAAGAGGAGAAGGAGAAACATAAAAAAGCCCTTGGGAGACAATGTCTTATATTAGACCTGTGACTTGTGGATGTCCACAATTGTTACAAAGATAGGCACATTGAGGATACAAATTATGATCAAAAATAGGGTTGGAAAAGAAGCAGAATTTTACATTTTGTTTGTAATTCCTTTTTTCAGTTCTTCACATGACCCTTTGAAAGGACACTATACGCACCAAGACCACTTCATTTCATTACAGTGGTATGGGTGCGGTGACCCTGTTCCCTTAACCCTGCAATGTCAAACATTGCAGTTTTAGAGAAACAGTAATGTTTACATTGCAAAGTTAAGACTGCCCCTAGTGGCTGTCTAGCAGGGTCCATTGTTAGGAATTCAGTTCTGTATTCCTAACACTATAGTGTTCCTTTAATATATAAAGCCCTTTGTGCATTGATACTGGTGTCTTTTTCCCAAAGTTTGTTAATAATATTAACTTTCTTCCTGTAATAGTAAAGGCCTTGATCTATCTGGATAGATGTCCTGAATCTTAATCTATTTAGTGAGCTCTGCAGTGTTTTATTGATCTTGATTAGATGGTCTTGTCACTTACTGTCACTTACAATGAATCTCATCCCTTTAGAGAAACCGATGGTGTGTCAGATTTATCCTCCAACTGTTTCACATCACAAAACAAAACATTTGCAATGAGGACTGCTGACCTTGAGCATGATGGTAGTATCCGCAATAGCGAGAAATTAGTATATATTTATGTTTTGTTGAGTTTGTTTTATAATATAGAAAGTGTATTTTTCTTTTGTTTTTAATTTTGCTGCAATTTGTAAACATCACAAACATCAGCCTGCATATTCCTAGAAATATAAATATTTATATGTGCATACAACAAAATATCCAGCGGTTAATTTTAAACAGAGTTATCTGATCACTGTGATATAACCAATAACCAATGAACTGAAATATATAGCACATGCATATAAAGGTTGCATCCCCTCCCCCCCCCCCTATTAGTGGACTCAAAAAAAACAAAGAAAAAGCATAACATGTAAATGTGTATAAGAAACACAAAGTTAGAAAAGTGTAGAAAACATTTGAGTTCCTTACTTACAAAATGATATATATTTTTCAATTTTTAAATATTATTATATTTAAAAATTCAAATGCAAATAAAAAAAATAGATAAAATGAAAAGTAAAATAGATAAAACATAATGTTTTGAGCTACCAGTTCAATTTTCTCAATAATTTCAATAATAGAGGGGGGAAAAGGGAGGAGCAGTAAAAAAAACCAATATTTATACGTTTATATATTTATTAAAAAGATTATTTCAAAAAAATATTAATATATACATATATATTTTTATATAAAAAAAATAGAAACATAGAATGTGACGGCAGATAAGAACCATTCCGCCCATCTAGTCTGCCCAATTTTCTAAATACTTTCGTTAGTTTGAAACTTATAGCTAGGATAGCCTTATGCCTATCCCACGCATGCTTAAACTCCCTCACTGTGTTAACCTCTACCACTTCAGCTGGAAGGCTATTCCATGCATCCACTACCCTCTCAGTAAAGTAATACTTCCGGATATTATTTTTAAACCTTTGCCCCTCTAATGTAAGACTATGTCCTCTTGTTGTGGTAGTTTTTCTTCTTATAAATATAGTCTCTTCCTTTACTGTGTTGATTCCCTTTATGTATTTAAATGTTTCTATCATATCCCCCCTGTCTCGTCTTTCCTCCAAGCTATACATGTTAAGATCCTTTAACCTTTCCTGGTAAGTTTTATCCTGCAATCCATGAACCAGTTTAGTAGCCCTTCTCTGAACTCTCTCCAAAGTATCAATATCCTTCTGGAGATACGGTCTCCAGTACTGCGTACAATACTCCAAGTGAGGTCTCACCAGTGTTCTGTACAATGGCATGAGCACTTCTTTCTACTGCTAATAGCTCTCCCTATACAACCAAGCATTCTGCTAGCATTTCCTGCTGCTCTATTACATTGTCTGCCTACATTTATGTATGTATATTTATATATTTATAAAAATATACATATACATAAATATTATATAGATAGATAAATAGATAGATGATATCGGCTGCTCACTTCTCCATTGATTTGTGAATGAAATTAACATTTGGTGACTTCCAATCAATCATCTCTTTTTTGGCACCCTGGCTGGAACTCTGATAACAAAACTAATTAAACTTCTCCCCAATTGTCCTTTTTGGTGTTTTTTTTTTTAATTCTTCCATAAGGCTTTTTGGAGTTATGGAATTCAGGAGAACCGCCGATCGCCCCAAAATTCAGACAAATTGCTATTTGTTTGAAACCGAATGCACAAGTTCTAGCATCAATATGCAATATATTACCTAAGTAGCTATAAATTTACATAGTGAAGTGCCATTTTTAACTGTAGCATTGACTACATGACTCCCATTAAAGAATGTAAGCAGTTTGAGCTTGGCCCTCAACACTCTATGTTCCTGTTCGTCAAGTTCGTCTTGTTGTTAATACACATCTATTATTCCATATATAGTACAGTGCTACATAATTTGTTGGCACTTTATAAATAATAATAATAATAATAATAATAATAATAATAATAATAATAATAATAATACGAGTAAGGACTTGTTTTTAACCCAGGGTTATTTGTATATATATGACAAAGTAATTATTACTTTGATACTGTTTTTCTTTTTGTCTTTGATCAACTGTTATATTTCTTTGTTCTTCTATATGTAAGAAAATTATACTCAATAAAGATTTGGAAAAAATAAATAAAAATATTAATAATAAAGGAATTGAATGCATCTCTATTAGTCCAGAATTAAACTCTTCCATATTGACTTTGGATAAGACAAAGCTAATGACTGATTGAGAATGGCATTTGATTGTACTATTCCATGGAATAGCTTTCTATTAAACTCTGATTGCACTAAATTGCCATCAACCTTTGCAATCAATTACATTTATTATGGTCTTTAACAATTTGTGGATTCTATTTGTCTTCTTTTTTATCTTTATTTTGTTTCTTTATACGTGAACTTAGAAATAAGATGATATTTATGGCTTGGGTCTCTAGCACACTGCTATCATCGAGCAAATGGTTAATCTATTTTTATAGAATGGTGAAATCAAGAATCGAGGAGTCCACTGGGCCGAGACAGAAAGAGGTCATATTGTTAATGTTACTCTATTCAGTTTAACTACTTTCTCTTGCAGTAAGAGACACATTAAATCCTAAAGCTCAGAAATCTTCTATTGTGTTCTAATCATTGAATTTAAACAGAGAAGAATATTAATCTTAATCGTCAATGGCATTCAGATGAATCCTCTGCTTACTGCCATTATCTAACAAATGAAGAAAATAACACATTTTCTCCTTCTAAGTTATAGTTTTAAGCATAATCTCTTTTTTTTACAAAACATTTTCCATACAGTGAATCTCAAAACCACTAGCATGCCAACTATTTCCTTTGGTTATATCTAATTTAACCCTTTTACAAATTTAATACTTTATATTTCAAGAGAGCATCTGCTTTAGAATGTTGTACTCCTTAACCGGAATACATTTATTTTTAATAATCCTTCACAAGATGCTATACGTGTTATTTTCTAATTTTTCCTCAATGCATGTCTACTGAATTTGTAAGACATCAACTCATTTCCATCACATAAAAATTAACAACACACCACCCTATTATGAAATGCAAAGCTTCACATTATATACAGACATATATAGCTCATGTCATTTTTAATTAAATCAGAAATTTAACATTGTCACTACACAGTCCATTGCATGTCAATGGCCATTTTCACCCACTAAATAGTACATAAAAGCCCATTATATTCGTATATTAGTGCATGTAAGCACTTGCTTTTTTAATGTATAAAAACGCAACTGAAAAATAAACGACAGAGGCTTATTTTGAATACCAACAGTTGTCTGGTGTCTGAATTCACGCTCCTCCAAGTGCACTTGAAATAATAATAATTTGGGCTTCCTCTGAATATAACAAAGATCAATATTTGGATCTATATATCACACATCTCACTTGATATGTGACGAAAATCAACATTTATTGACTGTCCACTATTTTTTTGGTGCCACATAGAGAACCCCAAATCCAGAAAACAAATGAACATGCTCATCCACGGACCAAGCCTTTTGCTCGATTACATGGCACTTCGGATGTATGGAATTGACCAAACCACAATAGGCCTAGATTCGGATCAATTCAGTGAAACCCAAATGGACAAGTCCAATATATACTGATCTACACTTAAAGAGCAGGATGTGATACAACAGTAATGTCTTACTTTGCCCTTGCATTAATCTATAACCTTAAAACTTTATATCCATGTACACTAAACTAAATTATGTTGTCATAAACCAAACTGTCTATGGTTCTCAAATGCACATATATATACATAGCAGACTATACCATGTAGAGCTAACATACACATTATGGAACATGAGATATACTATATATATATATATATATATATATATATATATATATAGTATGTAGAGCTAACATACACATTATGGAACATGAGATATACTATATATATATATATAGTATATCTCATGTTCCATAATGAGTATGTTAGCTCTACATGGTATAGTCTGCTACTATTACATCTGTATAAGTTGGATAGATAGATAGATAGATAAATAGATAGATAGATAGATGGGTAGATAGATAGATAAATATATAGCTAAATAGATAGATAGATAGATAGATAGATAGATGATAGATAGATAGATAGATTGATTTAGGAACTCATAATCTTAAAACAGCAATATAATTATATAATAGTTTTCTATTGGAGGAACTTTAATTAGATTTTCTCATTTTAAAATAGGGCTTTAGAAGGATTAAGAGTGGGTAATTTCAAAACATAAAAATAGATAGGAAAAATTAGGTCCATAATTGAAATTCTATATCAACATTGCTACTGTTTAAATGTTAACTTAATATTTGTGCTTCACAATAAAACCAGCCATGTCTCAGATAATTATTCTCCCTTTTGCTCAAAGCAATCATGTAAACTGCTCCCGATTAGACACTAAAAGATATGAAAGGCACCGTTTCAATTATTTATATGAAATGCACCCTCTCAGAAAGGCATCCATCACCAGCTCTAAAGAAAAATGTAAAAAACATCACTGAAGAGAACTTTATGAAAAATATGAAAACAATCTGAGCCTTATTATAACCATGAATATTTTCTGAACATACTCTTCGTAAAATGTCCATATTATAAAAGACAGTTTTTCTATAAAGAATGCAACCATTACAGGAGTCTAGAGGCGGTCAAACATTTATTGGCATTGTCTCAAACTGAAGAGTTTTTTAGAATAAACAATTATCTCGTTAATTTATTAAACTTCTTATTCACTCCTGAAAAATAACACCAGAGAATAATGTATACCCCAAAACATCAATTTTGTTTTTTCAATGACCAGATCACATTGTAAAATTACATTTACATTTGAATGTCAGTTTTCATTGCGTTGGTCTAGTCTCATTTGGATTAAAAATTCTAGAAGAAAATCCAACTATTCTAAAACAGAATAGCAATTTCTATTTCGTGAGTGATTTCTTGAAAAAGATTTGCAGCAAATTGTTATTTCCGTATCATATTTGGCACACAGACTTTATAACAATAAAACTGAACGTCATCCTGGCCTTTTCCAGCATTGAAAAAAAAAAAAAAAAAACAGTGGAAAAACATAAACTAGCATCGGCATAACATTTTTTTTAATTTTCAACTTAATTTAATTTCATCTACATTTTGACTAGCCAAACTCAATAAATGGATCAGCTTGTCGAAATGGAATTTGAAATTTGTCAGACTTGAGTAAATTATCTCAATTTGCAGATTAAGAAAGTAGGAGTGTTTGAGTCTCTGGATTTTGGGGTGACATGAGAGCCACATAGGTGCAATCTATGGCAATTCTCCTCTTGGTTAAGGGACAGGAAATTAAATCTGACAGTGAGTTTTAAAGGTAGTGAGGAAATGTTCCAGCACTCTCGAAAAGGTGGACTGAGATATTCCACTGATAACACTCCAAGTCTTCTGAGAAGTGCCAGATTCCAGGAAATGTATGCAACTTTAGTTCTTCGACATCCCAGGTACTGCCCTATCTTTTTGGGACAATGGTTCAAGTTACTCTTAAGAATGTAATCTCACATGGATCCCCATGAATCTCTCTGGCATATGGTGTTAGGCTCTCTGCATCTCCTCAATGGTTTGTGTGGTTGGCCAGCTCTGCCTTGCTGTCCCTGATGATGCTGAGGCTCCATGATATAATAGCTCCTCTCCTCAATGGAATGACATTACTGATTTCCTTTTATTGGGTATTGATGATCTCAATGAGTGACATGTGTGTATTTCAATTAGACAAGTTTATAATTTTACTTTCATGTGTGTATGTCCACGGATTGTATGATTTAGTATTTTTAAATGCTTGTAAAATTATAGGCTGGATATAGCAGTAGTAATGTCACTGCCTTAGGAAGAAAACACAGATCTGAATCCCAGCCAGACCACATACCAGTAAGTGCTCTTGAGCAAGACCTCTATCATTATATATCTACCTACTGAAAATCCTCATAGATTATACGTTAATTTGAGCAGGGCCTACACATATTTATTTATCTAATTATAAAGCACTGAGAAATATATTGGTGATATATAATACTAATAATATTTCTCGCTGTTTGTAGATATAGATGTTTTGCAATTAATTGGTAATAATGTATTAATTATAGCTATGCACAGCAATAGCTGCCCTGTGGCTAATTTGTAGTTACAGTGAACAGCTGCTGGCTGTTGCTACTGTTTAGTAGATATTCCCTCAGTATTTTAGAAACATGTTGTTAGTTTGGCAAAAACAAACAATCACTGCTTAGTAGGCATACACTCACTGTTTACTTACAGAGTTTCGCAGACTAGCCTTCACTGTTTACTAGATATGCACTCGCTGTTTACCAGGTATGAAACGTTTATGTTTTTTTGCATAAAATTCCAATTATCAACATCCTATTTTGTTTTCTAATTGCACATGCCCAATTCAGAGTCAATAAACAAAATACTTGATGAACGCGATTGAATCACAGAAATCAATATTTTCAATGGAAAAATATGGACGGTTTAGAAATGTTTTTGAAATCTGAAGTTAATCAAATTTAAAATCATTGGCTCCTATAAAGCCTTAAAACGATTATATTAAATTTTTTTTCATGTATATATATATATAACAAGAAAAATAATCCTGCACTCCAATACCAAATGTATAAGTGCCCGGTGCTTGTCCAGCAAAATACAAAAAAGGAAAACAAGATAGCACTCTCAGGACTTGTTCAATCAAAAAATAAAACTTAACTTTTAATCAGCTTGTAAAAATCGATGTTTCAGTCTGCTAACCACAGACTTTCATCAGGACAGAGTATATATATATATAAATATTAAATGCATATTTTGATTCCTTGTATTTCTAAGATGTATATAGAAATGCTTCAGGATTCATTCTAAGGTAAAGGAATCTAATCACGGTAATCATGCAACCATGATAACCCCTTTTTGTTTTATTATTTGATACTTGTACATATTCAGACTGCAGGGAAATACGTGGTTTACAACATTTCTACATCCTTGTCCTGTTTCTAATTTAAATTGTAAATGAGTTGCATAAATATTACCAATGATCCTAGCCCCAAGAAGCACTAAAAATATTCTAATATAAACGTGCTACAAATAAATCTATAGTCATACATTGTAAATGGCAGGTTTTTACATCCCCAGTGAGGAATAAAATTCACCTTTTTATCCTGCATTGGATTAAAATAATCTGTTAATCTTGTCATTTATATGTTTCAGTACGATTTTAAGTATTACGAGTACAAGCAAGTTTTAAAACTGACTAAAAGATAGGCCAAAATAGAAAATATTTCTAAATAAGGCAATTCATTTTTTTTGTTTTTAACCTTGAATGTTTTGCTTTATTTTTGCAACTTGGCTGCCAAGTCACAGTTACTGCTTAGTGAATAAAACTGTCATATTTCATACTGTTTTGATTCCCTAAGTTTCTATTTTGAGGTTACAGTTCAGAATTCTGTGGTTTACGAACACTCAATATGTTATCAAACATTCCAATGTATCTGACAAATTTTCAGTAGTATTTGCAGTGTTCCAATGGTTATGTCATTAGACTTCAAATTCTATCATTCATGTGAAACGCACTTTAAACTTGGATTTCTCGTTGTAACTAATTTTATTTTGATTTTGTTTTTTTTGTGGCTAATGTTAGAGTTTTTCACAAGCTTCAGTTTAAGGTTTTGGATTCATACTATCTCAGGTATTGACGGGTGATGATGAGCGCTCTGAAATCACTGTAACTGTCAATGATCAGTTACTTTGGTGTGAATTCTGATGACAGACAATAAAAGGAACCAGAATTGCTATTATACCTGATGATGCTTTACTAATGAGGATTGCAGTAGAATATGCTAAGAAATTGCATTTAGAAGTTGATGATGAAGATTCATCCTTGAAAGAAAATTGAATAGGGTGTTTCCCCCAGGTATTATCCGTATGCACCCACATAGAGGCAATACCCTATTCCATTTCAGTTAGTCCAACATTTGGGTATGTTAAAGCTCTAACCCTAAACAGGTTCGGATAGTCCAAAATGTGGGTATATTTCGGCTCAGAATTTAGAATCTCGGCAGAATACCATATCAGCATAAATTCAGTCATATTGCATTTTGTTCCAAAACAAATTTCTAATTTCCAAGTTTACTATTACTATGTTCGGTATAAGTACAGTTACTTTTAAAGCACAACATTTTTTGTTAACATATTTTATTTTTGGGAGGAGGGGGGGTGGGAGGGGTTGGAGCTACAGACTAGTAACAATGGCCACAAGGAATAAATATATATTGCAGTATTTGATTTTACTCAATATTTCAACATATAAAGCAAATATTTAATAGTAGTGTGCATTCAGTAAAAATGTGATTTTCTTCTTAAGAAAAACAAAACATAAAAGCATAAAAGGATATTTATATACATGTCATGGCAAAAATAAATAAGAATGCAGACTGAATACTATAAAGGGTGAAGAGAACCAAAGAATGCCAAACAAAACTTGCTGTCACTAATGATTTAGTATACCTTAACTTTTCTCAAAATACATTATAAATCAGTTACAGTCCAAAAATGATCATGCTGTGCTAGGTAAAAGAAGCGTACAAATCATTGTACACATCTGAAATATGAAACATGATAAGAAAAATATATCTTGTAAAGTCACTTTGGGAAAAAAATAAATACATAATCAAGAAAAAAATACTATCAAGTCAACTTTGAAAACTCCTTAAACAAAAATAACTTTGAAAAATAACGTCATATGAATCAATATATTACTGACTGCAATCGGAGTTCTTTATTCTGTTACCAAATTCTCAGCTTTAAAATACATATTTATCAGATTTCACCAGACAGGACTACTGGTAGTGTTATTACTTTATTTTAATTAACTAACTCAATTATGATATAAACGGAAATAAACAAAATATAGTAAGAATTACACTGTAAAAAAAGCAATAGAGAACTGGAGGGTATTCTATATAAAAATAATAATAATTATGAATAGTCTTGTCCTGTTATTAATGGTTTGCACTAGAACCATTAGGGACTCCATTTCTTGACAGCATACAGAGACATTCCAGATTAGTCAATGCTTTTAATTTTGAGGAAAAAGTTTTGGGAAATCACTTGCCTTATTGAGCATGATAATGCCCAAAGTGGGGTCCACACAGGATTGTTTTATGGGGCACATACACCTTTTGCTATGCAGTGCAGTTGCTTGTTTTATTTACTTTTTTTACCCATTCCTTTACAGTCAGTAAATTATTTCCTTTATGAATATGTTATTTATCAACACTATAACGTATCATAAGTACTAAGATATATTGTGGTGGAATCTCGGTAAAAATAAATTTAGTAGGCCGAGATTACCACGTGGCATGTGTACGTGCATATGCTGACGTATCGATCAGTTGGTTGCACGAGGCAAGATACGATCAGTAGTGTACGGAGCATGTGCAAGAATACAGGATGTAGTATTCCCCTCCTCCATTGTGGTGGACAAGCCATGCGGTCAAGCAGGAAGTTAATTCTTACTTGTATTGATTGGTCAAGAGACTGTGCGGGTGGAGTTTAATATGGGAGGAGTTATGTGCCTATATAAGGAGCCTGCACTATTGTCCGGGGCTCAGAACTTGTGGTATTTTGGTGACGTTAGTCCCTCTGAGTCCCGATCGGTGATCCAATAAAGAATCTCTTCCTTCCTGAAGAAACCTGTGTCCATCTCTCTGTGCTTCGCTTCCGTCAGTTTCTCCGGTATCAATATTCTGGGTCAACCATCAATATAAAAATTTCAAAAACCATTGTGATTTATTTTTGTGTTTACATTTATTTCAAATGATTTCAAATGCATTGCCTACATGTTTAGCTTTAACACTGATCATGCCTCCACGTCAAATAATACAAATGACAATACAACAATCAGGGCAGTCATCAGGGATTTAAGGACATTAACATAGGCAGGAGTTCTACTTTGTGGTCCTGGACTGGTGGGACTCCAGTCATGGCATCCTATCCTTGGCCACAAGGGGAATGTAAGAGGATGTTCCCAGCCAGCCTGGCATGATTTCATGTGTAGTTTAGGACCCATTGGCTGTCTCCTATACATACCACTGCCAAGCACTGATAGAACTCCATCAAATATGTTGGGGTGGGAATTAAGGAAGAAAATAAATCAAGGTCTCTAACAAGAGCTAGTCAAAGCTTAATGTTTAGTTGTTTTTTGGGGGGTTGTGAAATGGATAGTAACAACCGGAGGTGAATGGATTAATTACAAAGAAACTTATGAATTTCTCTTTTATAAAAAAGGTATTTATTTTGCTAACTGCCAGTGCCCTCTAAAACCATTTTTGGATGATTACATTTTATTAAAGGATATTGAGAAGAAACTTTATAAGAAGCAAATTCTCTAGAATTCATTAGGCACTTTTAGTTCTTTTGAATTAAAGCTAGTCTTAAAAACAACCTTAGATTAAGACTTAAAAATAAGAACACTTGAACACAGGGAGGGCTGCCCTATACTAGGCGTGCTTTCCCATATACACAGCTTGGGTTTCTACAAACTTTACATTCAGAACAGGTATTTCTAGACCTTCTACACAAAATGATTTTTTATATTTCATATTGCCACCAGCTGATGTGACATTTAATAGAATCCATGACCTTATAGAACTAGCCTCCTTTTCTCTTCCATTCCTAAAATATTTTATATTAAAGGCATTCAATTCTCCATTTTATTTCACTTAACCTTGATCTGATACATAATCTAGATAGCATGTATCATCTTATTCATGAGCAAACCTACTTCAAATTTACTCTAGTGAATTTGTTTTTAATAAAATGTACTTTTGTCTGCAACCTCACCAGGCGAGAGAAAAACTACAGAATTCTTAATTAAATTTTTTGAGAGTGGACAATTGCTCACTCGTAGAAACGTAGACATCTTTATCTCTCTCAGTATGGCAGACATATATAAGTGTAAGTCCGCATAAAAACTGATGATAGAGAATAATGGATATATAAATAATTAATTAATAATTTAGCAATAGCAATAAGCACTCCCTTGTATACTGATACAGTCTTCATTCAATAAAAGGATCATCTGTGTGATTTGCATCTACATCACAAACAGAACCAAATTAAACTATCCAAATATTTTTTTAATATGAGATATACATGCACAAATTCATTGACACTAACTGTCCTAAAAAATAAGTAATTGACTGTGACAGAGCTCCTGTACTCTGACCGAGCACCTCCGACCGGCGTGCTGGGTCTCTCTGGAGCTTTTCATCTCACCAGGGAAGGTATTGTCCAGGTAGGTATTGTCCCCTCTGCTTATTTCGCTGCAGCCCTTCTTCCAGGCAGGTATCATCCCCTCTGCCTATTCCTCTGCAGTCCTTCTTCCATGCATGTATCCACCTCTGCCTGCAATGTGATTGCTTTTGTCTTTATAAAGACACTTGTGGCTCTCTTAGCTGCTAGCTCTCTTGATTTATCCCAGGGCTATAGGAATTGTGCAGCCAGCCAAACGGTATGACAACTCTGTGGCTGTGATCCCTAAAAATCCACACAGGACAGTTCCAAAAGGAACTGACATACACAGCTTTATTTTTACTTGGGACTAGCCCATACATTTATTACATCAAGCTTGCTGTGACAAGCTTAATAAAATACAAATAACCAAAGCATGTCAGAAAACATACAGGAAATTATAATAATATATTAATAGAGGGGGGGTGAATAAGACAATATTTAACACTAAATATCTCTCCTGCCTGCAGAATTCATAATATGCAAATAACCTGAATATGCAAATTAACAAGCCTTGCTATTCAGGTAGTGCATATAGCTGTTGCTACCAACAGAGGACGGTGTAAATGCTCCACAGGCAAATCCACATTGTTGGTAGCAAGCACCAGCAAGACAGGAGAGCACACAAAAAAAAATTAACAATACACAAATACATTATACACACCCTGCACCTATAATGGGCACAGGGTGACTAAAACATAATAACAAATCAGTAAAGTGTCCTTCTGCTTCCAGTGATTGTGACTACCGTCACACTGACTTTATCCATATCTAGGGTCCACAGGTAAATCACATTATTTGCACAACATGACACAGTCAGCAATCACCCTTAAAAGCTTTAAAAGTCAGTTGATGGAAACAAGTATCTAGTTGTGCCAAATGGCAGTGTACCTGTGAACATATATCTGATGTACAACATATTTGTTCTTGGCTCCACACTGCTAATCATGAAAACTTTAAACAGCTATTGTTAGGTCAAAACCAGCCAGCAGGTAGTGAGATCAACTTTACAGGTAAATCCAGAACACACTCATTGGGTCATTAAAGTTACAAGTTATTCTGCCTTAAACTAAATTAAAACAGGTTTAGCTCTAAGTGCAACAAATCAAATGAAAGTCAGAATTTTTAATATTACATAGCAAGGAGCCATTCAGAAGACATCAATTATTCCTAATGTAATTTGAATGTAATTTCTCGGGGGTGATGACGTAGGACTCTAGGGGAGGAGTGTCGGAGGCTCTGGCGGGGCGTCTCGACTTGAGGTGCGAAGTGGTGGATGAGACAGGAGGGTAGCAGCTTGTGAGTGGATCGCTGTCTGTGGAGAAGGGATCCTCTGGCATATTGGAGATGTGCAATCCGTAGCGGCCCTGCCACGAGAAAAAGGACCCCCAGTAGAACTGCTGAACCACCACTGTTAGGGAGAGTGGGGACTGGAGTCCTGGAGGAGGTAGGAGTGGAAGGCTCGCAGCCATAGGCGTGCGCAGCCTGTTGCATTAGGGTGTGCACCCTAAAGCACAAACACACACACCGCGTGTATATGTATTTTTATATACACATACACATACATATACATACATACATACACACACACACACATATATACATATATATATATATATACAAATACAAATATACGTAGGTGCAGTGTGTGTGATTGTGAGCGGTGCAGTGTGTGTGTGATTGTGAGCGGTGCAGTGTGTGTGTGATTGTGAGTGGTGCAGCGTGTAAGGAGTGCAGTGTGTGTGATTGCGAGGGGTACAGTGTGTGTAATTGTAAGGGGTACAGTTTGTGTAATTGTGAGGGATTCAGTGTGTGTGGGGTACAATGTGTATGATTGTGAGGGGTGCACTGTGTGGGCGACAGGGGTTAGGAGGGGCAGCGACAGGGGTTGGGGGGGTAGAGGGACAGGAGGTAGGGGGGTGAAGGGGCAGTGACAGGCGGTAGCGGGGGTAGACGGTTAGTGACAGGGGTTAGGGGGGTAGAGGGGTAGTGACAGGGGTTAGGGGGGTAGAGGGGTAGTGACAGGGGTTAGGGGGTAGTGACAGGGGTTAGAGGGCTAGTGACAGGGGTTAGGGGGTAGTGACAGGGGTTAGAGGGGTAGTGGCAGGGGTTAGAGGGGTAGTGGCAGGGGTTAGAGGGGTAGTGACAGGGGTTAGAGGGGTAGTGACAGGGGTTAGGGGGTTAGTGACAGGGGTTAGGGGGGTAGTGACAGGGGTTAGAGGGGTAGTGACAGGGGTTAGAGGGGTAGTGGCAGGGGTTAGATGGGTAGTGGCAGGGGTTAGAGGGGTAGTGGCAGGGGTTAGAGGGGTAGTGGCAGGGGTTAGAGGGGTAGTGACAGGGGTTAGGAGGTTAGAGGGGTAGTGACAGGGGTTAGTGACAGGGGTTAGGGGGGTAGTGACAAGGGGTTAGGGGGGTATGGGGGCAGAGGCAGGGTGGGGGGGGCAGTGAGTGACAGGGGTTAGGGGGTTAGAGGGCTAGGGACAGGGGTTAGGGGGGGTATGGGTGCAGAGGCAGGGTGGGGGGGCAGTGAGTGACAGGGGGCAGAGGGGGGTTTAAATACCTGCCCTGGTGGTCCAGTGGGCGCCCTCTCTCTTCAGTCTGCAGCTCCGCCGGGAGTGAGCTGCAGACCACATGGTGAGTCTCGCGATCTCCAGTCAGAGTGTTGCCGCGGCAACGCTCTGACATACTGGAGATCGCGAGACACCTCAGTCTGCAGCTCACTCCCGGCGGAGCTGCAGACTGAGGATTAGGGCAGACGGACAGGAGGGGCCTCGCACCCGGCGGCATTGTGGGCAAGCCGCCGGGCCCCCTCCTGTGTCAGGTCCTCGGTCATAGACCGAGGACCCGACATGTTAGTCTGCCCAGAGGTAGTGCAGCACGGGGTGTGATTAGGGTGTGCCCAGGCACACCCGGCACACCCCGTGCGCACGCCTATGCTCGCAGCACAGTTGCCTGACAGGCTGAAACACTGGAAAGTGCATGTGTTGGGAGAACGAGCCCCTAAGACTAAATCAAATATTTTTGCGATATTAAAACTATAAAAACTGCTAAGATTTAGGAGAAGAGCCTATTCTTTTTATAAAAAAAATCTTTATTTTAGTTGTGCACAAGTAATAAGACAAGCTTGTCGTGCCACAACAGCAACGACAGGCATAATCATGACATAGAGTTGATGAATAGTAGTGTGGCATTTCAGATATTTGCACATTTTTATTATAACAGTTAGCAACCTGAGACTAGCCTACAGGCAGATAATGTGTAGTTGTTGGGAGTTAAGACATATATGTCAGGAGAGAGAGATCAAGGGTGGTAGGCTAGATATGCCTGACTAACAACACATTGTGTTAAACGAAACATGAGCAATAGGTCATGTGTAAGAGTGCATTCTCATTGATTGTGTGAGCAGCGAGCTGGGTTTGGCACAAATGCCTGGTAAGGATAAGTTAACATGAACTAGTTGAACAAACGTAACTTTACATGACCATGCTAGGTAATTTGACTGAAACCGTTTCTACTGGTCGATTAGGGTGCAATGATAGAGCTAGTAAGAGTGTCTTGTGGCTGGTAATGTGGTCGGTCATCTCGCTAGCCTTGTGTGATGAAAGTAAGTTGTGTAGGTAAAGGTCTGATTACTGCGATGCGAACCAGTCGGCTGGGTGGGCAATAGGTGTCATTAATATAGCTTGGTAGTGGGCATGAGCAGGTATTTAGTGCAACAGCCATCATACAGCAACTGAACTGAACGAGACTGCCCTTGTCCTCTTATCCCCTTCTAGGGTCTCTCTACATATAGGGAAATATGGGTCCCGTTATGGCTGAGGGGCACTTTGCCGAGGGCTCAAAAAAAAACAGACACAACAAACACCTTCTTGGTATACTGGAGAGTGATATGGATGTAGTCATGTAGATATTCAATTGGTTAGTCAAACAAAATCCACAGCATGAAGCAATACAGGAATCTCAACCAATTACCCAGGAATAATTACAGCAATGTATGAACACACAATTAAATCTATTTAAAGAAGAATTAAACAAATTATTCGGTTCTACGAAAGAAGACATTGCTACACTTGGGGAAAGAATTAAAATAAGTGAACAGAAAAATGAGTCAATGGTATTTGAACTAAAAAATGTTCAGGATGAATGCACGCTATTAAAGAAAAAGTCACATGATTTGGAAGAGAAATCTATTGATACGGAGGATAGAATGCGCAGAAAGAATCCAAGAATTAGAGGCATTAATGAGAATTTAGATCCCCATTCACTAACAAAATGTTTTATTAGATCTCTTCAAAAACATTGGAGTTCAAGAAGCACAGAAGGAATATATAAAAGAATGAGCACATAGAACAGTAAAACCTAAGGGAATTTCAGAATCTCTTCAGTTTTCATCATTCTACGTGTGACATCTTCCAAGCCTCTAGAGATTTCAAATCCAATGAGGAAAAATACAAACATCTGCTCTTTTTTCAAGACTTATCTGATAGCACAAGAAAAAAAAAGATAGGCATTTAAGGATCTAAACACAATACTCAGATCCAGAAAAATCAAATACAGCTGGGGATTCCCTACCAAATTATTTTTGTGGCATGAAAATCAACGTTATATCATACACACAGTAGAAGAAGGCCACAAATGGCTAGAAGCATACTCAGCAAACTAGAAAGAAGCTCCAAGAATGAAATAAAAAATATTTGTTTTGTTTTTTGGTTTTCTCTCGTCTTCTTATCTCTCTCCTACATTGAACAACAAAAGAAGTCAAGAACATTGGACTTTGAAAGTCACACATTCTGTAATTTAGGATACTATGAGAGGGAAGGAATTTTTGATGATTGTTTTTTAATGTGTTTTGTTTTTTTCTCTTCTTTTTACCCCCAAGTAGCCAATCCTCTGCTCTACAGAAATATAGTATGGAAGATATAATAGTTAAAATAATTTTTATAAGTATACGCAATGCAATATTAATATCTAAAACTTAAAATCTAACACTTATAGTCTTGGGAGAGGATAGAAATAAATGCAATAGTTTTTATAAGTATACATGATGGGAACACATGGAGGGAAGGGATAAGTGAGGAAAAATATAAGGTCAAATTCACTTGGTTTATAGGAATGTGAAACACTTCGTTTTCCAATTTATTATTATTATAAGCACTTTAAATTGAATATTTTGTTTGATATTATTAATGATTAAGATGATTTTTCAAACACAATTTGAAGGAATTATTTTTTAAAAAAAGGGTCATAATTGACACAATGTGGAAAGTAAAAAAAATAGCAATTGATTCTTCTCCATATCTTAGAGAGAAGTAGGATTTATATAGCAGTTGATTTTTTGGTTATATTTCAGTGAATATAGAGTGAATTATATGGTTTTTGGGCTGATGCACTTGAAGAACACATGATTTAAGGGTTGTAGATGTGTAGGAAAACTATTGTACATATTTTGGAAGATTGAGGGGAAACTTGATAGTTTTGTATGTTGTTAGTAGGCATGTAGGATAAGTGGTAAACATAAATAATGACAAATATTTTATATTTCTATGACGTCCCCCTTATCTCTAACCCCTGACCCTTCTTTATTTGGAGGGATTTTTCAAATCTCGACTAAAAGAATCTATGCAGTATAATATATGTCTAATTGCATCTACATATACTTGGAATGCCACAAGTAGGGTCATGCAGGAGGATTTAACCTCACTTTAATCAATATGGGTGTCATAGTGGCTGCTTGCTGTTTAGGCGACATGCCGCGAGTAGGGGCATGCAGGAAGATTTAACCTCCCTTTTGTTAATATGGGGGTCATAGTGACCCCCATAGGTTTTAATGCAGGGGCAGAGGGTAGGAATTACAAATACAAAGAGGGAGCTGGTAGCGCTGCCAGCTCCCTCCTTGCCTTTTATTTATTCACGCATGCGCAGTGCTATTTGCTCCGTGCTGTGGGGGTTAATTCCCCGGCAGCACAGAATCTATTAAATGAAATAAACTAAACGAAAAGGTAATGCTTTCAGCGTTTGCCCTTTCGTTTTGTTTATATTTCGTATGTAGGGCTTTTGTTTATCTTTTTGTAAACGAATAAGAAAAAAAAGAATTTTCAGCCGAAATCGTATTCGTATGAAAACAAATGCATATGTCTAATATTCTACTGTAATAGACAATGCTTCAGATGTTCTGTTATCCCCGTCGCGCACAACCTAACTTGTCTCTGAGTTTAGTTTGTATAAGTATGTAATGTCTTGTTGCATGTATCGTCATTTTAGATTGTTAATTATATTGATCATCTCGATGATATTATGATTATGATTTCTTAAGATAAATTATTTGTAGGAAATTGTCTGACATAATTGATGTTTATGTCTCTGTTTTGTAAGAATATTTGTAAAAAATAAATAAAAAATATTAATTGGAAAAAAAAACAATCTTGGTTGGGTGCTATATAATTTAAAATGCATTTTAAGGATTAGGTACAAAAGATTTAATGCAGATCAGGACATATATATATATCTAAACAAAATATTAAATTGCTAGGGGAGTAGGCTACCCCATACAAAATAAATAACTGTAATAAAAATCTCGCCGTGTATATGATCTGTCATTTGCGTTTTGTAATACATCATCATGTTGGGATTTTTCTGATCCCAATTAAAGATATAGAGTTCATTTAGGATGCTTCTGGAAAGAAAAAATATTTCATAGTGTAGTTCTTATGTAGCCCTCTAATTTGTGAGTCATGCACACACAGTATAGGTTTAGTGGTATAATTTTCAGACCCCTCCTGAGTGATGCTCAAACAATGCTCGAGTAGAGGGGAAGGTGGGTTTGGTTTGGCACATTTTGCACTCCAGATGCTGTGGACTACATCTCACTTGAGGCTTTGTCAGCATTATGGCTGTGAGTGCATTATCTGAGATATAGTCCACTACATCTGGAGTGCATCCCGTTTAAATCAGAATTTTGAAATAACAATCCCATTTTCCTTTGTGTATCATTTGCATTTCTCAAGTTTGGTTACTTAAAGTGGCCCTGCCATTTTTTTTTTTAATTTAAATTTTCCTTTGCGCATTCCCTATTGATATAGATCCAATGGGATCTTTGGTATATTCAAGGAGCCCACATTGTTATTTCAAGTGCACTTGTAGGAGCGTGAATTCAGACACCAGACACCTGTTGGTATTCAAAAGACGTATCTGTCGTTTATTTTTCAGTATGTGTTTTTATACATTAAAAAGTAAGTGCTTACGTGCAAATACTCATAGGACAGTAGTAGGAAGGGAGTGAAAGGGTGAAAGGAGTACAAATAGGGATGAACGTCATGTACATATAATGTCATTTTAAGCATTAAGCATTTTCTGAGTTCAAGTTAGTCAATTTTAATATAGGCTATCTAATATGACACCTATAAGCTTGAACCTTTGAATCAAAATAAATTCTTTCACATTATGTATTTGTCAAGGCTTACCTGAGTTGGGAGTCCGGCAGGCAGAGATATATGCTTATGTCAGGGCTTGCCTGAGTTGGGAGTCTGGCAGGCAAAAATATATGCTCACCCTTGCAAGTAAACACAGGCCAGGTGAATTCTTACCTGACCACCTCGGCCTGTGTTTACTTGCAAGGGTGAGCATATATTTTTGCCTGCCAGACTCCCAACTCAGGTAAGCCCTGACAGTATTATAATGATCACACTCCCGTCATTTCCACATGATTTTATATATCTATTGTCTATTGTCTTTGTGCTGTGCAGTACTTGAGCACCTCCATTTTGTTCTACTTCGTTTATGAGCTCTACAGTTTGCCCTTATATGGGGTTATTTTGACTGATGGATTGTGTGGAAATTAGCCTAACAACTGAAATGGAACTTTTGCTTAAGAAATTGCCAAAGATCATGCTACCCATGAGAAAAAGAAACCCATATGTCTTCTTATGTATAACTAAAAAGCAAAATTACAAAATAAAAAAAATAAAAAATAAAACCATAAAAAAAGAGAAATAAAGGAATTAAAAAATGATTAGTTAAAATCAAAACCTGAAAATAATAGAACGGCTTTAACCCCTTAAGGACACATGACATGTGTGACATGTCATGTTTCCCTTTTATTCCAGAAGTTTGGTCCTTAAGGGGTTAAACCAAAGCCTGATCTATCATGATTGCTTTCTATGCTTCTTACTTGGGGGCATTTTAACTTTCATAAAGATTTATCTTTTTGCCCCTATCAAAATACTTTTCAGCCTTTCTCTTACTGTAGAATGCTGACAAGTGTTTAAATGTCATGTGAGTATACCTGATTTAATTCAGAGTAGCATGGCTCCTTGTGTTTGCTACAAATCACCTCCAAGTTGAACAATATTCAAGTTCTTTAAATGAACATCTGGCCATCATAATATGCAGCAAAAACTATGAAACACAATTAGAGAAAATTAAAATAGATTCATTTAACTTCCTAAGCTTAGTGATCTGGAAAATAAGCAGTGAAGACAACATAATCGAATTCAAATTAGAAATTATTCTTGAGAGAATATACAGCAGAACACTGGGGATTGTCTTCCACAAATGTATGAAGTCTGTCTACTGAAGGATTAAACCAAACACACAAACTCAAAATGTTAAAGTATGGAAATATGAATACTTTATTAATGTGAGACTGATGATAGTAAATTAATTAGAGGAATTACAGAAAGTTTGAAACTTTACAACTTTACAGTTATGAACTTTACTGATTGTATCCACAGAGTCCAATTACCAAACAGACATACTGAACTGGTGAAGTTATCTGGATCAAGCCAATTAGTGACAAGTAGACTCTAAACAACAGGAATATGTGCCACTTAGAAACAGGTTCTGGCTTCTTTTCTCAGGAACTTGAGAGGCAGTTGAATACATTTATCTAAATGTCTATTGGTGACTTTTCCCCTTTTAAATTTTTGAAACATTTTATTTTAGAACAGAATGATAAATGATAAATATCCAAAAGATTTTGTTAATAGTGGTTGTCCACTCTACCATGCACAAATTGCCTTTTATGTTTGCATTATCTCTCTTTCTTTCATTGAATAATACGATGTAATAAAAGCTCTGCAAAATGAAATGTAACTTGTAAATTCTATAGAAAAATATATTCCACTGTCTTAACTCCATTCTACCACTATGTATCTCTAAAAGGGCTGCATGCTGTTCCTCCTTTCATACCACAACCTCATCGGTCACACCTCAAGGCTGCTTTCTTCTAAACTATTAAGGGGAAGAAGGGAGTAGAATAAATAAATTCTTGCAGGCAACAATAGCAATAGTAATTATAGTAGAGATGCTTGAGATGCTTGACGCAACTGTACTTACTGTATGATGGAATCAGGCAATCAAACAAAAAATGTTTTTCTAACTAATCAATAATTTGCTGAACAAGTCAACCCCTTTTTTGTTGATAATAGAAAAAACAAAAGGATTTAAACCTATGATCATTAACTATAAAAGCCATACAATCAACTTAAATTAACTACATGAAGAAACAGAAGAAGAAGTGCATGGAAAAATAACTATATAACAATAAAAAAATATAATATATATGTTACCAAAAGAAGATGCATACTAATAAGTGGAGACAAGGTAAGAGAACATCCCAAAAATGTAAATGGACCTTTGCTAAGCCTTACAGTTTGTGAGCACTCTTGATCTTAATGGCAATCCTTAAATAGAGCGGAACGTTCATTATTTTAGTAAACCTGGGAATACCAGCTTAAGTTGCAAAACATGATCCAGTGGCTGTGTGTACCAAGACCCATGTGGCATGTCTGCCAAAAATCTGTTTGGTCCGAGGAGCAAAAGATACATAAAACTTAAGTTACTTAAGTAACTTGTCCACTGGTTTTAGGCTTGCCCCATTATGCAAAACCTTTGAAAATGAGTTTGTCAAGTCTCTCTTCGTTCCCACCATATCCCTTGGGATAGGCTAACTTTGGGATCTTGCCAATTAACGTGGAAGGGGAAACTGTAGGATTGGATTCAGGTTAGTCTTCAAAATTATTACTCATGTTTTGCATGGAAAAGAAAGAAAGAAAGAAAGAAAGAAAAGGAAAGAGAAAAAGAAAGAAGGAATAAAGAAAGAGGGAGAGAAAAAAAGAAAGAAAGGGAGAGAGAGAGAGCGGGAAAGAAAGAAAGCAGGATGGAAGAGAAAGAAAGAAGGAAGGACGAGAAAGAAAGAAAAAACTGCAATAATATGGCTCAGCAATCATCTCTAGTAAGTTGCAGAAACACATTAACACAACTTTCATTGGTCTGCATACCATGTTCTCAGTAATAGGGAATCAATCCGAAGATGGAAATAAAGATATGTAAGTGTAGTCCTTAGGTAAGATTGATAAGAAATGTATATAACTTTAGATAAACGCTATTACTCACTTAAAGCATTTCACAAATACTTGCTTGCTTCATGATCATCATGATCAAGCGGTTCTTGAACGTCCAGGCAATTTATACTTTTATTTTATTCCCCTGGCTTGCATTAGAGGATTTTAACCTTCTTTATACATCATATATCACATTATCTAACATAATGCTCAGAGTAAGAAGCTGAAGAAAGACTGGGAAGAAAGAAAACAAATGTCACAGGTAGTTATTTTATGTTGCAAAATTATCTATAGCAATGAATAAATTATGCATGCTATAATTCTTGGAATTACAATAAGGGGAGGTGTTTCTATGTATCACTCCTTTTATGCCTTAGTTATTAATATTTTTGCTATAAAAAAATCTTCATAGGGTATAAATACAATGTTTTACAATTAGTAAAAAGTCATATGGGAGACTTAAAAATAACACAATTATTTTTGGTTTACTAAGAGGTCCTGTCGAGCAATAATAAAACACTGTCACTTTACGGAGCCTTAAAGAAATTCTATAGCGATAAGAATACAAGTGTCAGTGATCGTGCCGACCCCATGCCCGCTCATGTGAAAAAGGTAGTTTACACACACTTACGTACTTTTCTCTTGCACAGTGTGGTCTGCTTTATACATTATGATTAATTTCCAGATTATCAGATCTAGACTCCAACCCCAGGTAACCCCTGACAAGAACAAAATGGCTGCACCAAGTATTGATATTTGGCATAAGGAAGAAAAGATAGTAAATACATAGTCTTCAGTGGATATACATGTATGATCTAACAACACTTAGATCAGTATTGTACAATACACAGTACATACCCAGTGGTAGATTCTACCCTTGAATTTGACTATGGCCCATAACTTGATTCATTGCTAGAGGGGGCTGATAGGGGTTGTGAAAAGCCCTGGGACTAATTTTGGCAGCATTTTTTTTTTTAGCTACAAGACCCCTAATACTGAAAGAGAAATAACATTGGCAATCGTTTAATTTAGGATATTGCCAATTGAATACACCATATATGGAGTTAGTATACAATACAGTTTGGGTGTATTGAAGTAGAGTACAGGGTTTTAATGCAGCGGGGTGAAAGATAAATACACTATGGTTTGGGGATAATACTGCAGGTGTGGAGATTATAAATATATGTTCATGTAACATGTTTAATTCAATCAGGTCTATTCACTAAAGTAAGAATTTACAATGAATTCATAGTAGACTTGTATTTATGAAATATGTAATATGTAAATATAGATTTGTGTTTTGTTTACCGCTTCTCCTCTTTTTCCCTCTATTGGTTACTTTTCCTCATGTGATCTGTGAATTAAAATGTCCCTATCCGTGTGCTACAAGATATATACATAACATTTATATTATGAATATATTTAGCAATACACTGATTGGACAATTTCTCACCCTTTTTGGTTTGTCCCAATGTTTCCCGAATATTTTTTTTCGGGGGTGATTGTCATGCCAAAAGCATGAGTTCTTGTTTGATGTGTGTTTATATATGTTAAGAGTTGTTTTTTTTTTTTTTTTTTTTAAAACCTTGGGATGGCATTTATTGTGGTCTTTGATCTTGCACCAGGCCTAGACCATAAAACATCTAGATAGCCATCACCAGAGCTGGACACAAGGAATTTCATAGAGTGAGCAATAAACTGCCAGACCAACCCCCTCTGATCCTCCCCCCCAGGGGTCTGCCCACTGAGAAACAACTAGTTTAGATATATAATGAGGGTGCTGGACTATCCAGAGAGTTCAGTTATTCATTTTTCTTTTGTCAGTAACTTCTAGGAGACCTATACCATCTAAGACTCCCACAAGAATTCTATATGGGGTAACTACATGTAAGGAATTTCTCGTGTTTTCTCCTATTTTATTTGATGTACTGTTTTGCAATTTGTTATCTGTATGTCATTTATTTCTGCATTTTGTACTCAGCACTGTGAATCTTTTATTGTCAGATTAAATATTTACTTAATCAGCTTGTGTCTCTGTTCTATAAGAGCTTCACTCTCCAGAGGAAAGCAGGTAACACGTTACCAAAAAGGGTTCATTATATGTGTTTGATCAGTAAAAGTAGAACTGTGATCCTCTAATTCTCCTGTGTGTAGGGTAACCTAAGACACCCGGGTTTAAAAGTCTTGGTGGTGGCAGTAAAGTGTGTACTAGGGGGTTAGTGTAGAAGGGATTGCAGGGGTTAATTGAGTGGTTGTTTGGACTAGCAACAGGTAACCAGAGGTCTGGTGTCATTAACCTTGTCACTTCCACACTCTCCCCACTGTCTCGGCTGGGCCTATAGCCCACGCTCGTGACAGCGATATGCTACCAAACGGAACTGTAACATGAACGAGCATTGGACATCCCAAACAAAATTTAAATTTCGGGACAAATGATTCAGTCGAAACAAACCTTTCGGCCGTACACAAGTCTAGAAGCCATTCTGTTTGTATGAAAAGTAAAGAAAGTGGGCGTAAGTTCTACTTTCATTATGTTCTGTAGTATCTAACTATTGTAATTAATTATATATGTTATATTTTTTTGTGACTACAAGCAAATGCAAAAACAGCGGGATATAACTCAAGAGTTCTCCAATATCTAGTTAGACAGTTCGGCACATATAAAGCAGATGTGGTCTTGTTTGCCTTGTAATTAATGAGATTGTTACTGCCTGTTGGAGATCAATTTTGCACAGTTAGTCCTTTTATGTTTTAATAATTATGTCTGCAGCTATTTATGAAATATATATATACTATTCTCCAATCCATTTTAATTATGTATAGTTTTTCTTGACAGTTTGTATGTTGATTTAAAAACGGACTTTTATAATATGGATCAAAATAGCAGAGCTGGATACAAATTTAGAAATATACTGTTGAGATATAATTAGATGTATAAATTGTTTGTTTAGACGTAATGTATAAATTAAATCAACTTTTCTTTATTTCACATTTTATTATTATTATTTTACCGATATTAGCTTATTGAGTATCCCTTTAAATGTATGATTTTTTGTATATTTTTTTCTAGTAAAGATTATTTAAGAGCTCAATGGAGACAGGTAGGGTGATGCCAACTTCCCCACTGTTTTGTTGCAATAAAAAAAAAAAATCCATTGACATTGTAAGGACTAATTTCAAGGCCTCGATTTAATATTGTTGGATAAGCTTTCCATGTGATTTAATATTTATGGATGTTCACATTTTGTAATATTTTTATATATTTTTTTTACATAATGATATATTTGTTATATATGATATATTTTTTTATTTTTAGATATTTTAAAGAGGCACTATCACCCGTATTACTTGCAAAATAAGTGTTTCATAAAGATAAAACTGAAATATTCATATTGACTGTGTTGGGATTCCACAGGAATTCCAACCAGGTCAAAAATTGAGTCTGTTAAAGCAAGGCCTTAATCAGCACTAACAAGATTAATGACATCAACGAATAGCTTTGCCTTAAGTCGTTAGATCCTGGATACTTTAAAACTAGGTGCACCTCATTAAAGAGGCACCTGCTGAGGGCTCCACACTCGAGGAGTTTGCTATCAGGCAAACTGAGCAAATGCCTTTGGTAGAGTCCTGGGCCATCGCTGACAGGGAAGATAAAAGGATTTACCCAGTCAGCTCCTGCAGATGTTAGCCCTTCTCTGTGCTAACATCTCAAATGTTAGCCCAGAGAAGGGGTTCCCCAGGAAGGTAGGGGAATTAAAGATTTCCTTCATTGGCAACCCCATGCAGATGCACAAAGAAAGTAGAGAGATAGTGAACTTGGTCTCCAATTCCTGCATGTGCAGACCAAGTTATCTGGTGCAGACAAGGTACACCGATGTACCACATATCTCTGTGCGTATATACTACCTATCCTATCTCCCATACACATTGCAGCCCCTATTTCCCCACATACTACAGCCTCTATCGTCCCTACATACTACAGCCACAAAGGGGTGGGGTACAGAGAAAAGAGGGGCCAAGCACACTGAGGGCAGATATGGATTCCTGAAAATGTGTTTCATCCTGGGCCCCACATATGTTAAGAGTGACCCTGCTTAAATGGCAGGCCTGTGCATTGTTCTGTCTTCTAGGTCTGTAATTAATTCCAGCATAAGAAAGTGGATTTGCACCTCTAGAAAATGGCTGCTGTGTCTTTTTTTCCATTTTTGTTTATCTGCAAAGGATTACTTTTGTTTTTAACCAATTATAAATAAAATAAGTAGCGGTGAGCTTTTAATGTGTTATTTGTTTTTGTTTCATGAAGTGGAAGAAGTTATGTTTACAGGGGATTCCCATAGACTGGAGGGGTAAAATAATTAAGAGCCTCTGTTTACTAGTCCTTTGAGTGATTATACGATTATACCAGGCAAGCTTTTGATAAATGATGGTTGCCTGGGTAAGCACAATGAGTTTTCTTCTTTGCCGTATGGATTTTTTCTTGCCTGATTTGATTTACAGGATTAATTGGATTAATAAAAAGGGTGCTGGTACATTCTTTCATGTATTATGAAATATGAAATATGTTCATAGCTAGCTGAAAATTACTCACGTTTATACAAATGAAGGCAACAAAACATTAAAAGTCAAGGGAAGCGGCTGTCACCATGGCTTCATTTTAGGTCCATTGTTGAATGCACTCAAGCTTACTCAACAAGATTACATTATAATGTGCTATATAAATGTTTAGCCTTTTTTTATAGTGTACAAGTCATACACTCAGATTATACCATGCAAGTAGCGTGCTAGGCAACAAGGGGTTCAGGGAAACATGTCTACCAGAGCATTGCTGGTGTGGAAGAAAAAAGGTGTTCTGTGTAGTATATGAAAAGGCGCTTAATGGTGGTACAAATGCATCAAAAGCAGCTCAACACACGTGCAGGTATCCCAATCCTACACAAATAAATGTATGGAAAACAGGGTGAACTTGGTGGATAGTGCCGCCACAAAAAGATCACTCAGTGGAGTGCTAAAGAAAATATTTTACCCCTAATTACAATTGGGGAAATCAAGTAACACTTATATACAGGACAATAGCTCTAGAATGAGAAAGTGAGACACATAATGGTGCAGTATGCCAGTGCAATCTGGATAAAGTGTAACAGTAAGAATATATCCAACTCACATGGTGGGGAGCCTGAAGATAGGCTCAAATCACAACAGCTTGGGTATATATGGTTATACCAGACCTTCTCCGGATATACAGCTCACAGATGTTTGGATATATGGAGAAAAAAAAACACAAAATATCCTAGTGCAAATATGTATAAACAAGGGAGCAGTCAAAAGTGGCAATGCAGGAAAAGTGCTCACCTGGAATAGAGCCTGTTATACTAGGCTCTATGTATAAATGCCAATGTGCCTTTAAGGGAGGCACTACCCCTCTTGTATCAGGATGCAGGAAGCAGTGGAAGATCCACACATATGGTATATAATAAAAATAACAATTTATTTTTTTACAAAAAAATAAAAACTGCAGTGAGTAAATACCAATAGATAAAGTCAATGTAGTAATCTTCCTTTGAACTCCGAGACGCATTTTGCCAGTAGGGCCAGTAGGGCAAGTAGGTTTTCTCGATCGGATGAATCTTCTTCCTGAATGGGATGTGTTTAAATTCCTGAACCGCCAGCTTGATTGGTGATTCCCATTCGCGGTGTGCATGATATGGAGGTGTGTCTCCCACAGCTGTTCGTTGTCAGTCCGGGAACTCCGAACCCGGAAGTGACGTCACGTACGTCCTTCCTGGGCTTCTCTAGCGCTATGTGCACATGTCCTTACTGATATCCTGCTCGCGGATATTACCTGAAGCATAATCACCAAGATACAAAAAAGGTTTCAGGCCCAATTGGTGTTACCACCCCTTGGGTCTTCTACCTTTAAGAGTGCAACGCTGTGTTTGGTGTAAGATCACAGTAAATTACCTGTAGTTCAAAGACAGGTACCCTTTATATTCTCCAATGTAATGAATATACAAAAGAAAACAAAAATATATACAAATAACTGTGCAGTATGTTAAACACTGTGATTAAATTTTTTTTAGTGAGTTCACAGATATGTCTACACTCATATTTTTTAGAGCCTTTTCAAGTAAATTAGGCTCTAAACTTGTGCACGTCTGTGTCTTTAAAGGTAGATCACACGACCCCTCTCTCCAAGGTGGATGGTGTATTTTCCTCTCCACAGGGTATATAAAAGACACAGATTTATCGAGCTAAGTGTAGCATCCTTTGCAGTATTGTTTGTTTAAGTAATGAGATTAAAAATGCTCACCTTGTTTAGAGCCTTTTGGTAACTGGCTCTAAGTATGTAGGCCTAGTGTCAATTTGTGGGGTGACACTGCCCCTTCCCTGGAATCACTGGTGCTGGATACAGTTGGTTGTATAAAATGGATGAATTTATTACAGTATATAAATAATCAATATAAAATACTTTCTAGAAAATAAAAAACAGATAAGAACAATTGTATTATAAGTATTAGTGGTTGCCAGTAAAATGTCCATTTTTAAAGCTAAAACGCGTTTCGCCGATATATACGGCTTCCTCAGTCAGCTTGTAAAAGTCCTCTTGATGTTCTGTACTTTTAAATCTCCAAAGTCCCGCCTAAAATGCGTCCTTCCAATCGGAATGATCCTCCCGGTCACCTGACGTGGCTGAACAGCCGTCGCGTCACTTCCGGGTTTTCGGCACTACAAGATCCATAATGCTTTGCGTCCATCGCATCACTTCCGGTTTTCGTCCGGTCATTTGTGGGAAATATAGTCCAGCACTTTCCTCCTCTCTGGTGAAGGCAATATCCCCATTTTTTATTTTCTCCCCAAGATTCATAAATCTCTCACCAACCCGCCGGGGAGACCCATCATTTCATCTATTGGTTCTCTGACTGCACCACTCTCAAAATGGGTAGACACTCACTTGCAAAAAATTATGATTCACCTCCCCTCCTACATTAAAGATACAGGACACGTGTTGTCTCTGATGCAGGAGGTTGTGTGGCAGGAGAACTTCTGCTGGCTAACGATTGACGTGGCGGCCTTATACTCCAACATTGACCACCAGTTAGGTTTGAAAGCGGTCAAACATTTCCTTTTGGAAGACCCCCTTCTTCCACGATTTCAAGTGGAAGCCATTGTTGAAAGTATATCCTTCATTTTAACCCACAACTATTTTAGTTTCAATGGGCAATTTTATTTACAGAAGAAAGGGACAGCAATGGGGGCGAGCTTTGCCCCAGCATACGCCAACATCTTTATGGGTTTATGGGAGCATTCCAACATCTACCATAACCCTATCTGGAAGAGGCACCTGAAATTCTACAAACGCTTCATCGATGACATCCTGATCATTTGGGAAGGTGATCTAAATGAAGCTGAGGAGTTCGTTCAAAGTCTCAATAACAACGAGTGGGGGCTCTCCTTCACGAGCAACAAAAATAGATCTACTATTGAATTTCTGGATTTAATCCTGAGTGGGAAACCTGGTTATGTCCACACCAGAACATATAAAAAACAGGTGGATGTCAATGGTTTTTTACACTCCACGAGTGGTCATCATCCTACGTGGATTAATAATATCCCGTTTAGCCAGTTCACCAGGCTCCGACGCAATTGTTCCTTTTTGGAGAATTTTGAAGAGGAGTCGTTGGACCTTTGCCAGCGATTTCTGGATAAGAATTAGACGTGCTGTCTGCTACCTCACCACACCGCCGACGGATTTGAACTTCCCAGCCGATTCGTCCTTTACGACCCGCCATTGATTTTCGGCAAGCGACCTGGCGAGAACGGCCTTTTTCCTGCAGCCCTCACGGTTTGGAGTTTATGTGCTCCCAGTTTCTCACCCGATGGTCGGACGGATAGGGTAAGTTGCTGAAGTGATATCCCCATAGTTTTCCATATCTGGATGTGATTTTTCACCTTTGGGGCCATCCCTATCGCTTCCCTCTTAGTCTTGACCAGGGTGTTTGGCTGGTGTTTGAGCTCCCTCTCCGTAAGACGGCTTGGTCGTCTGGGCATTATCCGTTTATCCACTTATATATTTTTTCACGGACTGGACTGGAGCCTACTGCTTGAACTTTTTTGAGTTCACATATAGTTTTTATGCTAATGTGCACATCTCTGATTTTTTACATAAGTCCTTTGTCGACAAGAATATGAATAAGGGGCCCCTTACTATTCATCACGTTTACATCTGATACTGGACGTTTTGAGATGTTGTTTCATTTTTTATGATTGGTTTACTATACAATAAATGATATTTTGTTATACTCTTATATATATGTGTAGAGTATTCTGATTCAGATAAGACTCACCCAGTACATTCAATTGTGGTTTATGGTGGTCATTGTGGTGATCTCGGCGAGATTGGTCATTTTCAAGTTTATTGATATTGTCATCTTGATTTTTATGTAAATCTGCATAATTAATTGGAGCGCTCACATACCAGTTATATCTTTTCGGTTTCATTTAATAAGTCGCTCCCTTGTATGTGACGCAGCCCTACTGTTATTTCATCCCATTGGGTATATTTATTTCTCACTGTCAGTCCATATTACATTTACATTTTGTTTTCTGTGTTCTGAGCGCCGTTTTGGTCTGACATTGAGTATACCGATTAGCCTTTCCATTCCCTGTTTAGATTTCAATAGTTTATTTCCACTCAGTCACGATTATGCCCCTCCTTAGCCTTACAGAAAGGAATAGCAGAAGGTTAAATTTATTAATAGAAAAAGATAAAGATGAGAACTTTTCCTCCCACATATCAGAACCTTCCCTAAAATCCCTCTTTTTCGAGTTAGAGAAACAACTTAAAACTGAGATGAGGGATTGGTGGGATCATGCATTGTTAGAAAAATATCTTGATCAAAAACTGATCCCAAGAGGCCTGAGGTTTGACAAAGAACCCTTTTTTTACGGACCATTCTGAATTGGAAAATGAATGGTTGGTAGCCTTAGATAACTGCTCTATGATACTCATGAGAATTCTGGTTAGGTATAGAGAATACAGATTGAAAAAGACTGAAAAGGAGATTGAAATAATTCATTCAAAGATCAATACCACTGACCAACCCGACTCAATAACTGAGTTGGATACTACTATGAACAATAGGATTATTAGATTTGAGAAAGGCCTGGTCACCAAAAAGAACACCAAATACACAAGGGACCTAAAGGACTATGCAAGTGGCTGCATCAGAAATTGGCAAAGAAAGACCTTGAGATCGAAAAGGGACACAACTACTCCTTTTCCGAGGAAGGATTCTAGAAGTCAATACCCTGACCATTTCCAGCCAACTAAAGGAAAAAGGAGTACCAACTATGCTAATCGCTCCTATGGATCCAAGAGGACTCCCCAATGGAGCCCGAAGACCTATGCTGAAGCTGTCCAATCCAAACCATACAATTCCTTCAATCAGAACCACCGTACCAGAAATAATCACTATCAGAAAGAGAAAGGTACTCATTATACCGCCAATACACCTCATCGTGACCGATGGAGGAGACAGGACAACCCCAACTTTATCCCCTTATTGGAGACCACAGACCGAGGTTCCATGGAGGGGTCAGGTCCCCGGACCAAGCATGAGGAACTAGGAGCTCGTCCCAAACCCCCCAGAGTTCTCCACCGGGATAATCCAGTTGAGGCTCATTTTTTAGAAGAGAGCCCTGTGGATCGACCCAAAACGTTCCCACTTTTTTCCAAAATAGGGAGCAAGAAAAGAGATGCACCCACAGGGGAACGAGAGGAAAGGGAAACAAACCCCAACAAGATGAGATGCCTCCCATAACTGGAATTTTCAACCTATCCACCCATGTATTGACCGCACCTGAGATCTCCTTACTCAACAAGGGTCTGAGTTTTGCTCCGTTTAGGAATCCGGATATCCTAGATCTATTTCGAGATCTTAACCAATTTATTAGAAAATTAACCTTAACCAGGTCGTTTAATATCAAGGATGCCAATAGCGTCCACACGGCTTCGTTCTTTCTAAATGATCCACAAGATAAAATCATTCTGAAGAACCTGATGAGCCTACTAAATGATCAAACTGAAGCCCTTGGGGAAGTTGATGCCCTGGAGGTGTTGGAGGCTAGTGTATCTACAGGACTTAAAACTCGTTCTACATACTATCCTCTAGCCGACAAAGGAGGGTTCATTCCTATCTTCTATGAATTGGTTATGAAGGATTTTAAACACCTGGTCCTGGATCTTGAGAAGCAACAGAAAGATCGTAAATTGGAACACAATCTTACTAATCTCGAAATGTCAGCCCTAAAGGGCCTTAAAAAGGATAATAACATCATCATAAAGGGAGCAGACAAGGGAGGAGGGATTGTCCTTCTCAATAGAGAGGACTACTTGGGTGAAGCCAATCGAATTCTTGGAGACCAAGAATACTATCAAGTTCTTACCTTCAACCCCTCAACCCGCTTTACCAAAGAATTACGGATTTGGGTAAATAAGATGTTTGACATGAAGGTTATTGACAAAATGGAGAAAGGTTTCCTCCTCTCTGGTGAAGGCAATATCCCCATTTTTTATTTTCTCCCCAAGATTCATAAATCTCTCACCAACCCGCCGGGGAGACCCATCATTTCATCTATTGGTTCTCTGACTGCACCACTCTCAAAATGGGTAGACACTCACTTGCAAAAAATTATGATTCACCTCCCCTCCTACATTAAAGATACAGGACACGTGTTGTCTCTGATGCAGGAGGTTGTGTGGCAGGAGAACTTCTGCTGGCTAACGATTGACGTGGCGGCCTTATACTCCAACATTGACCACCAGTTAGGTTTGAAAGCGGTCAAACATTTCCTTTTGGAAGACCCCCTTCTTCCACGATTTCAAGTGGAAGCCATTGTTGAAAGTATATCCTTCATTTTAACCCACAACTATTTTAGTTTCAATGGGCAATTTTATTTACAGAAGAAAGGGACAGCAATGGGGGCGAGCTTTGCCCCAGCATACGCCAACATCTTTATGGGTTTATGGGAGCATTCCAACATCTACCATAACCCTATCTGGAAGAGGCACCTGAAATTCTACAAACGCTTCATCGATGACATCCTGATCATTTGGGAAGGTGATCTAAATGAAGCTGAGGAGTTCGTTCAAAGTCTCAATAACAACGAGTGGGGGCTCTCCTTCACGAGCAACAAAAATAGATCTACTATTGAATTTCTGGATTTAATCCTGAGTGGGAAACCTGGTTATGTCCACACCAGAACATATAAAAAACAGGTGGATGTCAATGGTTTTTTACACTCCACGAGTGGTCATCATCCTACGTGGATTAATAATATCCCGTTTAGCCAGTTCACCAGGCTCCGACGCAATTGTTCCTTTTTGGAGAATTTTGAAGAGGAGTCGTTGGACCTTTGCCAGCGATTTCTGGATAAGAATTAGACGTGCTGTCTGCTACCTCACCACACCGCCGACGGATTTGAACTTCCCAGCCGATTCGTCCTTTACGACCCGCCATTGATTTTCGGCAAGCGACCTGGCGAGAACGGCCTTTTTCCTGCAGCCCTCACGGTTTGGAGTTTATGTGCTCCCAGTTTCTCACCCGATGGTCGGACGGATAGGGTAAGTTGCTGAAGTGATATCCCCATAGTTTTCCATATCTGGATGTGATTTTTCACCTTTGGGGCCATCCCTATCGCTTCCCTCTTAGTCTTGACCAGGGTGTTTGGCTGGTGTTTGAGCTCCCTCTCCGTAAGACGGCTTGGTCGTCTGGGCATTATCCGTTTATCCACTTATATATTTTTTCACGGACTGGACTGGAGCCTACTGCTTGAACTTTTTTGAGTTCACATATAGTTTTTATGCTAATGTGCACATCTCTGATTTTTTACATCAGTCCTTTGTCGACAAGAATATGAATAAGGGGCCCCTTACTATTCATCACGTTTACATCTGATACTGGACGTTTTGAGATGTTGTTTCATTTTTTATGATTGGTTTACTATATAATAAATGATATTTTGTTATACTCTTATATATATGTGTAGAGTATTCTGATTCAGATAAGACTCACCCAGTACATTCAATTGTGGTTTATGGTGGTCATTGTGGTGATCTCGGCGAGATTGGTCATTTTCAAGTTTATTGATGTAGACATATCTGTGAACTCACTAAAAAATTTTTAATCACAGTGTTTAACATACTGCACAATTATTTGTATATATTTTTGTTTTCTTTTGTATATTCATTACATTGGAGAATATAAAGGGTACCTGTCTTTGAACTACAGGTAATTTGCTGTGATCTTACACCAAACACATAGTTTGAAACATAGTTTATATCTTGGCTCTGCTTGCTCTCATCTACTCCTGCTGACACGGCTAGTGCCGGTTGTCATAGCAACTGACCGTTACGTTATGAAGTGGGTGGCGTTATTTATGAAAGGAGATTTTCTCCTACCGGTGGCTGTTTACATAGTAGCAACCATTGCCGATTCTATCGGAGGTTGCTCGGATACTATGACGCCTCCTGGATTAACACATGGCCCCCCCTCCATCACATGACACGGAAGTGTGGATTGCTTTGGCACATGCGCTATGATGCCGGGTACACGCCGTGCAGGATGAGCGATGAGCTTCAGCTGATTTGTGAGTGATTATTGGATGAGATGTCTTATATAAGTTTGTCTTTTGCAATGTTTTATGCCTTGTGTGTCCTGATGAAAGCTCCGATCGGGAGCTGAAACGTTGACTGGTTCTACTGACAAATAAACGGAATGAATTTACTCCAAGAGTGCCGGTAATACTTTTTCTGATTTTTATATATATATATATATATATATATATATATATATATATAGAACAAGAGGCAAGCACTCA